>NC_133125.1:181558607-181908817 GCF_048418815.1 Hemitrygon akajei
TCACAAACACTCCGTCCCTCCTGAGTCAGTCAGCACTTCATACACGCCCCTCACAAACATTCCGTCCCTCCTGACTCAGACAGCACCTCATACACTCCCCTCACAAACTCTACGTCCCTCCTGAGTCAGTCAGCACTTCATACACGCCCCTCACAAACATTCCGTCCCTCCTGACTCAGACAGCACCTCATACACTCCCCTCACAAACACTCCGTCCCTCCTGAGTCAGTCAGCACTTCATACACGCCCCTCACAAACATTCCGTCCCTCCTGACTCAGACAGCACCTCATACACTCCCCTCACAAACACTCCGTCCCTCCTGAGTCAGTCAGCACTTCATACACGCCCCTCACAAACATTCCGTCCCTCCTGACTCAGACAGCACCTCATACACTCCCCTCACAAACACTCCGTCCCTCCCGAGTCAGACAACACCTCATACACTCCCCTCACAAACACTCCGTCCCTCCCGAGTCAGTCAGCACCTCATACACTCTCCTCACAAACACTCCGTCCCTCCTGAGTCAGTCAGCACCTCATACATTCCCCTCACAAACAATCCATCCCTCCTGAGTCAGACAACAGCTCATACACTCCCCTCACAAACACACGAACCCTCCCGAGTCAGTCAGCACCTCATACACTACCCTCACAAACAATCCGTCCCTCCCGAGAAAGACAACAGCTCATACACTCCCCTCACAAACACTCCGTCCCTCCCGAGTCAGACAACACCTCATACACTCCCCTCACAAACACTCCGTCCCTCCCGAGTCAGTCAGCACCTCATACACTCCCCTCACAAACACTCCGTCCCTCCCGAGTCAATCAGCACCTCATACACGCCCCTCACAAACACTCCGTCCCTCCTGACTCAGTCAGCACCTCATACACTCCCCTCACAAACTCTACGTCCCTCCTGAGACAGTCAGCACCTCATACACTACCCACACAAACAATCCATCCCTCCTGAGTCAGACAACAGCTCATACACTCCCCTCACAAACACACGAACCCTCCCGAGTCAGTCAGCACCTCATACACTACCCTCACAAACACACCGTCCCTCCCGAGTCAGTCAGCACCTCATACACTCCCCTCACAAACACACGAACCCTCCCGAGTCAGTCAGCACCTCATACACTACCCTCACAAACACTCCGTCCCTCCCGAGTCAGTCAGCACCTCATACACTCCCCTCACAAACACACGAACCCTCCCGAGTCAGTCAGCACCTCATACACTCCCCCCACAAACACACGAACCCTCCCGAGTCAGTCAGCACCTCATACACTACCCTCACAAACAATCCGTCCCTCCCGAGTCAGACAACAGCTCATACACTCCCCTCACAAACACTCCGTCCCTCCCGAGTCAGTCAGCACCTCATACACTCCCCTCACAAACACTCCGTCCCTCCCGAGTCAGTCAGCACTTCATACACGCCCCTCACAAACAATCCGTCCCTCCTGACTCAGACAGCACCTCATACACACCCCTCACAAACACTCCGTCCTTCCTGAGTCAGTCAGAACCTCATACACTCCCCATACAAACACTCCGTCCCTCCCGAGTCAGACAACACCTCATACACTCCCCTCACAAACACTCCGTCCCCCCTGAGGCAGTCAGCACCTCATACACTCCCCTCACAAACACTCCGTCCCTCCTGAGTCAGACAACACCTCATACACTCCCCTCACAAACACTCCATCCATCCTGAGTCAGTCAGCACCTCATACACTACCCTCACAAACAATCCATCCCTCCTGAGTCAGACAACAGCTCATACACTCCCCTCACAAACACACGAACCCTCCCGAGTCAGTCAGCACCTCATACACTACCCTCACAAACAATCCGTCCCTCCCGAGTCAGACAACAGCTCATACACTCCCCTCACAAACACTCCGTCCCTCCCGAGTCAGACAACACCTCATACACTCCCCTCACAAACACTCCGTCCCTCCCGAGTCTGTCAGCACCTCATACACTCCCCTCACAAACACTCCGTCCCTCCCGAGTCAATCAGCACCTCATACATGCCCCTCACAAACATTCCGTCCCTCCTGACTCAGTCAGCAACTCATACACTCCCCTCACAAACACTCCGTCCCTCCTGAGTCAGTCAGCACTTCATACACTCACCTCACAAACACTCCGTCCCTCCTGAGTCAGACAACACGTCATACACTCCCCTCACAAACACATTGTCCCTCCTGAGTCAGTCAGCACCTCATACACTCCCCTCACAAACACTCCATTACTCCCGAGTCAGTCAGGACCTCATACACTCACCTCACAAAAACTCCGTCCCTCCTGAGTCAGTCAGCACCTCATACACTCCCCGCACAAACACTCCGTCCCTCCTGACTCAGTCAGCACCTCATACACTCCCCTCAGAAACACTCCGTCCCTCCTGAGTCAGTCAGCAGATCATACACTCCCCACACAAACACTCCGTCCCTCCTGACTCAGTCAGCACCTCATACACTCCCCTCACAAACACTCCGTCCCTCCCGAGTCAATCAGCACCTCATACACTCCCCTCACAAACACTCCGTCCCTCCCGAGTCAGTCAGCACCTCATACACACCCCTCACCAACACTCCATCCCTCCCGAGTCAATCAGCACCTCATACACTCCCCTCACAAACACTCCGTCCCTCCCGAGTCAGTCAACGCCTCATACACTCCCCTCACAAACACTCCTTCCCTCCCGAGTCAGTCAGCACCTCATAGACTACCCTCACAAACAATCCGTCCCTCCTGAGTCAGACAACAGCTCATCCACTCCCCTCACAAACACTCGAACCCTCCCGAGTCAGTCAGCACCTCATACATTCCCCTCACAAACACTCCGTCCCTCCTGAGTCAATCAGCATCTCATACACTCCCCTCACAAACACTCCGTCCCTCCCGAGTCAGACAACACCTCATACACTCTCCTCACAAACACTCCGTCCCTCCTGAGTGAGTCAGCACTTCATACACGCCCCTCACAAACACTCCGTCCCTCCTGACTCAGACAGCACCTCATACACTCCCCTCACAAACACTCCGTCCCTCCTGAGTCAGTCAGCACCTCATACACTCCCCACACAAACACTCCGTCCCTCCCGAGTCAGACAACGCCTCATACACTCCCCTCACAAACACTCCGTCCCTCCCGAGTCAGACAACGCCTCATACACTCCAATCACAAACACTGCGTCCCTCCCGAGTCAGTCAGCACCTCATACACTCCCCTCACAAACACTCCGTCCCTCCCGAGTCAATCAGCACCTCATACACTCCCCACACAAACACTCCGTCGATCCTGAGTCAGTCAGCACCTCATAAACTCCCCTCACAAACACTCCGTCGATCGTGAGTCAGTCAGCACCTCATACACTCCCCACACAAACACTCCGTCGATCCTGAGTCAGTCAGCACCTCATAAACTCCCCTCACAAACACTCCGTCCCTCCCGAGTCAGTCAGCACCTCATACACTCCCCTCACAAACGTTCCGTCCCTCCCGAGTCAGTCAGCACCTCATACACTCCCCTCACAAACACTCCGTCCCTCCCGAGATTGTCAACAGCCATACACACCCCTCAGAAACACTCTGTCCCTCCCGAGTCAGACAACGCCTCATACACTCCCCTCACAAACACTCCGTCCCTCCCGAGTCAGACAGCGCTTCATACACTCCGCTCACAAACGCTCTGTCCCTCCCGAGTCAGTCAGCACCTCATACACTCCCCTCACAAACACTCCGTCACTCCCGAGTCAATCAGCACCTCATACACTCCCCTCACAAACACTCCGTCCCTCCCGAGTCAATCAGCACCTCATACACTCCCCTCACAAACACTCCGTCCCTCCCGAGTCAGTCAGCACCTCATACACTCCCCTCACCAACACTCCATCCCTCCCGACTCAATCAGCACCTCATACACTCCCCTCACAAACACTCCGTCCCTCCCGAGTCAGTCAGCACCTCATACACTCCCCTCACAAACACTCCGTCCCTCCTGAGGCAGTCAGCACTTCATATTCACCCCTCACAAACACTCTGTCCCTCCCGAGTCAGTCAACGCCTCATACACTCCCCTCACAAACACTCCTTCCCTCCCGAGTCAGACAACGCCTCATACACTCCAATCACAAACACTCCGTCCCTCCCGAGTCAGTCAGCACCTCATACACTCCCCTCACAAACACTCCGTCCCTCCCGAGTCAGTCAGCACCTCATACACTCCCCTCACAAACACTCCGTCCCTCCTGAGTCAGTCAGCACTTCATACACTCACCTCACAAACACTCCGTCCCTCCTGAGTCAGACAACACGTCATACACTCCCCTCACAAACACATTGTCCCTCCTGAGTCAGTCAGCACCTCATACACTCCCCTCACAAACACTCCATTACTCCCGAGTCAGTCAGGACCTCATACACTCACCTCACAAAAACTCCGTCCCTCCTGAGTCAGTCAGCACCTCATACACTCCCCGCACAAACACTCCGTCCCTCCTGACTCAGTCAGCACCTCATACACTCCCCTCAGAAACACTCCGTCCCTCCTGAGTCAGTCAGCAGATCATACACTCCCCACACAAACACTCCGTCCCTCCTGACTCAGTCAGCACCTCATACACTCCCCTCACAAACACTCTGTCCCTACCGAGTCAGTCAGCACCTCATACACTCCCCTCACAAACACTCCGTCCCTCCCGAGTAAGTCAGCACTTCATACACTCACCTCACAAACAATCCGTCCCTCCTGAGTCAGACAACACCTCAAACACTCCCCTCACAAAAACATTGTCCCTCCTGAGTCAGTCAGCACCTCATACACTCCCCTCACAAACACTCCGTCCCTCCCGAGGCAGTCAGCACTTCATATTCTCCCCTCACAAACACTCTGTCCCTCCCGAGTCAGTCAGCACCTCATACACTCCCCTCAGAAACACTCCGTCCCTCCCGAGTCAGAGAACGCCTCATACACTCCCCTCACAAACACTCCGTCCCTCCCGAGTCAGACAACGCCTCATACACTCCAATCACAAACACTCCGTCCCTCCCGAGTCAGTCAGCACCTCATAAACTCCCCTCACAAACACTCCGTCCCTCCCGAGTCAGTCAGCACCTCATACACTCCCCTCACAAACGCTCCGTCCCTCCCGAGTCAGTCAGCACCTCATACACTCCCCTCACAAACACTCCGTCCCTCCCGAGATTGTCAACAGCCATACACTCCCCTCAGAAACACTCCGTCCCTCCCGAGTCAGACAACGCCTCATACACTCCCCTCACAAACACTCCGTCCCTCCCGAGTCAGACAGCGCTTCATACACTCCGCTCACAAACGCTCTGTCCCTCCCGAGTCAGTCAGCACCTCATACACTCCCCTCACAAACACTCCGTCCCTCCCGAGTCAATCAGCACCTCATACACTCCCCTCACAAACACTCCGTCCCTCCCGAGTCAGTCAGCACCTCATACACTCCCCTCACCAACACTCCATCCCTCCCGAGTCAATCAGCACCTCATACACTCCCCTCACAAACACTCCGTCCCTCCCGAGTCAGTCAGCACCTCATACACTCCCCTCACAAACACTCCGTCCCTCCTGAGTCAGTCAGCACTTCATACACTCACCTCACAAACACTCCGTCCCTCCTGAGTCAGACAACACGTCATACACTCCCCTCACAAACACATTGTCCCTCCTGAGTCAGTCAGCACCTCATACACTCCCCTCACAAACACTCCATTACTCCCGAGTCAGTCAGGACCTCATACACTCACCTCACAAAAACTCCGTCCCTCCTGAGTCAGTCAGCAGATCATACACTCCCCACACAAACACTCCGTCCCTCCTGACTCAGTCAGCACCTCATACACTCCCCTCACAAACACTCTGTCCCTACCGAGTCAGTCAGCACCTCATGCACTCCCCTCACAAACACTCCGTCCCTCCCGAGTAAGTCAGGACTTCATACACTCACCTCACAAACAATCCGTCCCTCCTGAGTCAGACAACACCTCAAACACTCCCCTCACAAAAACATTGTCCCTCCTGAGTCAGTCAGCACCTCATACACTCCCCTCACAAACACTCCGTCCCTCCCGAGGCAGTCAGCACTTCATATTCTCCCCTCACAAACACTCTGTCCCTCCCGAGTCAGTCAGCACCTCATGCACTCCCCTCAGAAACACTCCGTCCCTCCCGAGTCAGACAACGCCTCATACACTCCCCTCACAAACACTCCGTCGATCCTGAGTCAGTCAGCACCTCATAAACTCCCCTCACAAACACTCCGTCCCTCGCGGGTCAGTCAGCACCTCATACACTCCCCTCACAAACGCTCCGTCACTCCCGAGTCAATCAGCACCTCATACACTCCCCTCACAAACACTCCATCCCTCCCGAGTCAATCAGCACCTCATACATTCCCCTCACAAACACTCCGTCCCTCCCGAGTCAGTCAACGCCTCATACACTCCCCTCACAAACACTCCTTCCCTCCCGAGTCAGTCAGCACCTCATACACACCCCTCACCAACACTCCATCCCTCCCGAGTCAATCAGCACCTCATACATTCCCCTCACAAACACTCCGTCCCTCCCGAGTCAGTCAACGCCTCATACACTCCCCTCACAAACACTCCTTCCCTCCCGAGTCAGTCAGCACCTCATAGACTACCCTCACAAACAATCCGTCCCTCCTGAGTCAGACAACAGCTCATCCACTCCCCTCACAAACACTCGAACCCTCCCGAGTCAGTCAGCACCTCATACATACCCCTCACAAACACTCCGTCCCTCCTGAGTCAATCAGCACCTCATACACTCCCCTCACAAACACTCCGTCCCTCCCGAGTCAGACAACACCTCATACACTCTCCTCACAAACACTCCGTCCCTCCTGAGTCAGTCAGCACTTCATACACGCCCCTCACAAACATTCCGTCCCTCCTGACTCAGACAGCACCTCATACACTCCCCTCACAAACACTCCGTCCCTCCTGAGACAGACAACACCTCATACACTCCCCTCACAAACACTCCATCCATCCTGAGTCAGTCAGCACCTCATACACTACCCTCCCAAACAATCCATCCCTCCTGAGTCAGACAACAGCTCATACACTCCCCTCACAAACACACGAACCCTCCCGAGTCAGTCAGCACCTCATACACTACCCTCACAAACAATCCGTCCCTCCCGAGAAAGACAACAGCTCATACACTCCCCTCACAAACACTCCGTCCCTCCCGAGTCAGACAACACCTCATACACTCCCCTCACAAACACTCCGTCCCTCCCGAGTCAGTCAGCACCTCATACACTCCCCTCACAAACACTCCGTCCCTCCCGAGTCAATCAGCACCTCATACACGCCCCTCACAAACACTCCGTCCCTCCTGACTCAGTCAGCACCTCATACACTCCCCTCACAAACTCTACGTCCCTCCTGAGACAGTCAGCACCTCATACACTACCCACACAAACAATCCAGCCCTCCTGAGTCAGACAACAGCTCATACACTCCCCTCACAAACACACGAACCCTCCCGAGTCAGTCAGCACCTCATACACTACCCTCACAAACACACCGTCCCTCCCGAGTCAGTCAGCACCTCATACACTCCCCTCACAAACACACAAACCCTCCCGAGTCAGTCAGCACCTCATACACTACCCTCACAAACACTCCGTCCCTCCCGAGTCAGTCAGCACCTCATACACTCCCCTCACAAACACACGAACCCTCCCGAGTCAGTCAGCACCTCATACACTCCCCCCACAAACACACGAACCCTCCCGAGTCAGTCAGCACCTCATACACTACCCTCACAAACAATCCGTCCCTCCCGAGTCAGACAACAGCTCATACACTCCCCTCACAAACACTCCGTCCCTCCCGAGTCAGTCAGCACCTCATACACTCCCCTCACAAACACTCCGTCCCTCCCGAGTCAGTCAGCACTTCATACACGCCCCTCACAAACACTCCGTCCCTCCTGACTCAGACAGCACCTTTTACACACCCCTCACAAACACTCCGTCCCTCCTGAGTCAGTCAGCACCTCATACACTCCCCATACAAACACTCCGTCCCTCCCGAGTCAGACAACACCTCATACACTCCCCTCACAAACACTCCGTCCCTCCCGAGTCAGACAACACCTCATACACTCCCCTCACAAACACTCCGTCCCTCCCGAGTCTGTCAGCACCTCATACACTCCCCTCACAAACACTCCGTCCCTCCCGAGTCAATCAGCACCTCATACATGCCCCTCACAAACATTCCGTCCCTCCTGACTCAGTCAGCAACTCATACACTCCCCTCACAAACACTCCGTCCCTCCTGAGTCAGTCAGCACTTCATACACTCACCTCACAAACACTCCGTCCCTCCTGAGTCAGACAACACGTCATACACTCCCCTCACAAACACATTGTCCCTCCTGAGTCAGTCAGCACCTCATACACTCCCCTCACAAACACTCCATTACTCTCGAGTCAGTCAGGACCTCATACACTCACCTCACAAAAACTCCGTCCCTCCTGAGTCAGTCAGCACCTCATACACTCCCCGCACAAACACTCCGTCCCTCCTGACTCAGTCAGCACCTCATACACTCCCCTCAGAAACACTCCGTCCCTCCTGAGTCAGTCAGCAGATCATACACTCCCCACACAAACACTCCGTCCCTCCTGACTCAGTCAGCACCTCATACACTCCCCTCACAAACACTCCGTCCCTCCCGAGTCAATCAGCACCTCATACACTCCCCTCACAAACACTCCGTCCCTCCCGAGTCAGTCAGCACCTCATACACACCCCTCACCAACACTCCATCCCTCCCGAGTCAATCAGCACCTCATACACTCCCCTCACAAACACTCCGTCCCTCCCGAGTCAGTCAACGCCTCATACACTCCCCTCACAAACACTCCTTCCCTCCCGAGTCAGTCAGCACCTCATAGACTACCCTCACAAACAATCCGTCCCTCCTGAGTCAGACAACAGCTCATCCACTCCCCTCACAAACACTCGAACCCTCCCGAGTCAGTCAGCACCTCATACATTCCCCTCACAAACACTCCGTCCCTCCTGAGTCAATCAGCACCTCATACACTCCCCTCACAAACACTCCGTCCCTCCCGAGTCAGACAACACCTCATACACTCTCCTCACAAACACTCCGTCCCTCCTGAGTCAGTCAGCACTTCATACACGCCCCTCACAAACACTCCGTCCCTCCTGACTCAGACAGCACCTCATACACTCCCCTCACAAACACTCCGTCCCTCCTGAGTCAGTCAGCACCTCATACACTCCCCACACAAACACTCCGTCCCTCCCGAGTCAGACAACGCATCATACACTACCCTCACAAACACTCCGTCCCTCCTGAGACAGACAACACCTCATACACTCCCCTCACAAACACTCCATCCATCCTGAGTCAGTCAGCACCTCATACACTACCCTCACAAAAAATCCATCCCTCCTGAGTCAGACAACAGCTCATACACTCCCCTCACAAACACACGAACCCTCCCGAGTCAGTCAGCACCTCATACACTACCCTCACAAACAATCCGTCCCTCCCGAGAAAGACAACAGCTCATACACTCCCCTCACAAACACTCCGTCCCTCCCGAGTCAGACAACACCTCATACACTCCCCTCACAAACACTCCGTCCCTCCCGAGTCAGTCAGCACCTCATACACTCCCCTCACAAACACTCCGTCCCTCCTGACTCAGTCAGCACCTCATACACTCCCCTCACAAACTCTACGTCCCTCCTGAGACAGTCAGCACCTCATACACTACCCACACAAACAATCCATCCCTCCTGAGTCAGACAACAGCTCATACACTCCCCTCACAAACACTCCGTCCCTCCCGAGTCAGTCAACGCCTCATACACTCCCCTCACAAACACTCCTTCCCTCCCGAGTCAGTCAGCACCTCATAGACTACCCTCACAAACAATCCGTCCCTCCTGAGTCAGACAACAGCTCATCCACTCCCCTCACAAACACTCGAACCCTCCCGAGTCAGTCAGCACCTCATACATTCCCCTCACAAACACTCCGTCCCTCCCGAGTCAATCAGCACCTCATACACTCCCCTCACAAACACTCCGTCCCTCCCGAGTCAGTCAGCACCTCATACATTCCCCTCACAAACACTCCGTCCCTCCTGAGTCAATCAGCACCTCATACACTCCCCTCACAAACACTCCGTCCCTCCCGAGTCAGACAACACCTCATACACTCTCCTCACAAACACTACGTCCCTCCTGAGTCAGTCAGCACTTCATACACGCCCCTCACAAACACTCCGTCCCTCCTGACTCAGACAGCACCTCATACACTCCCCTCACAAACACTCCGTCCCTCCTGAGTCAGTCAGCACCTCATACACTCCCCACACAAACACTCCGTCCCTCCCGAGTCAGACAACGCATCATACACTACCCTCACAAACACTCCGTCCCTCCTGAGACAGACAACACCTCATACACTCCCCTCACAAACACTCCATCCATCCTGAGTCAGTCAGCACCTCATACACTACCCTCACAAACAATCCATCCCTCCTGAGTCAGACAACAGCTCATACACTCCCCTCACAAACACTCCGTCCCTCCCGAGTCAATCAGCACCTCATACATGCCCCTCACAAACATTCCGTCCCTCCTGACTCAGTCAGCAACTCATACACTCCCCTCACAAACACTCCGTCCCTCCTGAGTCAGTCAGCACTTCATACACTCACCTCACAAACACTCCGTCCCTCCTGAGTCAGACAACACGTCATACACTCCCCTCACAAACACATTGTCCCTCCTGAGTCAGTCAGCACCTCATACACTCCCCTCACAAACACTCCATTACTCTCGAGTCAGTCAGGACCTCATACACTCACCTCACAAAAACTCCGTCCCTCCTGAGTCAGTCAGCACCTCATACACTCCCCGCACAAACACTCCGTCCCTCCTGACTCAGTCAGCACCTCATACACTCCCCTCAGAAACACTCCGTCCCTCCTGAGTCAGTCAGCAGATCATACACTCCCCACACAAACACTCCGTCCCTCCTGACTCAGTCAGCACCTCATACACTCCCCTCACAAACACTCCGTCCCTCCCGAGTCAATCAGCACCTCATACACTCCCCTCACAAACACTCCGTCCCTCCCGAGTCAGTCAGCACCTCATACACACCCCTCACCAACACTCCATCCCTCCCGAGTCAATCAGCACCTCATACACTCCCCTCACAAACACTCCGTCCCTCCCGAGTCAGTCAACGCCTCATACACTCCCCTCACAAACACTCCTTCCCTCCCGAGTCAGTCAGCACCTCATAGACTACCCTCACAAACAATCCGTCCCTCCTGAGTCAGACAACAGCTCATCCACTCCCCTCACAAACACTCGAACCCTCCCGAGTCAGTCAGCACCTCATACATTCCCCTCACAAACACTCCGTCCCTCCTGAGTCAATCAGCACCTCATACACTCCCCTCACAAACACTCCGTCCCTCCCGAGTCAGACAACACCTCATACACTCTCCTCACAAACACTCCGTCCCTCCTGAGTCAGTCAGCACTTCATACACGCCCCTCACAAACACTCCGTCCCTCCTGACTCAGACAGCACCTCATACACTCCCCTCACAAACACTCCGTCCCTCCTGAGTCAGTCAGCACCTCATACACTCCCCACACAAACACTCCGTCCCTCCCGAGTCAGACAACGCATCATACACTACCCTCACAAACACTCCGTCCCTCCTGAGACAGACAACACCTCATACACTCCCCTCACAAACACTCCATCCATCCTGAGTCAGTCAGCACCTCATACACTACCCTCACAAAAAATCCATCCCTCCTGAGTCAGACAACAGCTCATACACTCCCCTCACAAACACACGAACCCTCCCGAGTCAGTCAGCACCTCATACACTACCCTCACAAACAATCCGTCCCTCCCGAGAAAGACAACAGCTCATACACTCCCCTCACAAACACTCCGTCCCTCCCGAGTCAGACAACACCTCATACACTCCCCTCACAAACACTCCGTCCCTCCCGAGTCAGTCAGCACCTCATACACTCCCCTCACAAACACTCCGTCCCTCCTGACTCAGTCAGCACCTCATACACTCCCCTCACAAACTCTACGTCCCTCCTGAGACAGTCAGCACCTCATACACTACCCACACAAACAATCCATCCCTCCTGAGTCAGACAACAGCTCATACACTCCCCTCACAAACACTCCGTCCCTCCCGAGTCAGTCAACGCCTCATACACTCCCCTCACAAACACTCCTTCCCTCCCGAGTCAGTGAGCACCTCATAGACTACCCTCACAAACAATCCGTCCCTCCTGAGTCAGACAACAGCTCATCCACTCCCCTCACAAACACTCGAACCCTCCCGAGTCAGTCAGCACCTCATACATTCCCCTCACAAACACTCCGTCCCTCCCGAGTCAATCAGCACCTCATACACTCCCCTCACAAACACTCCGTCCCTCCCGAGTCAGTCAGCACCTCATACATTCCCCTCACAAACACTCCGTCCCTCCTGAGTCAATCAGCACCTCATACACTCCCCTCACAAACACTCCGTCCCTCCCGAGTCAGACAACACCTCATACACTCTCCTCACAAACACTACGTCCCTCCTGAGTCAGTCAGCACTTCATACACGCCCCTCACAAACACTCCGTCCCTCCTGACTCAGACAGCACCTCATACACTCCCCTCACAAACACTCCGTCCCTCCTGAGTCAGTCAGCACCTCATACACTCCCCACACAAACACTCCGTCCCTCCCGAGTCAGACAACGCATCATACACTACCCTCACAAACACTCCGTCCCTCCTGAGACAGACAACACCTCATACACTCCCCTCACAAACACTCCATCCATCCTGAGTCAGTCAGCACCTCATACACTACCCTCACAAACAATCCATCCCTCCTGAGTCAGACAACAGCTCATACACTCCCCTCACAAACACACGAACCCTCCCGAGTCAGTCAGCACCTCATACACTACCCTCACAAACAATCCGTCCCTCCCGAGAAAGACAACAGCTCATACACTCCCCTCACAAACACTCCGTCCCTCCCGAGTCAGACAACACCTCATACACTCCCCTCACAAACACTCCGTCCCTCCCGAGTCAGTCAGCACCTCATACACTCCCCTCACAAACACTCCGTCCCTCCCGAGTCAATCAGCACCTCATACACGCCCCTCACAAACACTCCGTCCCTCCTGACTCAGTCAGCACCTCATACACTCCCCTCACAAACTCTACGTCCCTCCTGAGACAGTCAGCACCTCATACACTACCCACACAAACAATCCATCCCTCCTGAGTCAGACAACAGCTCATACACTCCCCTCACAAACACACGAACCCTCCCGAGTCAGTCAGCACCACATACACTACCCTCACAAACACACCGTCCCTCCCGAGTCAGTCAGCACCTCATACACTCCCCTCACAAACACACGAACCCTCCCGAGTCAGTCAGCACCTCATACACTACCCTCACAAACACTCCGTCCCTCCCGAGTCAGTCAGCACCTCATACACTCCCCTCACAAACACACGAACCCTCCCGAGTCAGTCAGCACCTCATACACTCCCCTCACAAACACACGAACCCTCCCGAGTCAGTCAGCACCTCATACACTACCCTCACAAACAATCCGTCCCTCCCGAGTCAGACAACAGCTCATACACTCCCCTCACAAACACTCAGTCCCTCCCGAGTCAGTCAGCACCTCATACACTCCCCACACAAACACTCCGTCGATCCTGAGTCAGTCAGCACCTCATAAACTCCCCTCACAAACACTCCGTCCCTCCCGAGTCAGTCAGCACCTCATAAACTCCCCTCACAAACACTCCGTCCCTCCCGAGTCAGACAACACCTCATACACTCCAATCACAAACACTCCGTCCCTCCTGAGTCAGTCAGCACCTCATACACTCCCCTCGCAAACGCTCCGTCCCTCCCGAGTCAGTCAGCACCTCATACACTCCCCTCACAAACACTCCGTCCCTCCCGAGATTGTCAACAGCCATACACTCCCCTCAGAAACACTCCGTCCCTCCCGAGTCAATCAGCACCTCATACACTCCCCTCACAAACACTCCGTCCCTCCCGAGTCAGTCAGCACCTCATACACACCCCTCACCAACACTCCATCCCTCCCGAGTCAATCAGCACCTCATACACTCCCCTCACAAACACTCCGTCCGTCCCGAGTCAGTCAACGCCTCATACACTCCCCTCACAAACACTCCTTCCCTCCCGAGTCAGTCAGCACCTCATAGACTACCCTCACAAACAATCCGTCCCTCCTGAGTCAGACAACAGCTCATCCACTCCCCTCACAAACACTCGAACCCTCCCGAGTCAGTCAGCACCTCATATATTCCCCTCACAAACACTCCGTCCCTCCTGAGTCAATCAGCACCTCATACACTCCCCTCACAAACACTCCGTCCCTCCCGAGTCAGACAACACCTCATACACTCTCCTCACAAACACTCCGTCCCTCCTGAGTCAGTCAGCAATTCATACACGCCCCTCACAAACATTCCGTCCCTCCTGACTCAGACAGCACCTCATACACTCCCCTCACAAACACTCCGTCCCTCCTGAGTCAGTCAGCACCTCATACACTCCCCACACAAACACTCCGTCCCTCCCGAGTCAGACAACGCATCATACACAACCCTCACAAACACTCCGTCCCTCCTGAGACAGACAACACCTCATACACTCCCCTCACAAACACTCCATCCATCCTGAGTCAGTCAGCACGTCATACACTACCCTCACAAACAATCCGTCCCTCCCGAGAAAGACAACAGCTCATACACTCCCCTCACAAACACTCCGTCCCTCCCGAGTCAGTCAGCACCTCATACACTCCCCTCACAAACACTCCGTCCCTCCCGAGATTGTCAACAGCCATACACTCCCCTCAGAAACACTCCGTCCCTCCCGAGTCAGACAACGCCTCATACACTCCCCTCACAAACACTCCGTCCCTCCCGAGTCAGACAGCGCTTCATACACTCCGCTCACAAACGCTCTGTCCCTCCCGAGTCAGTCAGCACCTCATACACTCCCCTCACAAACACTCCGTCCCTCCCGAGTCAGTCAGCACCTCATACACACCCCTCACCAACACTCCATCCCTCCCGAGTCAATCAGCACCTCATACACTCCCCTCACAAACACTCCGTCCCTCCCGAGTCAGTCAACGCCTCATACACTCCCCTCACAAACACTCCTTCCCTCCCGAGTCAGTCAGCACCTCATAGACTACCCTCACAAACAATCCGTCCCTCCTGAGTCAGACAACAGCTCATCCACTCCCCTCACAAACACTCGAACCCTCCCGAGTCAGTCAGCACCTCATACATTCCCCTCACAAACACTCCGTCCCTCCTGAGTCAATCAGCACCTCATACACTCCCCTCACAAACACTCCGTCCCTCCCGAGTCAGACAACACCTCATACACTCTCCTCACAAACACTACGTCCCTCCTGAGTCAGTCAGCACTTCATACACGCCCCTCACAAACACTCCGTCCCTCCTGACTCAGACAGCACCTCATACACTCCCCTCACAAACACTCCGTCCCTCCTGAGTCAGTCAGCACCTCATACACTCCCCACACAAACACTCCGTCCCTCCCGAGTCAGACAACGCATCATACACTACCCTCACAAACACTCCGTCCCTCCCGAGTCAGTCAGCACCTCATACACTACCCTCACAAACAATCCGTCCCTCCCGAGAAAGACAACAGCTCATACACTCCCCTCACAAACACTCCGTCCCTCCCGAGTCAGACAACACCTCATACACTCCCCTCACAAACACTCCGTCCCTCCCGAGTCAGTCAGCACCTCATACACTCCCCTCACAAACACTCCGTCCCTCCCGAGTCAATCAGCACCTCATACACGCCCCTCACAAACACTCCGTCCCTCCTGACTCAGTCAGCACCTCATACACTCCCCTCACAAACTCTACGTCCCTCCTGAGACAGTCAGCACCTCATACACTACCCACACAAACAATCCATCCCTCCTGAGTCAGACAACAGCTCATACACTCCCCTCACAAACACACGAACCCTCCCGAGTCAGTCAGCACCTCATACACTACCCTCACAAACACAACGTCCCTCCCGAGTCAGTCAGCACCTCATACACTCCCCTCACAAACACACGAACCCTCCCGAGTCAGTCAGCACCTCATACACTACCCTCACAAACACTCCGTCCCTCCCGAGTCAGTCAGCACCTCATACACTCCCCTCACAAACACACGAACCCTCCCGAGTCAGTCAGCACCTCATACACTCCCCTCACAAACACACGAACCCTCCCGAGTCAGTCAGCACCTCATACACTACCCTCACAAACAATCCGTCCCTCCCGAGTCAGACAACAGCTCATACACTCCCCTCACAAACACTCCGTCCCTCCCGAGTCAGTCAGCACCTCATACACTCCCCTCACAAACACTCCGTCCCTCCCGAGATTGTCAACAGCCATACACTCCCCTCAGAAACACTCCGTCCCTCCCGAGTCAGACAACGCCTCATACACTCCCCTCACAAACACTCCGTCCCTCCCGAGTCAGACAGCGCTTCATACACTCCGCTCACAAACGCACTGTCCCTCCCGAGTCAGTCAGCACCTCATACACTCCCCTCACAAACACTCCGTCACTCCCGAGTCAATCAGCACCTCATACACTCCCCTCACAAACACTCCGTCCCTCCCGAGTCAATCAGCACCTCATACACTCCCCTCACTAACACTCCGTCCCTCCCGAGTCAGTCAGCACCTCATACACTCCCCTCACAAACACTCCGTCCCTCCTGAGCCAGTCAGCACTTCATATTCACCCCTCACAAACACTCTGTCCCTCCCGAGTCAGTCAACGCCTCATACACTCCCCTCACAAACACTCCTTCCCTCCCGAGTCAGACAACGCCTCATACACTCCAATCACAAACACTCCGTCCCTCCCGAGTCAGTCAGCACCTCATACACTCCCCTCACAAACACTCCGTCCCTCCCGAGTCAGTCAGCACCTCATACACTCCCCTCACAAACACTCCGTCCCTCCTGAGTCAGTCAGCACTTCATACACTCACCTCACAAACACTCTGTCCCTCCTGAGTCAGACAACACGTCATACACTCCCCTCACAAACACATTGTCCCTCCTGAGTCAGTCAGCACCTCATACACTCCCCTCACAAACACTCCATTACTCCCGTGTCAGTCAGGACCTCATACACTCACCTCACAAAAACTCCGTCCCTCCTGAGTCAGTCAGCACCTCATACACTCCCCGCACAAACACTCCGTCCCTCCTGACTCAGTCAGCACCTCATACACTCCCCTCAGAAACACTCCGTCCCTCCTGAGTCAGTCAGCAGATCATACACTCCCCACACAAACACTCCGTCCCTCCTGACTCAGTCAGCACCTCATACACTCCCCTCACAAACACTCTGTCCCTACCGAGTCAGTCAGCACCTCATACACTCCCCTCACAAACACTCCGTCCCTCCCGAGTAAGTCAGCACTTCATACACTCACCTCACAAACAATCCGTCCCTCCTGAGTCAGACAACACCTCAAACACTCCCCTCACAAAAACATTGTCCCTCCTGAGTCAGTCAGCACCTCATACACTCCCCTCACAAACACTCCGTCCCTCCCGAGGCAGTCAGCACTTCATATTCTCCCCTCACAAACACTCTGTCCCTCCCGAGTCAGTGAGCACCTCATACACTCCCCTCAGAAACACTCCGTCCCTCCCGAGTCAGACAACGCCTCATACACTCCCCTCACAAACACTCCGTCCCTCCCGAGTCAGACAACGCCTCATACACTCCAATCCCAAACACTCCGTCCCTCCCGGGTCAGTCAGCACCTCATACACTCCCCTCACAAACACTCCATCCCTGCCGAGTCAGACAACGCCTCATACACTCCCCTCACAAACACTCCGTCCCTCCCGAGTCAGACAACGCCTCATACACTCCCCTCACAAACACTCCGTCGATCCTGAGTCAGTCAGCACCTCATAAACTCCCCTCACAAACACTCCGTCCCTCCTGAGTCAGTCAGCACCTCATACACTCCCCTCACAAACGCTCCGTTCCTCCCGAGTCAGTCAGCACCTCATACACTCCCCTCACAAACACTCCGTCCCTCCCGAGATTGTCAACAGCCATACACTCCCCTCAGAAACACTCCGTCCCTCCCGAGTCAGACAACGCCTCATACACTCCCCTCACAAACACTCCGTCCCTCCCGAGTCAGACAGCGCTTCATACACTCCGCTCACAAACGCTCTGTCCCTCCCGAGTCAGTCAGCACCTCATACACTCCCCTCACAAACACTCCGTCACTCCCGAGTCAATCAGCACCTCATACACTCCCCTCACAAACACTCCGTACCTCCCGAGTCAATCAGCACCTCATACACTCCCCTCACAAACACTCCGTCCCTCCCGAGTCAGTCAGCACCTCATACACACCCCTCACCAACACTCCATCCCTCCCGAGTCAATCAGCACCTCATACACTCCCCTCACAAACACTCCGTCCCTCCCGAGTCAGTCAACGCCTCATACACTCCCCTCACAAACACTCCTTCCCTGCCGAGTCAGTCAGCACCTCATAGACTACCCTCACAAACAATCCGTCCCTCCTGAGTCAGACAACAGCTCATCCACTCCCCTCACAAACACTCGAACCCTCCCGAGTCAGTCAGCACCTCATACATTCCCCTCAAACACTCCGTCCCTCCTGAGTCAATCAGCACCTCATACACTCCCCTCACAAACACTCCGTCCCTCCCGAGTCAGACAACACCTCATACACTCTCCTCACAAACACTCCGTCCCTCCTGAGTCAGTCAGCACTTCATACACGCCCCTCACAAACACTCCGTCCCTCCTGACTCAGACAGCACCTCATACACTCCCCTCACAAACACTCCGTCCCTCCTGAGTCAGTCAGCACCTCATACACTCCCCACACAAACACTCCGTTCCTCCCGAGTCAGACAACGCATCATACACTACCCTCACAAACACTCCGTCCCTCCTGAGACAGACAACACCTCATACACTCCCCTCACAAACACTCCATCCATCCTGAGTCAGTCAGCACCTCATACACTACCCTCACAAACAATCCATCCCTCCTGAGTCAGACAACAGCTCATACACTCCCCTCACAAACACACGAACCCTCCCGAGTCAGTCAGCACCTCATACACTACCCTCACAAACAATCCGTCCCTCCCGAGAAAGACAACAGCTCATACACTCCCCTCACAAACACTCCGTCCCTCCCGAGTCAGACAACACCTCATACACTCCCCTCACAAACACTCCGTCCCTCCCGAGTCAGTCAGCACCTCATACACTCCCCTCACAAACACTCCGTCCCTCCCGAGTCAATCAGCACCTCATACACGCCCCTCACAAACACTCCGTCCCTCCTGACTCAGTCAGCACCTCATACACTCCCCTCACAAACTCTACGTCCCTCCTGAGACAGTCAGCACCTCATACACTACCCACACAAACAATCCATCCCTCCTGAGTCAGACAACAGCTCATACACTCCCCTCACAAACACACGAACCCTCCCGAGTCAGTCAGCACCTCATACACTACCCTCACAAATACACCGTCCCTCCCGAGTCAGTCAGCACCTCATACACTCCCCTCACAAACACTCCGTCCCTCCCGAGTCAGTCAGCACCTCATACACTCCCCTCACAAACACACGAACCCTCCCGAGTCAGTCAGCACCTCATACACTCCCCCCACAAACACACGAACCCTCCCGAGTCAGTCAGCACCTCATACACTACCCTCACAAACAATCCGTCCCTCCCGAGTCAGACAACAGCTCATACACTCCCCTCACAAACACTCCGTCCCTCCCGAGTCAGTCAGCACCTCATACACTCCCCTCACAAACACTCCGTCCCTCCCGAGTCAATCAGCACCTCATACACGCCCCTCACAAACACTCCGTCCCTTCTGACTCAGTCAGCACATCATACACTCCCCTCACAAACACTACGTCCCTCCTGAGTCAGTCAGCACTTCATACACGCCCCTCACAAACACTCCGTCACTCCCGAGTCAATCAGCACCTCATACACTCCCCTCACAAACACTCCGTCCCTCCCGAGTCAATCAGCACCTTATACACTCCCCTCACAAACACTCCGTCCCTCCCGAGTCAGTCAGCACCTCATACACACCCCTCACCAACACTCCATCCCTCCCGAGTCAATCAGCACCTCATACACTCCCCTCACAAACACTCCGTCCCTCCCGAGTCAGTCAACGCCTCATACACTCCCCTCACAAACACTCCTTCCCTCCCGAGTCAGTCAGCACCTCATAGACTACCCTCACAAACAATCCGTCCCTCCTGAGTCAGACAACAGCTCATCCACTCCCCTCACAAACACTCGAACCCTCCCGAGTCAGTCAGCACCTCATACATTCCCCTCACAAACACTCCGTCCCTCCTGAGTCAATCAGCACCTCATACACTCCCCTCACAAACACTCCGTCCCTCCCGAGTCAGACAACACCTCATACACTCTCCTCACAAACACTACGTCCCTCCTGAGTCAGTCAGCACTTCATACACGCCCCTCACAAACACTCCGTCCCTCCTGACTCAGACAGCACCTCATACACTCCCCTCACAAACACTCCGTCCCTCCTGAGTCAGTCAGCACCTCATACACTCCCCACACAAACACTCCGTCCCTCCCGAGTCAGACAACGCATCATACACTACCCTCACAAACACTCCGTCCCTCCCGAGTCAGTCAGCACCTCATAAACTCCCCTCACAAACACTCCGTCCCTCCCGAGTCAGACAACACCTCATACACTCCCCTCACAAACACTCCGTCCCTCCCGAGTCAGTCAGCACCTCATACACTCCCCTCACAAACACTCCGTCCCTCCCGAGTCAATCAGCACCTCATACACGCCCCTCACAAACACTCCGTCCCTCCTGACTCAGTCAGCACCTCATACACTCCCCTCACAAACTCTACGTCCCTCCTGAGACAGTCAGCACCTCATACACTACCCACACAAACAATCCATCCCTCCTGAGTCAGACAACAGCTCATACACTCCCCTCACAAACACACGAACCCTCCCGAGTCAGTCAGCACCTCATACACTACCCTCACAAACACAACGTCCCTCCCGAGTCAGTCAGCACCTCATACACTCCCCTCACAAACACACGAACCCTCCCGAGTCAGTCAGCACCTCATACACTACCCTCACAAACACTCCGTCCCTCCCGAGTCAGTCAGCACCTCATACACTCCCCTCACAAACACACGAACCCTCCCGAGTCAGTCAGCACCTCATACACTCCCCTCACAAACACACGAACCCTCCCGAGTCAGTCAGCACCTCATACACTACCCTCACAAACAATCCGTCCCTCCCGAGTCAGACAACAGCTCATACACTCCCCTCACAAACACTCCGTCCCTCCCGAGTCAGTCAGCACCTCATACAATCCCCTCACAAACACTCCGTCCCTCCCGAGATTGTCAACAGCCATACACTCCCCTCAGAAACACTCCGTCCCTCCCGAGTCAGACAACGCCTCATACACTCCCCTCACAAACACTCCGTCCCTCCCGAGTCAGACAGCGCTTCATACACTCCGCTCACAAACGCTCTGTCCCTCCCGAGTCAGTCAGCACCTCATACACTCCCCTCACAAACACTCCGTCACTCCCGAGTCAATCAGCACCTCATACACTCCCCTCACAAACACTCCGTCCCTCCCGAGTCAATCAGCACCTCATACACTCCCCTCACAAACACTCCGTCCCTCCCGAGTCAGTCAGCACCTCATACACTCCCCTCACCAACACTCCATCCCTCCCGAGTCAATCAGCACCTCATACACTCCCCTCACTAACACTCCGTCCCTCCCGAGTCAGTCAGCACCTCATACACTCCCCTCACAAACACTCCGTCCCTCCTGAGCCAGTCAGCACTTCATATTCACCCCTCACAAACACTCTGTCCCTCCCGAGTCAGTCAACGCCTCATACACTCCCCTCACAAACACTCCTTCCCTCCCGAGTCAGACAACGCCTCATACACTCCAATCACAAACACTCCGTCCCTCCCGAGTCAGTCAGCACCTCATACACTCCCCTCACAAACACTCCGTCCCTCCCGAGTCAGTCAGCACCTCATACACTCCCCTCACAAACACTCCGTCCCTCCTGAGTCAGTCAGCACTTCATACACTCACCTCACAAACACTCTGTCCCTCCTGAGTCAGACAACACGTCATACACTCCCCTCACAAACACATTGTCCCTCCTGAGTCAGTCAGCACCTCATACACTCCCCTCACAAACACTCCATTACTCCCGTGTCAGTCAGGACCTCATACACTCACCTCACAAAAACTCCGTCCCTCCTGAGTCAGTCAGCACCTCATACACTCCCCGCACAAACACTCCGTCCCTCCTGACTCAGTCAGCACCTCATACACTCCCCTCAGAAACACTCCGTCCCTCCTGAGTCAGTCAGCAGATCATACACTCCCCACACAAACACTCCGTCCCTCCTGACTCAGTCAGCACCTCATACACTCCCCTCACAAACACTCTGTCCCTACCGAGTCAGTCAGCACCTCATACACTCCCCTCACAAACACTCCGTCCCTCCCGAGTAAGTCAGCACTTCATACACTCACCTCACAAACAATCCGTCCCTCCTGAGTCAGACAACACCTCAAACACTCCCCTCACAAAAACATTGTCCCTCCTGAGTCAGTCAGCACCTCATACACTCCCCTCACAAACACTCCGTCCCTCCCGAGGCAGTCAGCACTTCATATTCTCCCCTCACAAACACTCTGTCCCTCCCGAGTCAGTGAGCACCTCATACACTCCCCTCAGAAACACTCCGTCCCTCCCGAGTCAGACAACGCCTCATACACTCCCCTCACAAACACTCCGTCCCTCCCGAGTCAGACAACGCCTCATACACTCCAATCCCAAACACTCCGTCCCTCCCGAGTCAGTCAGCACCTCATACACTCCCCTCACAAACACTCCATCCCTGCCGAGTCAGACAACGCCTCATACACTCCCCTCACAAACACTCCGTCCCTCCCGAGTCAGACAACGCCTCATACACTCCCCTCACAAACACTCCGTCCCTCCCGAGTCAGTCAGCACCTCATACACTCCCCTCACAAACACTCCGTCCATCCCGATTCAGTCAGCACCTCATACACTCCCCTCAGAAACACTCTGTCCCTGCCGAGTCAGTCAGCACCTCATACACTCCCCTCACAAACACTCCGTCCCTCCCGAGTCAGTCAGCACCTCATACACTCCCCTCACAAACACTCCGTCCATCCCGATTCAGTCAGCACCACATACACTCCCCTCAGAAACACTCTGTCCCTGCCGAGTCAGTCAGCACCTCATACACTCCCCACACAAACACTCCGTCGATCCTGAGTCAGTCAGCACCTCATAAACTCCCCTCACAAACACTCCGTCCCTCCTGAGTCAGTCAGCACCTCATACACTCCCCTCACAAACGCTCCGTTCCTCCCGAGTCAGTCAGCACCTCATACACTCCCCTCACAAACACTCCGTCCCTCCCGAGATTGTCAACAGCCATACACTCCCCTCAGAAACACTCCGTCCCTCCCGAGTCAGACAACGCCTCATACACTCCCCTCACAAACACTCCGTCCCTCCCGAGTCAGACAGCGCTTCATACACTCCGCTCACAAACGCTCTGTCCCTCCCGAGTCAGTCAGCACCTCATACACTCCCCTCACAAACACTCCGTCACTCCCGAGTCAATCAGCACCTCATACACTCCCCTCACAAACACTCCGTCCCTCCCGAGTCAATCAGCACCTCATACACTCCCCTCACAAACACTCCGTCCCTCCCGAGTCAGTCAGCACCTCATACACACCCCTCACCAACACTCCATCCCTCCCGAGTCAATCAGCACCTCATACACTCCCCTCACAAACACTCCGTCCCTCCCGAGTCAGTCAACGCCTCATACACTCCCCTCACAAACACTCCTTCCCTGCCGAGTCAGTCAGCACCTCATAGACTACCCTCACAAACAATCCGTCCCTCCTGAGTCAGACAACAGCTCATCCACTCCCCTCACAAACACTCGAACCCTCCCGAGTCAGTCAGCACCTCATACATTCCCCTCACAAACACTCCGTCCCTCCTGAGTCAATCAGCACCTCATACACTCCCCTCACAAACACTCCGTCCCTCCCGAGTCAGACAACACCTCATACACTCTCCTCACAAACACTCCGTCCCTCCTGAGTCAGTCAGCACTTCATACACGCCCCTCACAAACACTCCGTCCCTCCTGACTCAGACAGCACCTCATACACTCCCCTCACAAACACTCCGTCCCTCCTGAGTCAGTCAGCACCTCATACACTCCCCACACAAACACTCCGTTCCTCCCGAGTCAGACAACGCATCATACACTACCCTCACAAACACTCCGTCCCTCCTGAGACAGACAACACCTCATACACTCCCCTCACAAACACTCCATCCATCCTGAGTCAGTCAGCACCTCATACACTACCCTCACAAACAATCCATCCCTCCTGAGTCAGACAACAGCTCATACACTCCCCTCACAAACACACGAACCCTCCCGAGTCAGTCAGCACCTCATACATTCCCCTCACAAACACTCCGTCCCTCCCGAGAAAGACAACAGCTCATACACTACCCTCACAAACAATCCGTCCCTCCCGAGAAAGACAACAGCTCATACACTCCCCTCACAAACACTCCGTCCCTCCCGAGTCAGACAACACCTCATACACTCCCCTCACAAACACTCCGTCCCTCCCGAGTCAGTCAGCACCTCATACACTCCCCTCACAAACACTCCGTCCCTCCCGAGTCAATCAGCACCTCATACACGCCCCTCACAAACACTCCGTCCCTCCTGACTCAGTCAGCACCTCATACACTCCCCTCACAAACTCTACGTCCCTCCTGAGACAGTCAGCACCTCATACACTACCCACACAAACAATCCATCCCTCCTGAGTCAGACAACAGCTCATACACTCCCCTCACAAACACACGAACCCTCCCGAGTCAGTCAGCACCTCATACACTACCCTCACAAATACACCGTCCCTCCCGAGTCAGTCAGCACCTCATACACTCCCCTCACAAACACACGAACCCTCCCGAGTCAGTCAGCACCTCATACACTACCCTCACAAACACTCCGTCCCTCCCGAGTCAGTCAGCACCTCATACACTCCCCTCACAAACACACGAACCCTCCCGAGTCAGTCAGCACCTCATACACTCCCCCCACAAACACACGAACCCTCCCGAGTCAGTCAGCACCTCATACACTACCCTCACAAACAATCCGTCCCTCCCGAGTCAGACAACAGCTCATACACTCCCCTCACAAACACTCCGTCCCTCCCGAGTCAGTCAGCACCTCATACACTCCCCTCACAAACACTCCATCCCTCCCGAGTCAATCAGCACCTCATACACGCCCCTCACAAACACTCCGTCCCTTCTGACTCAGTCAGCACATCATACACTCCCCTCACAAACACTACGTCCCTCCTGAGTCAGTCAGCACTTCATACACGCCCCTCACAAACACTCCGTCCCTCCTGACTCAGACAGCACCTCATACACACCCCTCACAAACACTCCGTCCCTCCTGAGTCAGTCAGCACCTCATACACTCCCCATACAAACACTCCGTCCCTCCCGAGTCAGACAACACCTCATACACTCCCCTCACAAACACTCCGTCCCCCCTGAGGCAGTCAGCACCTCATACACTCCCCTCACAAACACTCCGTCCCTCCTGAGTCAGACAACACCTCATACACTCCCCTCACAAACACTCCATCCATCCTGAGTCAGTCAGCACCTCATACACTACCCTCACAAACAATCCATCCCTCCTGAGTCAGACAACAGCTCATACACTCCCCTCACAAACACACGAACCCTCCCGAGTCAGTCAGCACCTCATACACTACCCTCACAAACAATCCGTCCCTCCCGAGTCAGACAACAGCTCATACACTCCCCTCACAAACACTCCGTCCCTCCCGAGTCAGACAACACCTCATACACTCCCCTCACAAACACTCCGTCCCTCCCGAGTCTGTCAGCACCTCATACACTCCCCTCACAAACACTCCGTCCCTCCCGAGTCAATCAGCACCTCATACATGCCCCTCACAAACATTCCGTCCCTCCTGACTCAGTCAGCAACTCATACACTCCCCTC
Organism: Hemitrygon akajei; assembly: GCF_048418815.1. Taxonomy (NCBI): domain Eukaryota; kingdom Metazoa; phylum Chordata; class Chondrichthyes; order Myliobatiformes; family Dasyatidae; genus Hemitrygon; species Hemitrygon akajei. The sequence goes on from NC_133125.1 coordinate 181,585,100, forward strand.
ACAAACACTCCGTCCCTCCTGAGTCAGTCAGCACTTCATACACTCACCTCACAAACACTCCGTCCCTCCTGAGTCAGACAACACGTCATACACTCCCCTCACAAACACATTGTCCCTCCTGAGTCAGTCAGCACCTCATACACTCCCCTCACAAACACTCCATTACTCCCGAGTCAGTCAGGACCTCATACACTCACCTCACAAAAACTCCGTCCCTCCTGAGTCAGTCAGCACCTCATACACTCCCCGCACAAACACTCCGTCCCTCCTGACTCAGTCAGCACCTCATACACTCCCCTCAGAAACACTCCGTCCCTCCTGAGTCAGTCAGCAGATCATACACACCCCACACAAACACTCCGTCCCTCCTGACTCAGTCAGCACCTCATACACTCCCCTCACAAACACTCCGTCCCTCCCGAGTCAATCAGCACCTCATACACTCCCCTCACAAACACTCCGTCCCTCCCGAGTCAGTCAGCACCTCATACACACCCCTCACCAACACTCCATCCCTCCCGAGTCAATCAGCACCTCATACACTCCCCTCACAAACACTCCGTCCCTCCCGAGTCAGTCAACGCCTCATACACTCCCCTCACAAACACTCCTTCCCTCCCGAGTCAGTCAGCACCTCATAGACTACCCTCACAAACAATCCGTCCCTCCTGAGTCAGACAACAGCTCATCCACTCCCCTCACAAACACTCGAACCCTCCCGAGTCAGTCAGCACCTCATACATTCCCCTCACAAACACTCCGTCCCTCCTGAGTCAATCAGCACCTCATACACTCCCCTCACAAACACTCCGTCCCTCCCGAGTCAGACAACACCTCATACACTCTCCTCACAAACACTCCGTCCCTCCTGAGTCAGTCAGCACTTCATACACGCCCCTCACAAACACTCCGTCCCTCCTGACTCAGACAGCACCTCATACACTCCCCTCACAAACACTCCGTCCCTCCTGAGTCAGTCAGCACCTCATACACTCCCCACACAAACACTCCGTCCCTCCCGAGTCAGACAACGCATCATAGACTACCCTCACAAACACTCCGTCCCTCCTGAGACAGACAACACCTCATACACTCCCCTCACAAACACTCCGTCCCTCCTGAGTCAGACAACAGCTCATACACTCCCCTCACAAACACACGAACCCTCCCGAGTCAGTCAGCACCTCATACACTACCCTCACAAACAATCCGTCCCTCCCGAGAAAGACAACAGCTCATACACTCCCCTCACAAACACTCCGTCCCTCCCGAGTCAGACAACACCTCATACACTCCCCTCACAAACACTCCGTCCCTCCCGAGTCAGTCAGCACCTCATACACTCCCCTCACAAACACTCCGTCCCTCCCGAGTCAATCAGCACCTCATACACGCCCCTCAGAAACACTCCGTCCCTCCTGACTCAGTCAGCACCTCATACACTCCCCTCACAAACTCTACGTCCCTCCTGAGACAGTCAGCACCTCATACACTACCCACACAAACAATCCATCCCTCCTGAGTCAGACAACAGCTCATACACTCCCCTCACAAACACACGAACCCTCCCGAGTCAGTCAGCACCTCATACACTACCCTCACAAACACACCGTCCCTCCCGAGTCAGTCAGCACCTCATACACTCCCCTCACAAACACACGAACCCTCCCGAGTCAGTCAGCACCTCATACACTACCCTCACAAACACTCCGTCCCTCCCGAGTCAGTCAGCACCTCATACACTCCCCTCACAAACACTCCGTCCCTCCCGAGTCAGTCAGCACCTCATACACTCCCCTCAGAAACACTCAGTCCCTCCCGAGTCAGTCAGCACCTCATACACTCCCCCCACAAACACACGAACCCTCCCGAGTCAGTCAGCACCTCATACACTACCCTCACAAACAATCCGTCCCTCCCGAGTCAGACAACAGCTCATACACTCCCCTCACAAACACTCCGTCCCTCCCGAGTCAGTCAGCACCTCATACACTCCCCTCACAAACACTCCGTCCCTCCCGAGTCAATCAGCACCTCATACACGCCCCTCACAAACACTCCGTCCCTTCTGACTCAGTCAGCACATCATACACTCCCCTCACAAACACTACGTCCCTCCTGAGTCAGTCAGCACTTCATACACGCCCCTCACAAACACTCCGTCCCTCCTGACTCAGACAGCACCTCATACACACCCCTCACAAACACTCCGTCCCTCCTGAGTCAGTCAGCACCTCATACACTCCCCATACAAACACTCCGTCCCTCCCGAGTCAGACAACACCTCATACACTCCCCTCACAAACACTCCGTCCCCCCTGAGGCAGTCAGCACCTCATACACTCGCCTCACAAACACTCCGTCCCTCCTGAGTCAGACAACACCTCATACACTCCCCTCACAAACACTCCATCCATCCTGAGTCAGTCAGCACCTCATACACTACCCTCACAAACAATCCATCCCTCCTGAGTCAGACAACAGCTCATACACTCCCCTCACAAACACACGAACCCTCCCGAGTCAGTCAGCACCTCATACACTACCCTCACAAAACAATCCGTCCCTCCCGAGTCAGACAACAGCTCATACACTCCCCTCACAAACACTCCGTCCCTCCCGAGTCAGACAACACCTCATACACTCCCCTCACAAACACTCCGTCCCTCCCGAGTCTGTCAGCACCTCATACACTCCCCTCACAAACACTCCGTCCCTCCCGAGTCAATCAGCACCTCATACATGCCCCTCACAAACATTCCGTCCCTCCTGACTCAGTCAGCAACTCATACACTCCCCTCACAAACACTCCGTCCCTCCCGAGTCAGTCAGCACCTCATACACTCCCCTCACAAACACTCCGTCCCTCCTGAGTCAGTCAGCACTTCATACACTCACCTCACAAACACTCCGTCCCTCCTGAGTCAGACAACACGTCATACACTCCCCTCACAAACACATTGTCCCTCCTGAGTCAGTCAGCACCTCATACACTCCCCTCACAAACACTCCATTACTCCCGAGTCAGTCAGGACCTCATACACTCACCTCACAAAAACTCCGTCCCTCCTGAGTCAGTCAGCACCTCATACACTCCCCGCACAAACACTCCGTCCCTCCTGACTCAGTCAGCACCTCATACACTCCCCTCAGAAACACTCCGTCCCTCCTGAGTCAGTCAGCAGATCATACACTCCCCACACAAACACTCCGTCCCTCCTGACTCAGTCAGCACCTCATACACTCCCCTCACAAACACTCTGTCCCTACCGAGTCAGTCAGCACCTCATACACTCCCCTCACAAACACTCCGTCCCTCCCGAGTAAGTCAGCACTTCATACACTCACCTCACAAACAATCCGTCCCTCCTGAGTCAGACAACACCTGAAACACTCCCCTCACAAAAACATTGTCCCTCCTGAGTCAGTCAGCACCTCATACACTCCCCTCACAAACACTCTGTCCCTCCCGAGGCAGTCAGCACTTCATATTCTCCCCTCACAAACACTCTGTCCCTCCCGAGTCAGTCAGCACCTCATACACTCCCCTCAGAAACACTCCGTCCCTCCCGAGTCAGACAACGCCTCATACACTCCCCTCACAAACACTCCGTCCCTCCCGAGTCAGACAACGCCTCATACACTCCAATCACAAACACTCCGTCCCTCCCGAGTCAGTCAGCACCTCATACACTCCCCTCACAAACACTCCGTCCCTCCCGAGTCAATCAGCACCTCATACACGCCCCTCACAAACACTCCGTCCCTCCTGACTCAGTTAGCACCTCATACACTCCCCTCACAAACTCTACGTCCCTCCCGAGATTGTCAACAGCCATACACTCCCCTCAGAAACACTCCGTCCCTCCGGAGTAAGACAACGCCTCATACACTCCCCTCACAAACACTCCGTCCCTCCCGAGTCAGACAGCGCATCATACACTCCGCTCACAAACGCTCTGTCCCTCCCGAGTCAGTCAGCACCTCATACACTCCCCTCACAAACACTCCGTCACTCCCGAGTCAATCAGCACCTCATACACTCCCCTCACAAACACTCCGTCCCTCCCGAGTCAATCAGCACCACATACACTCCCCTCACAAACACTCCGTCCCTCCCGAGTCAGTCAGCACCTCATACACTCCCCTCACAAACACTCCGTCCCTCCCGAGTCAATCAGCACCTCATACACGCCCCTCACAAACACTCCGTCCCTCCTGACTCAGTCAGCACCTCATACACTCCCCTCACAAACTCTACGTCCCTCCTGAGACAGTCAGCACCTCATACACTACCCACACAAACAATCCATCCCTCCTGAGTCAGACAACAGCTCATACACTCCCCTCACAAACACACGAACCCTCCCGAGTCAGTCAGCACCTCATACACTACCCTCACAAACACACCGTCCCTCCCGAGTCAGTCAGCACCTCATACACTCCCCTCACAAACACACGAACCCTCCCGAGTCAGTCAGCACCTCATACACTACCCTCACAAACACTCCGTCCCTCCCGAGTCAGTCAGCACCTCATACACTCCCCTCACAAACACACGAACCCTCCCGAGTCAGTCAGCACCTCATACACTCCCCTCACAAACACACGAACCCTCCCGAGTCAGTCAGCACCTCATACACTACCCTCACAAACAATCCGTCCCTCCCGAGTCAGACAACAGCTCATACACTCCCCTCACAAACACTCCGTCCCTCCCGAGTCAGTCAGCACCTCATACACTCCCCTCACAAACACTCCGTCCCTCCCGAGTCAATCAGCACCTCATACACGCCCCTCACAAACACTCCGTCCCTTCTGACTCAGTCAGCACATCATACACTCCCCTCACAAACACTACGTCCCTCCTGAGACAGTCAGCACCTCATACACTACCCACACAAACAATCCATCCCTCCTGAGTCAGACAACAGCTCATACACTCCCCTCACAAACACACGAACCCTCCCGAGTCAGTCAGCACCTCATACACTACCCTCACAAACACTCCGTCCCTCCCGAGTCAGACAACGCCTCATACACTCCAATCACAAACACTCCGTCCCTCCCGAGTCAGTCAGCACCTCATACACTCCCCTCACAAACACTCCGTCCCTCCCGAGTCAATCAGCACCTCATACACGCCCCTCACAAACACTCCGTCCCTCCTGACTCAGTCAGCACCTCATACACTCCCCTCACAAACTCTACGTCCCTCCCGAGATTGTCAACAGCCATACACTCCCCTCAGAAACACTCCGTCCCTCCCGAGTAAGACAACGCCTCATACACTCCCCTCACAAACACTCCGTCCCTCCCGAGTCAGACAGCGCTTCATACACTCCGCTCACAAACGCTCTGTCCCTCCCGAGTCAGTCAGCACCTCATACACTCCCCTCACAAACACTCCGTCACTCCCGAGTCAATCAGCACCTCATACACTCCCCTCACAAACACTCCGTCCCTCCCGAGTCAATCAGCACCACATACACTCCCCTCACAAACACTCCGTCCCTCCCGAGTCAGTCAGCACCTCATACACTCCCCTCACAAACACTCCGTCCCTCCCGAGTCAATCAGCACCTCATACACGCCCCTCACAAACACTCCGTCCCTCCTGACTCAGTCAGCACCTCATACACTCCCCTCACAAACTCTACGTCCCTCCTGAGACAGTCAGCACCTCATACACTACCCACACAAACAATCCATCCCTCCTGAGTCAGACAACAGCTCATACACTCCCCTCACAAACACACGAACCCTCCCGAGTCAGTCAGCACCTCATACACTACCCTCACAAACACACCGTCCCTCCCGAGTCAGTCAGCACCTCATACACTCCCCTCACAAACACACGAACCCTCCCGAGTCAGTCAGCACCTCATACACTACCCTCACAAACACTCCGTCCCTCCCGAGTCAGTCAGCACCTCATACACTCCCCTCACAAACACACGAACCCTCCCGAGTCAGTCAGCACCTCATACACTCCCCTCACAAACACACGAACCCTCCCGAGTCAGTCAGCACCTCATACACTACCCTCACAAACAATCCGTCCCTCCCGAGTCAGACAACAGCTCATACACTCCCCTCACAAACACTCCGTCCCTCCCGAGTCAGTCAGCACCTCATACACTCCCCTCACAAACACTCCGTCCCTCCCGAGTCAATCAGCACCTCATACACGCCCCTCACAAACACTCCGTCCCTTCTGACTCAGTCAGCACATCATACACTCCCCTCACAAACACTACGTCCCTCCTGAGTCAGTCAGCACCTCATACACTCCCCTCACAAACACTCCGTCACTCCCGAGTCAATCAGCACCTCATACACGCCCCTCACAAACACTCCGTCCCTCCTGACTCAGTCAGCACCTCATACACTCCCCTCACAAACACTACGTCCCTCCTGAGACAGTCAGCACCTCATACACTACCCACACAAACAATCCATCCCTCCTGAGTCAGACAACAGCTCATACACTCCCCTCACAAACACACGAACCCTCCCGAGTCAGTCAGCACCTCATACACTACCCTCACAAACACACCGTCCCTCCCGAGTCAGTCAGCACCTCATACACTCCCCTCACAAACACACGAACCCTCCCGAGTCAGTCAGCACCTCATACACTACCCTCACAAACACTCCGTCCCTCCCGAGTCAGTCAGCACCTCATACACTCCCCTCACAAACACACGAACCCTCCCGAGTCAGTCAGCACCTCATACACTCCCCTCACAAACACACGAACCCTCCCGAGTCAGTCAGCACCTCATACACTACCCTCACAAACAATCCGTCCCTCCCGAGTCAGACAACAGCTCATACACTCCCCTCACAAACACTCCGTCCCTCCCGAGTCAGTCAGCACCTCATACACTCCCCTCACAAACACTACGTCCCTCCTGAGTCAGTCAGCACTTCATATACGCCCCTCACAAACACTCCGTCCCTCCTGACTCAGACAGCACCTCATACACACCCCTCACAAACACTCCGTCCCTCCTGAGTCAGTCAGCACCTCATACACTCCCCATACAAACACTCCGTCCCTCCCGAGTCAGAGAACGCATGATACACTACCCTCACAAACACTCCGTCCCTCCTGAGACAGACAACACCTCATACACTCCCCTCACAAACACTCCGTCCCTCCTGAGGCAGTCAGCACCTCATACACTCCCCTCACAAACACTCCGTCCCTCCTGAGTCAGACAACACCTCATACACTCCCCTCACAAACACACGAACCCTCCCGAGTCAGTCAGCACCTCATACACTACCCTCACAAACACACCGTCCCTCCCGAGTCAGTCAGCACCTCATACACTCCCCTCACAAACACACGAACCCTCCCGAGTCAGTCAGCACCTCATACACTACCCTCACAAACACTCCGTCCCTCCCGAGTCAGTCAGCACCTCATACACTCCCCTCACAAACACTCCGTCCCTCCCGAGTCAGTCAGCACCTCATACACTCCCCTCAGAAACACTCAGTCCCTCCCGAGTCAGTCAGCACCTCATACACTCCCCCCACAAACACACGAACCCTCCCGAGTCAGTCAGCACCTCATACACTACCCTCACAAACACACCGTCCCTCCCGAGTCAGTCAGCACCTCATACACTCCCCTCACAAACACACGAACCCTCCCGAGTCAGTCAGCACCTCATACACTACCCTCACAAACACTCCGTCCCTCCTGAGTCAGTCAGCACTTCATACACGCCCCTCACAAACACTCCGTCCCTCCTGACTCAGACAGCACCTCATACACTCCCCTCACAAACACTCCGTCCCTCCTGAGTCAGTCAGCACCTCATACACTCCCCACACAAACACTCCGTCCCTCCCGAGTCAGACAACGCATCATAGACTACCCTCACAAACACTCCGTCCCTCCTGAGACAGACAACACCTCATACACTCCCCTCACAAACACTCCGTCCCTCCTGAGTCAGACAACAGCTCATACACTCCCCTCACAAACACACGAACCCTCCCGAGTCAGTCAGCACCTCATACACTACCCTCACAAACAATCCGTCCCTCCCGAGAAAGACAACAGCTCATACACTCCCCTCACAAACACTCCGTCCCTCCCGAGTCAGACAACACCTCATACACTCCCCTCACAAACACTCCGTCCCTCCCGAGTCAGTCAGCACCTCATACACTCCCCTCACAAACACTCCGTCCCTCCCGAGTCAATCAGCACCTCATACACGCCCCTCAGAAACACTCCGTCCCTCCTGACTCAGTCAGCACCTCATACACTCCCCTCACAAACTCTACGTCCCTCCTGAGACAGTCAGCACCTCATACACTACCCACACAAACAATCCATCCCTCCTGAGTCAGACAACAGCTCATACACTCCCCTCACAAACACACGAACCCTCCCGAGTCAGTCAGCACCTCATACACTACCCTCACAAACACACCGTCCCTCCCGAGTCAGTCAGCACCTCATACACTCCCCTCACAAACACACGAACCCTCCCGAGTCAGTCAGCACCTCATACACTACCCTCACAAACACTCCGTCCCTCCCGAGTCAGTCAGCACCTCATACACTCCCCTCACAAACACTCCGTCCCTCCCGAGTCAGTCAGCACCTCATACACTCCCCTCAGAAACACTCAGTCCCTCCCGAGTCAGTCAGCACCTCATACACTCCCCCCACAAACACACGAACCCTCCCGAGTCAGTCAGCACCTCATACACTACCCTCACAAACAATCCGTCCCTCCCGAGTCAGACAACAGCTCATACACTCCCCTCACAAACACTCCGTCCCTCCCGAGTCAGTCAGCACCTCATACACTCCCCTCACAAACACTCCGTCCCTCCCGAGTCAATCAGCACCTCATACACGCCCCTCACAAACACTCCGTCCCTTCTGACTCAGTCAGCACATCATACACTCCCCTCACAAACACTACATCCCTCCTGAGTCAGTCAGCACTTCATACACGCCCCTCACAAACACTCCGTCCCTCCTGACTCAGACAGCACCTCATACACACCCCTCACAAACACTCCGTCCCTCCCGAGTCAGACAACACCTCATACACTCCCCTCACAAACACTCCGTCCCCCCTGAGGCAGTCAGCACCTCATACACTCGCCTCACAAACACTCCGTCCCTCCTGAGTCAGACAACACCTCATACACTCCCCTCACAAACACTCCATCCATCCTGAGTCAGTCAGCACCTCATACACTACCCTCACAAACAATCCATCCCTCCTGAGTCAGACAACAGCTCATACACTCCCCTCACAAACACACGAACCCTCCCGAGTCAGTCAGCACCTCATACACTACCCTCACAAAACAATCCGTCCCTCCCGAGTCAGACAACAGCTCATACACTCCCCTCACAAACACTCCGTCCCTCCCGAGTCAGACAACACCTCATACACTCCCCTCACAAACACTCCGTCCCTCCCGAGTCTGTCAGCACCTCATACACTCCCCTCACAAACACTCCGTCCCTCCCGAGTCAATCAGCACCTCATACATGCCCCTCACAAACATTCCGTCCCTCCTGACTCAGTCAGCAACTCATACACTCCCCTCACAAACACTCCGTCCCTCCCGAGTCAGTCAGCACCTCATACACTCCCCTCACAAACACTCCGTCCCTCCTGAGTCAGTCAGCACTTCATACACTCACCTCACAAACACTCCGTCCCTCCTGAGTCAGACAACACGTCATACACTCCCCTCACAAACACATTGTCCCTCCTGAGTCAGTCAGCACCTCATACACTCCCCTCACAAACACTCCATTACTCCCGAGTCAGTCAGGACCTCATACACTCACCTCACAAAAACTCCGTCCCTCCTGAGTCAGTCAGCACCTCATACACTCCCCGCACAAACACTCTGTCCCTCCTGACTCAGTCAGCACCTCATACACTCCCCTCAGAAACACTCCGTCCCTCCTGAGTCAGTCAGCAGATCATACACTCCCCACACAAACACTCCGTCCCTCCTGACTCAGTCAGCACCTCATACACTCCCCTCACAAACACTCTGTCCCTACCGAGTCAGTCAGCACCTCATACACTCCCCTCACAAACACTCCGTCCCTCCCGAGTAAGTCAGCACTTCATACACTCACCTCACAAACAATCCGTCCCTCCTGAGTCAGACAACACCTGAAACACTCCCCTCACAAAAACATTGTCCCTCCTGAGTCAGTCAGCACCTCATACACTCCCCTCACAAACACTCTGTCCCTCCCGAGGCAGTCAGCACTTCATATTCTCCCCTCACATACACTCTGTCCCTCCCGAGTCAGTCAGCACCTCATACACTCCCCTCAGAAACACTCCGTCCCTCCCGAGTCAGACAACGCCTCATACACTCCCCTCACAAACACTCCGTCCCTCCCGAGTCAGACAACGCCTCATACACTCCAATCACAAACACTCCGTCCCTCCCGAGTCAGTCAGCACCTCATACACTCCCCTCACAAACACTCCGTCCCTCCCGAGTCAATCAGCACCTCATACACGCCCCTCACAAACACTCCGTCCCTCCTGACTCAGTCAGCACCTCATACACTCCCCTCACAAACTCTACGTCCCTCCCGAGATTGTCAACAGCCATACACTCCCCTCAGAAACACTCCGTCCCTCCCGAGTAAGACAACGCCTCATACACTCCCCTCACAAACACTCCGTCCCTCCCGAGTCAGACAGCGCATCATACACTCCGCTCACAAACGCTCTGTCCCTCCCGAGTCAGTCAGCACCTCATACACTCCCCTCACAAACACTCCGTCACTCCCGAGTCAATCAGCACCTCATACACTCCCCTCACAAACACTCCGTCCCTCCCGAGTCAATCAGCACCACATACACTCCCCTCACAAACACTCCGTCCCTCCCGAGTCAGTCAGCACCTCATACACTCCCCTCACAAACACTCCGTCCCTCCCGAGTCAATCAGCACCTCATACACGCCCCTCACAAACACTCCGTCCCTCCTGACTCAGTCAGCACCTCATACACTCCCCTCACAAACTCTACGTCCCTCCTGAGACAGTCAGCACCTCATACACTACCCACACAAACAATCCATCCCTCCTGAGTCAGACAACAGCTCATACACTCCCCTCACAAACACACGAACCCTCCCGAGTCAGTCAGCACCTCATACACTACCCTCACAAACACACCGTCCCTCCCGAGTCAGTCAGCACCTCATACACTCCCCTCACAAACACACGAACCCTCCCGAGTCAGTCAGCACCTCATACACTACCCTCACAAACACTCCGTCCCTCCCGAGTCAGTCAGCACCTCATACACTCCCCTCACAAACACACGAACCCTCCCGAGTCAGTCAGCACCTCATACACTCCCCTCACAAACACACGAACCCTCCCGAGTCAGTCAGCACCTCATACACTACCCTCACAAACAATCCGTCCCTCCCGAGTCAGACAACAGCTCATACACTCCCCTCACAAACACTCCGTCCCTCCCGAGTCAGTCAGCACCTCATACACTCCCCTCACAAACACTCCGTCCCTCCCGAGTCAATCAGCACCTCATACACGCCCCTCACAAACACTCCGTCCCTTCTGACTCAGTCAGCACATCATACACTCCCCTCACAAACACTACGTCCCTCCTGAGACAGTCAGCACCTCATACACTACCCACACAAACAATCCATCCCTCCTGAGTCAGACAACAGCTCATACACTCCCCTCACAAACACACGAACCCTCCCGAGTCAGTCAGCACCTCATACACTACCCTCACAAACACTCCGTCCCTCCCGAGTCAGACAACGCCTCATACACTCCAATCACAAACACTCCGTCCCTCCCGAGTCAGTCAGCACCTCATACACTCCCCTCACAAACACTCCGTCCCTCCCGAGTCAATCAGCACCTCATACACGCCCCTCACAAACACTCCGTCCCTCCTGACTCAGTCAGCACCTCATACACTCCCCTCACAAACTCTACGTCCCTCCCGAGATTGTCAACAGCCATACACTCCCCTCAGAAACACTCCGTCCCTCCCGAGTAAGACAACGCCTCATACACTCCCCTCACAAACACTCCGTCCCTCCCGAGTCAGACAGCGCTTCATACACTCCGCTCACAAACGCTCTGTCCCTCCCGAGTCAGTCAGCACCTCATACACTCCCCTCACAAACACTCCGTCACTCCCGAGTCAATCAGCACCTCATACACTCCCCTCACAAACAGTCCGTCCCTCCCGAGTCAATCAGCACCACATACACTCCCCTCACAAACACTCCGTCCCTCCCGAGTCAGTCAGCACCTCATACACTCCCCTCACAAACACTCCGTCCCTCCCGAGTCAATCAGCACCTCATACACGCCCCTCACAAACACTCCGTCCCTCCTGACTCAGTCAGCACCTCATACACTCCCCTCACAAACTCTACGTCCCTCCTGAGACAGTCAGCACCTCATACACTACCCTCACAAACACACCGTCCCTCCCGAGTCAGTCAGCACCTCATACACTCCCCTCACAAACACACGAACCCTCCCGAGTCAGTCAGCACCTCATACACTACCCTCACAAACACTCCGTCCCTCCCGAGTCAGTCAGCACCTCATACACTCCCCTCACAAACACACGAACCCTCCCGAGTCAGTCAGCACCTCATACACTCCCCTCACAAACACACGAACCCTCCCGAGTCAGTCAGCACCTCATACACTACCCTCACAAACAATCCGTCCCTCCCGAGTCAGACAACAGCTCATACACTCCCCTCACAAACACTCCGTCCCTCCCGAGTCAGTCAGCACCTCATACACTCCCCTCACAAACACTCCGTCCCTCCCGAGTCAGTCAGCACCTCATACACTCCCCCCACAAACACACGAACCCTCCCGAGTCAGTCAGCACCTCATACACTACCCTCACAAACACACCGTCCCTCCCGAGTCAGTCAGCACCTCATACACTCCCCTCACAAACACACGAACCCTCCCGAGTCAGTCAGCACCTCATACACTACCCTCACAAACACTCCGTCCCTCCTGAGTCAGTCAGCACTTCATACACGCCCCTCACAAACACTCCGTCCCTCCTGACTCAGACAGCACCTCATACACTCCCCTCACAAACACTCCGTCCCTCCTGAGTCAGTCAGCACCTCATACACTCCCCACACAAACACTCCGTCCCTCCCGAGTCAGACAACGCATCATAGACTACCCTCACAAACACTCCGTCCCTCCTGAGACAGACAACACCTCATACACTCCCCTCACAAACACTCCGTCCCTCCTGAGTCAGACAACAGCTCATACACTCCCCTCACAAACACACGAACCCTCCCGAGTCAGTCAGCACCTCATACACTACCCTCACAAACAATCCGTCCCTCCCGAGAAAGACAACAGCTCATACACTCCCCTCACAAACACTCCGTCCCTCCCGAGTCAGACAACACCTCATACACTCCCCTCACAAACACTCCGTCCCTCCCGAGTCAGTCAGCACCTCATACACTCCCCTCACAAACACTCCGTCCCTCCCGAGTCAATCAGCACCTCATACACGCCCCTCAGAAACACTCCGTCCCTCCTGACTCAGTCAGCACCTCATACACTCCCCTCACAAACTCTACGTCCCTCCTGAGACAGTCAGCACCTCATACACTACCCACACAAACAATCCATCCCTCCTGAGTCAGACAACAGCTCATACACTCCCCTCACAAACACACGAACCCTCCCGAGTCAGTCAGCACCTCATACACTACCCTCACAAACACACCGTCCCTCCCGAGTCAGTCAGCACCTCATACACTCCCCTCACAAACACACGAACCCTCCCGAGTCAGTCAGCACCTCATACACTACCCTCACAAACACTCCGTCCCTCCCGAGTCAGTCAGCACCTCATACACTCCCCTCACAAACACTCCGTCCCTCCCGAGTCAGTCAGCACCTCATACACTCCCCTCAGAAACACTCAGTCCCTCCCGAGTCAGTCAGCACCTCATACACTCCCCCCACAAACACACGAACCCTCCCGAGTCAGTCAGCACCTCATACACTACCCTCACAAACAATCCGTCCCTCCCGAGTCAGACAACAGCTCATACACTCCCCTCACAAACACTCCGTCCCTCCCGAGTCAGTCAGCACCTCATACACTCCCCTCACAAACACTCCGTCCCTCCCGAGTCAATCAGCACCTCATACACGCCCCTCACAAACACTCCGTCCCTTCTGACTCAGTCAGCACATCATACACTCCCCTCACAAACACTACGTCCCTCCTGAGTCAGTCAGCACTTCATACACGCCCCTCACAAACACTCCGTCCCTCCTGACTCAGACAGCACCTCATACACACCCCTCACAAACACTCCGTCCCTCCCGAGTCAGACAACACCTCATACACTCCCCTCACAAACACTCCGTCCCCCCTGAGGCAGTCAGCACCTCATACACTCGCCTCACAAACACTCCGTCCCTCCTGAGTCAGACAACACCTCATACACTCCCCTCACAAACACTCCATCCATCCTGAGTCAGTCAGCACCTCATACACTACCCTCACAAACAATCCATCCCTCCTGAGTCAGACAACAGCTCATACACTCCCCTCACAAACACACGAACCCTCCCGAGTCAGTCAGCACCTCATACACTACCCTCACAAAACAATCCGTCCCTCCCGAGTCAGACAACAGCTCATACACTCCCCTCACAAACACTCCGTCCCTCCCGAGTCAGACAACACCTCATACACTCCCCTCACAAACACTCCGTCCCTCCCGAGTCTGTCAGCACCTCATACACTCCCCTCACAAACACTCCGTCCCTCCCGAGTCAATCAGCACCTCATACATGCCCCTCACAAACATTCCGTCCCTCCTGACTCAGTCAGCAACTCATACACTCCCCTCACAAACACTCCGTCCCTCCCGAGTCAGTCAGCACCTCATACACTCCCCTCACAAACACTCCGTCCCTCCTGAGTCAGTCAGCACTTCATACACTCACCTCACAAACACTCCGTCCCTCCTGAGTCAGACAACACGTCATACACTCCCCTCACAAACACATTGTCCCTCCTGAGTCAGTCAGCACCTCATACACTCCCCTCACAAACACTCCATTACTCCCGAGTCAGTCAGGACCTCATACACTCACCTCACAAAAACTCCGTCCCTCCTGAGTCAGTCAGCACCTCATACACTCCCCGCACAAACACTCTGTCCCTCCTGACTCAGTCAGCACCTCATACACTCCCCTCAGAAACACTCCGTCCCTCCTGAGTCAGTCAGCAGATCATACACTCCCCACACAAACACTCCGTCCCTCCTGACTCAGTCAGCACCTCATACACTCCCCTCACAAACACTCTGTCCCTACCGAGTCAGTCAGCACCTCATACACTCCCCTCACAAACACTCCGTCCCTCCCGAGTAAGTCAGCACTTCATACACTCACCTCACAAACAATCCGTCCCTCCTGAGTCAGACAACACCTGAAACACTCCCCTCACAAAAACATTGTCCCTCCTGAGTCAGTCAGCACCTCATACACTCCCCTCACAAACACTCTGTCCCTCCCGAGGCAGTCAGCACTTCATATTCTCCCCTCACATACACTCTGTCCCTCCCGAGTCAGTCAGCACCTCATACACTCCCCTCAGAAACACTCCGTCCCTCCCGAGTCAGACAACGCCTCATACACTCCCCTCACAAACACTCCGTCCCTCCCGAGTCAGACAACGCCTCATACACTCCAATCACAAACACTCCGTCCCTCCCGAGTCAGTCAGCACCTCATACACTCCCCTCACAAACACTCCGTCCCTCCCGAGTCAATCAGCACCTCATACACGCCCCTCACAAACACTCCGTCCCTCCTGACTCAGTCAGCACCTCATACACTCCCCTCACAAACTCTACGTCCCTCCCGAGATTGTCAACAGCCATACACTCCCCTCAGAAACACTCCGTCCCTCCCGAGTAAGACAACGCCTCATACACTCCCCTCACAAACACTCCGTCCCTCCCGAGTCAGACAGCGCATCATACACTCCGCTCACAAACGCTCTGTCCCTCCCGAGTCAGTCAGCACCTCATACACTCCCCTCACAAACACTCCGTCACTCCCGAGTCAATCAGCACCTCATACACTCCCCTCACAAACACTCCGTCCCTCCCGAGTCAATCAGCACCACATACACTCCCCTCACAAACACTCCGTCCCTCCCGAGTCAGTCAGCACCTCATACACTCCCCTCACAAACACTCCGTCCCTCCCGAGTCAATCAGCACCTCATACACGCCCCTCACAAACACTCCGTCCCTCCTGACTCAGTCAGCACCTCATACACTCCCCTCACAAACTCTACGTCCCTCCTGAGACAGTCAGCACATCATACACTACCCACACAAACAATCCATCCCTCCTGAGTCAGACAACAGCTCATACACTCCCCTCACAAACACACGAACCCTCCCGAGTCAGTCAGCACCTCATACACTACCCTCACAAACACACCGTCCCTCCCGAGTCAGTCAGCACCTCATACACTCCCCTCACAAACACACGAACCCTCCCGAGTCAGTCAGCACCTCATACACTACCCTCACAAACACTCCGTCCCTCCCGAGTCAGTCAGCACCTCATACACTCCCCTCACAAACACACGAACCCTCCCGAGTCAGTCAGCACCTCATACACTCCCCTCACAAACACACGAACCCTCCCGAGTCAGTCAGCACCTCATACACTACCCTCACAAACAATCCGTCCCTCCCGAGTCAGACAACAGCTCATACACTCCCCTCACAAACACTCCGTCCCTCCCGAGTCAGTCAGCACCTCATACACTCCCCTCACAAACACTCCGTCCCTCCCGAGTCAATCAGCACCTCATACACGCCCCTCACAAACACTCCGTCCCTTCTGACTCAGTCAGCACATCATACACTCCCCTCACAAACACTACGTCCCTCCTGAGACAGTCAGCACCTCATACACTACCCACACAAACAATCCATCCCTCCTGAGTCAGACAACAGCTCATACACTCCCCTCACAAACACACGAACCCTCCCGAGTCAGTCAGCACCTCATACACTACCCTCACAAACACTCCGTCCCTCCCGAGTCAGACAACGCCTCATACACTCCAATCACAAACACTCCGTCCCTCCCGAGTCAGTCAGCACCTCATACACTCCCCTCACAAACACTCCGTCCCTCCCGAGTCAATCAGCACCTCATACACGCCCCTCACAAACACTCCGTCCCTCCTGACTCAGTCAGCACCTCATACACTCCCCTCACAAACTCTACGTCCCTCCCGAGATTGTCAACAGCCATACACTCCCCTCAGAAACACTCCGTCCCTCCCGAGTAAGACAACGCCTCATACACTCCCCTCACAAACACTCCGTCCCTCCCGAGTCAGACAGCGCTTCATACACTCCGCTCACAAACGCTCTGTCCCTCCCGAGTCAGTCAGCACCTCATACACTCCCCTCACAAACACTCCGTCACTCCCGAGTCAATCAGCACCTCATACACTCCCCTCACAAACACTCCGTCCCTCCCGAGTCAATCAGCACCACATACACTCCCCTCACAAACACTCCGTCCCTCCCGAGTCAGTCAGCACCTCATACACTCCCCTCACAAACACTCCGTCCCTCCCGAGTCAATCAGCACCTCATACACGCCCCTCACAAACACTCCGTCCCTCCTGACTCAGTCAGCACCTCATACACTCCCCTCACAAACTCTACGTCCCTCCTGAGACAGTCAGCACCTCATACACTACCCACACAAACAATCCATCCCTCCTGAGTCAGACAACAGCTCATACACTCCCCTCACAAACACACGAACCCTCCCGAGTCAGTCAGCACCTCATACACTACCCTCACAAACACACCGTCCCTCCCGAGTCAGTCAGCACCTCATACACTCCCCTCACAAACACACGAACCCTCCCGAGTCAGTCAGCACCTCATACACTACCCTCACAAACACTCCGTCCCTCCCGAGTCAGTCAGCACCTCATACACTCCCCTCACAAACACACGAACCCTCCCGAGTCAGTCAGCACCTCATACACTCCCCTCACAAACACACGAACCCTCCCGAGTCAGTCAGCACCTCATACACTACCCTCACAAACAATCCGTCCCTCCCGAGTCAGACAACAGCTCATACACTCCCCTCACAAACACTCCGTCCCTCCCGAGTCAGTCAGCACCTCATACACTCCCCTCACAAACACTCCGTCCCTCCCGAGTCAATCAGCACCTCATACACGCCCCTCACAAACACTCCGTCCCTTCTGACTCAGTCAGCACATCATACACTCCCCTCACAAACACTACGTCCCTCCTGAGTCAGTCAGCACCTCATACACTCCCCTCACAAACACTCCGTCCCTCCCGAGTCAATCAGCACCTCATACACGCCCCTCACAAACACTCCGTCCCTCCTGACTCAGTCAGCACCTCATACACTCCCCTCACAAACACTACGTCCCTCCTGAGACAGTCAGCACCTCATACACTACCCACACAAACAATCCATCCCTCCCGAGTCAGTCAGCACCTCATACACTCCCCTCACAAACACACGAACCCTCCCGAGTCAGTCAGCACCTCATACACTACCCTCACAAACACTCCGTCCCTCCCGAGTCAGTCAGCACCTCATACACTCCCCTCACAAACACACGAACCCTCCCGAGTCAGTCAGCACCTCATACACTCCCCTCACAAACACACGAACCCTCCCGAGTCAGTCAGCACCTCATACACTACCCTCACAAACAATCCGTCCCTCCCGAGTCAGACAACAGCTCATACACTCCCCTCACAAACACTCCGTCCCTCCCGAGTCAGTCAGCACCTCATACACTCCCCTCACAAACACTACGTCCCTCCTGAGTCAGTCAGCACTTCATACACGCCCCTCACAAACACTCCGTCCCTCCTGACTCAGACAGCACCTCATACACACCCCTCACAAACACTCCGTCCCTCCTGAGTCAGTCAGCACCTCATACACTCCCCATACAAACACTCCGTCCCTCCCGAGTCAGACAACGCATGATACACTACCCTCACAAACACTCCGTCCCTCCTGAGACAGACAACACCTCATACACTCCCCTCACAAACACTCCGTCCCTCCTGAGGCAGTCAGCACCTCATACACTCCCCTCACAAACACTCCGTCCCTCCTGAGTCAGACAACACCTCATACACTCCCCTCACAAACACTCCATCCATCCTGAGTCAGTCAGCACCTCATACACTACCCTCACAAACAATCCTTCCCTCCTGAGTCAGACAACAGCTCATACACTCCCCTCACAAACACACGAACCCTCCCGAGTCAGTCAGCACCTCATACACTACCCTCACAAACAATCCGTCCCTCCCGAGTCAGACAACAGCTCATACACTCCCCTCACAAACACTCCGTCCCTCCCGAGTCAGACAACACCTCATACACTCCCCTCACAAACACTCCGTCCCTCCCGAGTCTGTCAGCACCTCATACACTCCCCTCACAAACACTCCGTCCCTCCCGAGTCAATCAGCACCTCATACATGCCCCTCACAAACATTCCGTCCCTCCTGACTCAGTCAGCAACTCATACACTCCCCTCACAAACACTCCGTCCCTCCCGAGTCAGTCAGCACCTCATACACTCCCCTCACAAACACTCCGTCCCTCCTGAGTCAGTCAGCACTTCATACACTCACCTCACAAACACTCCGTCCCTCCTGAGTCAGACAACACGTCATACACTCCCCTCACAAACACATTGTCCCTCCTGAGTCAGTCAGCACCTCATACACTCCCCTCACAAACACTCCATTACTCCCGAGTCAGTCAGGACCTCATACACTCACCTCACAAAAACTCCGTCCCTCCTGAGTCAGTCAGCACCTCATACACTCCCCGCACAAACACTCCGTCCCTCCTGACTCAGTCAGCACCTCATACACTCCCCTCAGAAACACTCCGTCCCTCCTGAGTCAGTCAGCAGATCATACACTCCCCACACAAACACTCCGTCCCTCCTGACTCAGTCAGCACCTCATACACTCCCCTCACAAACACTCTGTCCCTACCGAGTCAGTCAGCACCTCATACACTCCCCTCACAAACACTCCGTCCCTCCCGAGTAAGTCAGCACATCATACACTCACCTCACAAACAATCCGTCCCTCCTGAGTCAGACAACACCTCAAACACTCCCCTCACAAAAACATTGTCCCTCCTGAGTCAGTCAGCACCTCATACACTCCCCTCACAAACACTCTGTCCCTCCCGAGGCAGTCAGCAATTCATATTCTCCCCTCACAAACACTCTGTCCCTCCCGAGTCAGTCAGCACCTCATACACTCCCCTCAGAAACACTCCGTCCCTCCCGAGTCAGACAACGCCTCATACACTCCCCTCACAAACACTCCGTCCCTCCCGAGTCAGTCAGCACCTCATACACTCCCCTCACAAACGCTCCGTCCCTCCCGAGTCAGTCAGCACCTCATACACTCCCCTCACAAACACTCCGTCCCTCCCGAGATTGTCAACAGCCATACACTCCCCTCAGAAACACTCCGTCCCTCCCGAGTCAGACAACGCCTCATACACTCCCCTCACAAACACTCCGTCCCTCCCGAGTCAGTCAGCACCTCATACACTCCCCTCACAAACACTCCTTCCCTCCCAAGTCAATCAGCACCTCATACACGCCCCTCACAAACACTCCGTCCCTCCTGACTCAGTCAGCACCTCATACACTCCCCTCACAAACTCTACGTCCCTCCTGAGACAGTCAGCACCTCAAACACTACCCACACAAACAATCCATCCCTCCTGAGTCAGACAACAGCTCATACACTCCCCTCACAAACACACGAACCCTCCCGAGTCAGTCAGCACCTCATACACTACCCTCACAAACACACCGTCCCTCCCGAGTCAGTCAGCACCTCATACACTCCCCTCACAAACACACGAACCCTCCCGAGTCAGTCAGCACCTCATACACTACCCTCACAAACACTCCGTCCCTCCCGAGTCAGTCAGCACCTCATACACTCCCCTCACAAACACACGAACCCTCCCGAGTCAGTCAGCACCTCATACACTCCCCTCACAAACACACGAACCCTCCCGAGTCAGTCAGCACCTCATACACTACCCTCACAAACAATCCGTCCCTCCCGAGTCAGACAACAGCTCATACACTCCCCTCACAAACACTCCGTCCCTCCCGAGTCAGTCAGCACCTCATACACTCCCCTCACAAACACTCCGTCCCTCCCGAGTCAATCAGCACCTCATACACGCCCCTCACAAACACTCCGTCCCTTCTGACTCAGTCAGCACATCATACACTCCCCTCACAAACACTACGTCCCTCCTGAGTCAGTCAGCACCTCATACACTCCCCTCACAAACACTCCGTCCCTCCCGAGTCAATCAGCACCTCATACACGCCCCTCACAAACACTCCGTCCCTCCTGACTCAGTCAGCACCTCATACACTCCCCTCACAAACTCTACGTCCCTCCTGAGACAGTCAGCACCTCATACACTACCCACACAAACAATCCATCCCTCCTGAGTCAGACAACAGCTCATACACTCCCCTCACAAACACACGAACCCTCCCGAGTCAGTCAGCTCCTCATACACTACCCTCACAAACACACCGTCCCTCCCGAGTCAGTCAGCACCTCATACACTCCCCTCACAAACACACGAACCCTCCCGAGTCAGTCAGCACCTCATACACTACCCTCACAAACACTCCGTCCCTCCCGAGTCAGTCAGCACCTCATACACTCCCCTCACAAACACACGAACCCTCCCGAGTCAGTCAGCACCTCATACACTCCCCTCACAAACACACGAACCCTCCCGAGTCAGTCAGCACCTCATACACTACCCTCACAAACAATCCGTCCCTCCCGAGTCAGACAACAGCT
This sequence comes from Hemitrygon akajei, assembly GCF_048418815.1. Taxonomy (NCBI): domain Eukaryota; kingdom Metazoa; phylum Chordata; class Chondrichthyes; order Myliobatiformes; family Dasyatidae; genus Hemitrygon; species Hemitrygon akajei. The sequence continues at coordinate 181,607,132 of NC_133125.1, forward strand.
CATACACTCCCCTCACAAACACTCCGTCCCTCCCGAGTCAGTCAGCACCTCATACACTCCCCTCACAAACACTACGTCCCTCCGGTGTCAGTCAGCACTTCATACACGCCCCTCACAAACACTCCGTCCCTCCTGACTCAGACAGCACCTCATACACACCCCTCACAAACACTCCGTCCCTCCTGAGTCAGTCAGCACCTCATACACTCCCCATACAAACACTCCGTCCCTCCCGAGTCAGACAACGCATGATACACTACCCTCACAAACACTCCGTCCCTCCTGAGACAGACAACACCTCATACACTCCCCTCACAAACACTCCGTCCCTCCTGAGGCAGTCAGCACCTCATACACTCCCCTCACAAACACTCCGTCCCTCCTGAGTCAGACAACACCTCATACACTCCCCTCACAAACACTCCATCCATCCTGAGTCAGTCAGCACCTCATACACTACCCTCACAAACAATCCTTCCCTCCTGAGTCAGACAACAGCTCATACACTCCCCTCACAAACACACGAACCCTCCCGAGTCAGTCAGCACCTCATACACTACCCTCACAAACAATCCGTCCCTCCCGAGTCAGACAACAGCTCATACACTCCCCTCACAAACACTCCGTCCCTCCCGAGTCAGACAACACCTCATACACTCCCCTCACAAACACTCCGTCCCTCCCGAGTCTGTCAGCACCTCATACACTCCCCTCACAAACACTCCGTCCCTCCCGAGTCAATCAGCACCTCATACATGCCCCTCACAAACATTCCGTCCCTCCTGACTCAGTCAGCAACTCATACACTCCCCTCACAAACACTCCGTCCCTCCCGAGTCAGTCAGCACCTCATACACTCCCCTCACAAACACTCCGTCCCTCCTGAGTCAGTCAGCACTTCATACACTCACCTCACAAACACTCCGTCCCTCCTGAGTCAGACAACACGTCATACACTCCCCTCACAAACACATTGTCCCTCCTGAGTCAGTCAGCACCTCATACACTCCCCTCACAAACACTCCATTACTCCCGAGTCAGTCAGGACCTCATACACTCACCTCACAAAAACTCCGTCCCTCCTGAGTCAGTCAGCACCTCATACACTCCCCGCACAAACACTCCGTCCCTCCTGACTCAGTCAGCACCTCATACACTCCCCTCAGAAACACTCCGTCCCTCCTGAGTCAGTCAGCAGATCATACACTCCCCACACAAACACTCCGTCCCTCCTGACTCAGTCAGCACCTCATACACTCCCCTCACAAACACTCTGTCCCTACCGAGTCAGTCAGCACCTCATACACTCCCCTCACAAACACTCCGTCCCTCCCGAGTCAATCAGCACCTCATACACTCCCCTCACAAACACTCCGTCCCTGCCGAGACAGTCAGCACCTCATACACACCCCTCACCAACACTCCATCCCTCCCGAGTCAATCAGCACCTCATACACTCCCCTCACAAACACTCCGTCCCTCCCGAGTCAGTCAACGCCTCATACACTCCCCTCACAAACACTCCTTCCCTCCCGAGTCAATCAGCACCTCATACACTCCCCTCACAAACACTCGAACCCTCCCGAGTCAGTCAGCACCTCATACATTCCCCTCACAAACACTCCTTCCCTCCTGAGTCAATCAGCACCTCATACACTCCCCTCACAAACACTCCGTCCCTCCCGAGTCAGACAACACCTCATACACTCTCCTCACAAACACTCCGTCCCTCCTGAGTCAGTCAGCACTTCATACACGCCCCCCACAAACACTCCGTCCCTCCTGACTCAGACAGCACCTCATACACTCCCCTCACAAACACTCCGTCCCTCCTGAGTCAGTCAGCACCTCATACACTCCCCACACAAACACTCCGTCCCTCCCGAGTCAGACAACGCATCATAGACTACCCTCACAAACACTCCGTCCCTCCTGAGACAGACAACACCTCATACACTCCCCTCACAAACACTCCATCCATCCTGAGTCAGTCAGCACCTCATACACTACCCTCACAAACAATCCATCCCTCCTGAGTCAGACAACAGCTCATACACTCCCCTCACAAACACACGAACCCTCCCGAGTCAGTCAGCACCTCATACACTACCCTCACAAACAATCCGTCCCTCCCGAGAAAGACAACAGCTCATACACTCCCCTCACAAACACTCCGTCCCTCCCGAGTCAGACAACACCTCATACACTCCCCTCACAAACACTCCGTCCCTCCCGAGTCAGACAACACCTCATACACTCCCGTCACAAACACTCCGTCCCTCCCGAGTCAGTCAGCACCACATACACTCCCCTCACAAACACTCCGTCCCTCCCGAGTCAATCAGCACCTCATACACGCCCCTCACAAACACTCCGTCCCTCCTGACTCAGTCAGCACCTCATACACTCCCCTCACAAACTCTACGTCCCTCCTGAGACAGTCAGCACCTCATACACTACCCACACAAACAATCCATCCCTCCTGAGTCAGACAACAGCTCATACACTCCCCTCACAAACACACGAACCCTCCCGAGTCAGTCAGCACCTCATACACTACCCTCACAAACACACCGTCCCTCCCGAGTCAGTCAGCACCTCATACACTCCCCTCACAAACACACGAACCCTCCCGAGTCAGTCAGCACCTCATACACTACCCTCACAAACACTCCGTCCCTCCCGAGTCAGTCAGCACCTCATACACTCCCCTCACAAACACACGAACCCTCCCGAGTCAGTCAGCACCTCATACACTCCCCTCACAAACACACGGACCCTCCCGAGTCAGTCAGCACCTCATACACTACCCTCACAAACAATCCGTCCCTCCCGAGTCAGACAACAGCTCATACACTCCCCTCACAAACACTCCGTCCCTCCCGAGTCAGTCAGCACCTCATACACTCCCCTCACAAACACTCCGTCCCTCCCGGGTCAATCAGCACCTCATACACGCCCCTCACAAACACTCCGTCCCTTCTGACTCAGTCAGCACATCATACACTCCCCTCACAAACACTACGTCCCTCCTGAGTCAGTCAGCACCTCATACACTCCCCTCAGAAACACTCCGTCCCTCCCGAGTCAGTCAGCACCTCATACACTCCCCTCACAAACACACGAACCCTCCCGAGTCAGTCAGCACCTCATACACTACCCTCACAAACAATCCGTCCCTCCCGAGTCAGACAACAGCTCATACACTCCCCTCACAAACACTCCGTCCCTCCCGAGTCAGTCAGCACCTCATACACTCCCCTCACAAACACTCCGTCCCTCCCGAGTCAATCAGCACCTCATACACGCCCCTCACAAACACTCCGTCCCTTCTGACTCAGTCAGCACATCATACACTCCCCTCACAAACACTACGTCCCTCCTGAGTCAGTCAGCACTTCATACACGCCCCTCACAAACACTCCGTCCCTCCTGACTCAGACAGCACCTCATGCACACCCCTCACAAACACTCCGTCCCTCCTGAGTCAGTCAGCACCTCATACACTCCCCACACAAACACTCCGTCCCTCCCGAGTCAGACAACGCATCATACACTACCCTCACAAACACTCCGTCCCTCCTGAGACAGACAACACCTCATACACTCCCCTCACAAACACTCCGTCCCTCCTGAGGCAGTCAGCACCTCATACACTCCCCTCACAAACACTCCGTCCCTGCCGAGTCTGTCAGCACCTCATACACTCCCCTCACAAACACTCCGTCCCTCCCGATTCAGTCAGCACCTCATACACTCCCCTCACAAACACTCCGTCCCTCCTGAGTCAGACAACGCCTAATATACTCCCCTCACAAACACTCCGTCCCTCCCGAGTCCGTCAGCACTTCATATTCTCCCCTCACAAACACTCTGTCCCTCCCTAGTCAGTCAGCACCTCATACGCTCCCCTCACAAACACTCTGTCCCACCTGAGTCAGTCAGCACCTCATACACTCCCCTCACAAACACTCCGTCCCTCCCGAGTCAGTCAGCACTTCATATTCTCCCCTCACAAACACTCTGTCCCTCCCGAGTCAGTCAGCACCTCATACACTCCGCTCAGAAACACTCTGTCCCTCCCGAGTCAGTCAGCACCTGATACACTCCCCTCAGAAACACACTGTCCCTCCCGAGTCAGTCAGCACCTCATACACTCCCCTCACAAACACTCTGTCCCTGCCGAGTCTGTCAGCACCTCATACACTCCCCTCACAAACACTCTGTCTCTCCCGAGTCAGTCAGCACCGCATACACTCCCCTCACAAACACTCCCTCCCTCCCGAGTCAGTCAACGCCTCATACACTCCCCTCAGAAACACTCTGTCCCTCCCGAGTCTGTCAGCACCTCATACACTCCCCTCACAAACACTCCGTCCCTCCCGAGTCAGTCAGCACTTCATATTCTCGCTCACAAACACTCTGTCCCTCCCGAGTCAGTCAGCACCTCATACACTCCCCTCACAAACACTCTGTCCCTCGCGAGTCAGTCAGCACCTCATACACTCCCCTCACAAACACTCTGTCCCTCCCGAGTCAGTCAACGCCTCATACATTCGCCTCACAAACACTCCGTCCCTCCCGAGTCAGACAACGCCTCATACACTCCCCTCACAAACAGTCCATCCCTCCCGAGTCAGTCAGACCTCATACACTCCCCTCACAAACACTCCGTCCCTCCCGAGACAGTCAGCACCTCCTACACTCCCCACACAAACACTCCGTCCCTCCCGAGTCAGTCAGCACCTCATACACTCCCCTCAGAAACACTCGGTCCCTCCCGAGTCAGTCAGCACCTCATACACTCCCCTCACAAACACTCCGTCCCTCCCGAGTCTGTCAGCACCTCATACACTCCCCTCACAAACACTCCGTCCCTCCCGAGTCAGTCAGCACCTCAAACACTCCCCTCAGAAACACTCCGTCCATCCCGAGTCAGTCAGCACCTCATACACTCCCCTCACAAACACTCCGTCCCTCCCGAGTCTGTCAGCACCTCATACACTCCCCTCACAAACACTCCGTCCCTCCCGAGTCTGTCAGCACCTCATACACTCCCCTCACAAACACTCCGTCCCTCCCGAGTCAGTCAGCACCTCATACATTCCCCTCACAAACACTCCGTCCCTCCCGAGTCTGTCAGCACCTCATACACTCCCCACACAAACACTCCGTCCCTCCCGAGTCTGTCAGCACCTCATACACTCCCCTCACAAACACTCCGTCCCTCCCGAGTCAGTCAGCACCTCATACACACCCCTCACAAACACTCCGTCCCTGCCGAGTCTGTCAGCACCTCATACACTCCCCTCACAGACACTCCGTCCCTCCCGATTCAGTCAGCACCTCATACACTCCCCTCACAAACACGCCGTCCCTCCTGAGTCAGACAACGCCTCATACACTCCCCTCACAAACACTACGTCCCTCCCGATTCAGTCAGCACTTCATATTCTCCCCTCACAAACACTCTGTCCCTCCCGAGTAAGTTAGCACCTCATACACTCCCCTCACAAACACTCCGTCCCTCCTGAGTCAGTCAGCACTTCATATTCTCCCCTCACAAACACTCTGTCCCTCCCGAGTCAGTCAGCACCTCATACACTCCCCTCAGAAACACTCTGTCCCTCCCTAGTCAGTCAGCACCTCATACACTCCCCTCACAAACACTCAGTCCCACTTGAGTCAGTCAGCACCTCATACACTCCCCTCACAAACACTCCGTCCCTCCCGATTCTGTCAGCACCTCATACACTCCCCTCACAAACACTCCGTCCCTCCCGAGTCAGTCAGCACCTCATACATTCCCCTCACAAACACTCCGTCCCTCCCGAGTCTGTCAGCACCTCATACACTCCCCTCACAAACACTCCGTCCCTCCCGAGTCTGTCAGCACCTCATACACTCCCCTCACAAACACTCCGTCCCTCCCGAGTCAGTCAGCACCTCATACACTCCCCTCACAAACACTCCGTCCCTGCCGAGTCTGTCAGCACCTCATACACTCCCCTCACAGACACTCCGTCCCTCCCGATTCAGTCAGCACCTGATACACTCCCCTCACAAACACGCCGTCCCTCCTGAGTCAGACAACGCCTCATACACTCCCCTCACAAACACTACGTCCCTCCCGATTCAGTCAGCACTTCATATTCTCCCCTCACAAACACTCTGTCCCTCCCGAGTAAGTTAGCACCTCATACACTCCCCTCACAAACACTCCGTCCCTCCTGAGTCAGTCAGCACTTCATATTCTCCCCTCACAAACACTCTGTCCCTCCCGAGTCAGTCAGCACCTCATACACTCCCCTCAGAAACACTCTGTCCCTCCCTAGTCAGTCAGCACCTCATACACTCCCCTCACAAACACTCAGTCCCACTTGAGTCAGTCAGCACCTCATACACTCCCCTCACAAACACTCCGTCCCTCCCGAGTCAGTCAGCACTTCATATTCTCCCCTCACAAACACTCTGTCCCTCCCGAGTCAGTCAGCACCTCATACACTCCCCTCAGAAACACTCTGTCCCTCCCGAGTCATTCAGCACCTCATACACTCCCCTCACAAACACTCTGTCCCTCCCGAGTCAGTCAGCACCTCATACACTCCCCTCACAAACACTCTGTCCCTGCCGAGTCTGTCAGCACCTCATAAACTCCCCTCACAAACACTCTGTCCCTCCCAAGTCAGTCAGCACCTCATGCACTCCCCTCACAAACACTCCGTCCCTCCCGAGTCAGTCAACGCCTCATACACTCACCTCAGAAACACTCTGTCCCTCCCGAGTCTGTCAGCACCTCATTCACTCCCCTCACAAACACTCCGTCCCTCCCGAGTCAGTCAGCACTTCATATTCTCCCCTCACAAACACTCCGTCCCTCCCGAGTCAGTCAGCACCTCATACACTCCCCTCAGAAACACTCTGTCCCTCCCGAGTCAGTCAGCACCTCATACACTCCCCTCACAAACACTCTGTCCCTCCCGAGTCAGTCAGCACCTCATACACTCCCCTCACAAACACTCCGTCCCTCCCGAGTCAGTCAACGCCTCATACACTCCCCTCACAAACACTCCGTCCCTCCCGAGTCAGACAACGTCTCATACACTCCCCTCACAAACAGTCCATCCCTCCCGTGTCAGTCAGCACCTCATACACTCCCCTCACAAACACTCCGTCCCTCCCGAGTCAGTCAGCACCTCATACACTCCCCTCACAAACACTCCGTCCCTCCCGAGTCAGTCAGCACCTCATACACTCCCCTCAGAAACACTCCGTCCCTCCCGAGTCAGTCAGCAGCTCATACACTCCCCTCAGAAACACTCTGTCCCTGCCGAGTCTGTCAGCACCTCATACCCTCCCCTCACAAACACTCCGTCCCTCACGAGTCTGTCAGCACCTCATACCCTCCCCTCACAAACACTCCGTCCCTCTCGAGCCAGTCAGCACCTCGTACACTCCCCTCACAAACACTCCGTCCCTCCCGATTCAGTCAGCACCTCATACACTCCCCTCACAAACACTCCGTCACTCCCGAGTCAATCAGCACCTCATACACTCCCCTCACAAACACTCCGTCCCTCCCGAGTCAATCAGCACCACATACACTCCCCTCACAAACACTCCGTCCCTCCCGAGTCAGTCAGCACCTCATACACTCCCCTCACAAACACTCCGTCCCTCCCGAGTCAATCAGCACCTCATACACGCCCCTCACAAACACTCCGTCCCTCCTGACTCAGTCAGCACCTCATACACTCCCCTCACAAACTCTACGTCCCTCCTGAGACAGTCAGCACCTCATACACTACCCACACAAACAATCCATCCCTCCTGAGTCAGACAACAGCTCATACACTCCCCTCACAAACACACGAACCCTCCCGAGTCAGTCAGCACCTCATACACTACCCTCACAAACACACCGTCCCTCCCGAGTCAGTCAGCACCTCATACACTCCCCTCACAAACACACGAACCCTCCCGAGTCAGTCAGCACCTCATACACTACCCTCACAAACACTCCGTCCCTCCCGAGTCAGTCAGCACCTCATACACTCCCCTCACAAACACACGAACCCTCCCGAGTCAGTCAGCACCTCATACACTCCCCTCACAAACACACGAACCCTCCCGAGTCAGTCAGCACCTCATACACTACCCTCACAAACAATCCGTCCCTCCCGAGTCAGACAACAGCTCATACACTCCCCTCACAAACACTCCGTCCCTCCCGAGTCAGTCAGCACCTCATACACTCCCCTCACAAACACTCCGTCCCTCCCGAGTCAATCAGCACCTCATACACGCCCCTCACAAACACTCCGTCCCTTCTGACTCAGTCAGCACATCATACACTCCCCTCACAAACACTACGTCCCTCCTGAGTCAGTCAGCACCTCATACACTCCCCTCACAAACACTCCGTCCCTCCCGAGTCAATCAGCACCTCATACACGCCCCTCACAAACACTCCGTCCCTCCTGACTCAGTCAGCACCTCATACACTCCCCTCACAAACTCTACGTCCCTCCTGAGACAGTCAGCACCTCATTCACTACCCTCACAAACAATCCGTCCCTCCTGAGTCAGACAACAGCTCATCCACTCCCCTCACAAACACTCGAACCCTCCCGAGTCAGTCAGCACCTCATACATTCCCCTCACAAACACTCCGTCCCTCCTGAGTCAATCAGCACCTCATACACTCCCCTCACAAACACTCCGTCCCTCCCGAGTCAGACAACACCTCATACACTCTCCTCACAAACACTCCGTCCCTCCTGAGTCAGTCAGCACTTCATACACGCCCCTCACAAACACTCCGTCCCTCCTGACTCAGACAGCACCTCATACACTCCCCTCACAAACACTCCGTCCCTCCTGAGTCAGTCAGCACCTCATACACTCCCCACACAAACACTCCGTCCCTCCCGAGTCAGACAACGCATCATACACTACCCTCACAAACACTCCGTCCCTCCTGAGACAGACAACACCTCATACACTCCCCTCACAAACACTCCATCCATCCTGAGTCAGTCAGCACCTCATACACTACCCTCACAAACAATCCATCCCTCCTGAGTCAGACAACAGCTCATACACTCCCCTCACAAACACACGAACCCTCCCGAGTCAGTCACCACCTGATACACTACCCTCACAAACAATCCGTCCCTCCCGAGAAAGACAACAGCTCATACACTCCCCTCACAAACACTCCGTCCCTCCCGAGTCAGACAACACCTCATACACTCCCGTCACAAACACTCCGTCCCTCCCGAGTCAGTCAGCACCACATACACTCCCCTCACAAACACTCCGTCCCTCCCGAGTCAATCAGCACCTCATACACGCCCCTCACAAACACTCCGTCCCTCCTGACTCAGTCAGCACCTCATACACTCCCCTCACAAACTCTACGTCCCTCCTGAGACAGTCAGCACCTCATACACTACCCACACAAACAATCAATCCCTCCTGAGTCAGACAACAGCTCATACACTCCCCTCACAAACACACGAACCCTCCCGAGTCAGTCAGCACCTCATACACTACCCTCACAAACACACCGTCCCTCCCGAGTCAGTCAGCACCTCATACACTCCCCTCACAAACACACGAACCCTCCCGAGTCAGTCAGCACCTCATACACTACCCTCACAAACACTCCGTCCCTCCCGAGTCAGTCAGCACCTCATACACTCCCCTCACAAACACACGAACCCTCCCGAGTCAGTCAGCACCTCATACACTCCCCTCACAAACACACGAACCCTCCCGAGTCAGTCAGCACCTCATACACTACCCTCACAAACAATCCGTCCCTCCCGAGTCAGACAACAGCTCATACACTCCCCTCACAAACACTCCGTCCCTCCCGAGTCAGACAGCGCTTCATACACTCCGCTCACAAACGCTCTGTCCCTCCCGAGTCAGTCAGCACCTCATACACTCCCCTCACAAACACTCCGTCACTCCCGAGTCAATCAGCACCTCATACACTCCCCTCACAAACACTCCGTCCCTCCCGAGTCAATCAGCACCTCATACACTCCCCTCACAAACACTCCGTGCCTCCCGAGTCAGTCAGCACCTCATACACTCCCCTCACCAACACTCCATCCCTCCCGAGTCAATCAGCACCTCATACACTCCCCTCACAAACACTCCGTCCCTCCCGAGTCAGTCAGCACCTCATACACTCCCCTCACAAACACTCCGTCCCTCCCGAGTCAATCAGCACCTCATACACGCCCCTCACAAACACTCCGTCCCTTCTGACTCAGTCAGCACATCATACACTCCCCTCACAAACACTACGTCCCTCCTGAGTCAGTCAGCACTTCATACACGCCCCTCACAAACACTCCGTCCCTCCTGACTCAGACAGCACCTCATACACACCCCTCACAAACACTCCGTCCCTCCTGAGTCAGTCAGCACCTCATACACTCCCCATACAAACAGTCCGTCCCTCCCGAGTCAGACAACGCATCATACACTACCCTCACAAACACTCCGTCCCTCCTGAGACAGACAACACCTCATACACTCCCCTCACAAACACTCCGTCCCTCCTGAGGCAGTCAGCACCTCATACACTCCCCTCACAAACACTTCGTCCCTGCCGAGTCTGTCAGCACCTCATACACTCCCCTCACAAACACTCCGTCCCTCCCGATTCAGTCAGCACCTCATACACTCCCCTCACAAACACTCCGTCCCTCCTGAGTCAGACAACGCCTAATACACTCCCCTCACAAACACTCCGTCCCTCCCGAGTCCGTCAGCACTTCATATTCTCCCCTCACAAACACTCTGTCCCTCCCTAGTCAGTCAGCACCTCATACACTCCCCTCACAAACACTCTGTCCCACCTGAGTCAGTCAGCACCTCATACACTCCCCTCACAAACACTCCGTCCCTCCCGAGTCAGTCAGCACTTCATATTCTCCCCTCACAAACACTCTGTCCCTCCCGAGTCAGTCAGCACCTCATACACTCCGCTCAGAAACACTCTGTCCTTCCCGAGTCAGTCAGCACCTGATACACTCCCCTCAGAAACACACTGTCCCTCCCGAGTCAGTCAGCACCTCATACACTCCCCTCACAAACACTCTGTCCCTGCCGAGTCTGTCAGCACCTCATACACTCCCCTCACAAACACTCTGTCTCTCCCGAGTCAGTCAGCACCGCATACACTCCCCTCACAAACACTCCCTCCCTCCCGAGTCAGTCAACGCCTCATACACTCCCCTCAGAAACACTCTGTCCCTCCCGAGTCTGTCAGCACCTCATACACTCCCCTCACAAACACTCCGTCCCTCCCGAGTCAGTCAGCACTTCATATTCTCCCCTCACAAACACTCTGTCCCTCCCGAGTCAGTCAGCACCTCATACACTCCCCTCACAAACACTCTGTCCCTCGCGAGTCAGTCAGCACCTCATACACTCCCCTCACAAACACTCCGTCCCTCCCGAGTCAGTCAACGCCTCATACATTCGCCTCACAAACACTCCGTCCCTCCCGAGTCAGACAACGCCTCATACACTCCCCTCACAAACAGTCCATCCCTCCCGAGTCAGTCAGACCTCATACACTCCCCTCAGAAACACTCTGTCCCTCCCGAGTCATTCAGCACCTCATACACTCCCCTCACAAACACTCTGTCCCTCCCGAGTCAGTCAGCACCTCATACACTCCCCTCACAAACACTCTGTCCCTGCCGAGTCTGTCAGCACCTCATAAACTCCCCTCACAAACACTCTGTCCCTCCCAAGTCAGTCAGCACCTCATGCACTCCCCTCACAAACACTCCGTCCCTCCCGAGTCAGTCAACGCCTCATACACTCACCTCAGAAACACTCTGTCCCTCCCGAGTCTGTCAGCACCTCATACACTCCCCTCACAAACACTCCGTCCCTCCCGAGTCAGTTAGCACTTCATATTCTCCCCTCACAAACACTCCGTCCCTCCCGAGTCAGTCAGCACCTCATACACTCCCCTCAGAAACACTCTGTCCCTCCCGAGTCAGTCAGCACCTCATACACTCCCCTCACAAACACTCTGTCCCTCCCGAGTCAGTCAGCACCTCATACACTCCCCTCACAAACACTCCGTCCCTCCCGAGTCAGTCAACGCCTCATACACTCCCCTCACAAACACTCCGTCCCTCCCGAGTCAGACAACGCCTCATACACTCCCCTCACAAACAGTCCATCCCTCCCGTGTCAGTCAGCACCTCATACACTCCCCTCACAAACACTCCGTCCCTCCCGAGTCAGTCAGCACCTCATACACTCCCCTCACAAACACTCCGTCCCTCCCGAGTCAGTCAGCACCTCATACACTCCCCTCAGAAACACTCAGTCCCTGCCGAGTCTGTCAGCACCTCATACACTCCCCTCACAAACACTCCGTCCCTCCCGAGTCAGTCAGCACCTCATACACTCCCCTCACAAACACTCCGTCCGTCCCGATTCAGTTAGCACCTCATACACTCCCCTCACAAACACTCCGTCCCTCCCGAGTCAGTCAGCACTTCATACACTCCCCTCACAAACACTCCGTCCCTCCCGAGTCAGTCAGCAGCTCATACACTCCCCTCAGAAACACTCTGTCCCTGCCGAGTCTGTCAGCACCTCATACCCTCCCCTCACAAACACTCCGTCCCTCACGAGTCTGTCAGCACCTCATACCCTCCCCTCACAAACACTCCGTCCCTCTCGAGTCAGTCAGCACCTCGTACACTCCCCTCACAAACACTCCGTCCCTCCCGATTCAGTCAGCACCTCATACACTCCCCTCACAAACACTCCGTCACTCCCGAGTCAATCAGCACCTCATACACTCCCCTCACAAACACTCCGTCCCTCCCGAGTCAATCAGCACCACATACACTCCCCTCACAAACACTCCGTCCCTCCCGAGTCAGTCAGCACCTCATACACTCCCCTCACAAACACTCCGTCCCTCCCGAGTCAATCAGCACCTCATACACGCCCCTCACAAACACTCCGTCCCTCCTGACTCAGTCAGCACCTCATACACTCACCTCACAAACTCTACGTCCCTCCTGAGACAGTCAGCACCTCATACACTACCCACACAAACAATCCATCCCTCCTGAGTCAGACAACAGCTCATACACTCCCCTCACAAACACACGAACCCTCCCGAGTCAGTCAGCACCTCATACACTACCCTCACAAACACACCGTCCCTCCCGAGTCAGTCAGCACCTCATACACTCCCCTCACAAACACACGAACCCTCCCGAGTCAGTCAGCACCTCATACACTACCCTCACAAACACTCCGTCCCTCCCGAGTCAGTCAGCACCTCATACACTCCCCTCACAAACACACGAACCCTCCCGAGTCAGTCAGCACCTCATACACTCCCCTCACAAACACACGAACCCTCCCGAGTCAGTCAGCACCTCATACACTACCCTCACAAACAATCCGTCCCTCCCGAGTCAGACAACAGCTCATACACTCCCCTCACAAACACTCCGTCCCTCCCGAGTCAGTCAGCACCTCATACACTCCCCTCACAAACACTCCGTCCCTCCCGAGTCAATCAGCACCTCATACACGCCCCTCACAAACACTCCGTCCCTTCTGACTCAGTCAGCACATCATACACTCCCCTCACAAACACTACGTCCCTCCTGAGTCAGTCAGCACCTCATACACTCCCCTCACAAACACTCCGTCCCTCCCGAGTCAATCAGCACCTCATACACGCCCCTCACAAACACTCCGTCCCTCCTGACTCAGTCAGCACCTCATACACTCCCCTCACAAACTCTACGTCCCTCCTGAGACAATCAGCACCTCATACACTACCCTCACAAACAATCCGTCCCTCCTGAGTCAGACAACAGCTCATCCACTCCCCTCACAAACACTCGAACCCTCCCGAGTCAGTCAGCACCTCATACATTCCCCTCACAAACACTCCGTCCCTCCTGAGTCAATCAGCACCTCATACACTCCCCTCACAAACACTCCGTCCCTCCCGAGTCAGACAACACCTCATACACTCTCCTCACAAACACTCCGTCCCTCCTGAGTCAGTCAGCACTTCATACACGCCCCTCACAAACACTCCGTCCCTCCTGACTCAGACAGCACCTCATACACTCCCCTCACAAACACTCCGTCCCTCCTGAGTCAGTCAGCACCTCATACACTCCCCACACAAACACTCCGTCCCTCCCGAGTCAGACAACACCTCATACACTCCCCTCACAAACACTCCATCCATCCTGAGTCAGTCAGCACCTCATACACTACCCTCACAAACAATCCATCCCTCCTGAGTCAGACAACAGCTCATCCACTCCCCTCACAAACACACGAACCCTCCCGAGTCAGTCAGCACCTCATACACTACCCTCACAAACAATCCGTCCCTCCCGAGTCAGACAACAGCTCATACACTCCCCTCACAAACACTCCGTCCCTCCCGAGTCAGACAACACCTCATACACACCCGTCACAAACACTCCGTCCCTCCCGAGTCAGTCAGCACCACATACACTCCCCTCACAAACACTCCGTCCCTCCTGAGTCAGTCAGCACCTCATACACTCCCCACACAAACACTCCGTCCCTCCCGAGTCAGACAACGCATCATACACTACCCTCACAAACACTCCGTCCCTCCTGAGACAGACAACACCTCATACACTCCCCTCACAAACACTCCATCCATCCTGAGTCAGTCAGCACCTCATACACTACCCTCACAAACAATCCATCCCTCCTGAGTCAGACAACAGCTCATCCACTCCCCTCACAAACACACGAACCCTCCCGAGTCAGTCAGCACCTCATACACTACCCTCACAAACAATCCGTCCCTCCCGAGTCAGACAACAGCTCATACACTCCCCTCACAAACACTCCGTCCCTCCCGAGTCAGACAACACCTCATACACACCCGTCACAAACACTCCGTCCCTCCCGAGTCAGTCAGCACCACATACACTCCCCTCACAAACACTCCGTCCCTCCCGAGTCAGTCAGCACCTCATACACTCCCCTCACAAACACTCCGTCCCTCCCGAGTCAGTCAGCACCTCATACACTCCCCTCAGAAACACTCAGTCCCTGCCGAGTCTGTCAGCACCTCATACACTCCCCTCACAAACACTCCGTCCCTCCCGAGTCAGTCAGCACCTCATACACTCCCCTCACAAACACTCCGTCCGTCCCGATTCAGTTAGCACCTCATACACTCCCCTCACAAACACTCCGTCCCTCCCGAGTCAGTCAGCACTTCATACACTCCCCTCACAAACACTCCGTCCCTCCCGAGTCAGTCAGCAGCTCATACACTCCCCTCAGAAACACTCTGTCCCTGCCGAGTCTGTCAGCACCTCATACCCTCCCCTCACAAACACTCCGTCCCTCACGAGTCTGTCAGCACCTCATACCCTCCCCTCACAAACACTCCGTCCCTCTCGAGTCAGTCAGCACCTCGTACACTCCCCTCACAAACACTCCGTCCCTCCCGATTCAGTCAGCACCTCATACACTCCCCTCACAAACACTCCGTCACTCCCGAGTCAATCAGCACCTCATACACTCCCCTCACAAACACTCCGTCCCTCCCGAGTAAATCAGCACCACATACACTCCCCTCACAAACACTCCGTCCCTCCCGAGTCAGTCAGCACCTCATACACTCCCCTCACAAACACTCCGTCCCTCCCGAGTCAATCAGCACCTCATACACGCCCCTCACAAACACTCCGTCCCTCCTGACTCAGTCAGCACCTCATACACTCCCCTCACAAACTCTACGTCCCTCCTGAGACAGTCAGCACCTCATACACTACCCACACAAACAATCCATCCCTCCTGAGTCAGACAACAGCTCATACACTCCCCTCACAAACACACGAACCCTCCCGAGTCAGTCAGCACCTCATACACTACCCTCACAAACACACCGTCCCTCCCGAGTCAGTCAGCACCTCATACACTCCCCTCACAAACACACGAACCCTCCCGAGTCAGTCAGCACCTCATACACTACCCTCACAAACACTCCGTCCCTCCCGAGTCAGTCAGCACCTCATACACTCCCCTCACAAACACACGAACCCTCCCGAGTCAGTCAGCACCTCATACACTCCCCTCACAAACACACGAACCCTCCCGAGTCAGTCAGCACCTCATACACTACCCTCACAAACAATCCGTCCCTCCCGAGTCAGACAACAGCTCATACACTCCCCTCACAAACACTCCGTCCCTCCCGAGTCAGTCAGCACCTCATACACTCCCCTCACAAACTCTACGTCCCTCCTGAGTCAGTCAGCACCTCATACACTCCCCTCACAAACACTCCGTCCCTCCCGAGTCAATCAGCACCTCATACACGCCCCTCACAAACACTCCGTCCCTCCTGACTCAGTCAGCACCTCATACACTCCCCTCACAAACTCTACGTCCCTCCTGAGACAATCAGCACCTCATACACTACCCTCACAAACAATCCGTCCCTCCTGAGTCAGACAACAGCTCATCCACTCCCCTCACAAACACTCGAACCCTCCCGAGTCAGTCAGCACCTCATACATTCCCCTCACAAACACTCCGTCCCTCCTGAGTCAATCAGCACCTCATACACTCCCCTCACAAACACTCCGTCCCTCCCGAGTCAGACAACACCTCATACACTCTCCTCACAAACACTCCGTCCCTCCTGAGTCAGTCAGCACTTCATACACGCCCCTCACAAACACTCCGTCCCTCCTGACTCAGACAGCACCTCATACACTCCCCTCACAAACACTCCGTCCCTCCTGAGTCAGTCAGCACCTCATACACTCCCCACACAAACACTCCGTCCCTCCCGAGTCAGACAACGCATCATACACTACCCTCACAAACACTCCGTCCCTCCTGAGACAGACAACACCTCATACACTCCCCTCACAAACACTCCATCCATCCTGAGTCAGTCAGCACCTCATACACTCCCCTCACAAACACTCCGTCCCTCCCGAGTCAGTCAGCACTTCATATTCTCCCCTCACAAACACTCCGTCCCTCCCGAGTCAGTCAGCACCTCATACACTCCCCTCAGAAACACTCTGTCCCTCCCGAGTCAGTCAGCACCTCATACACTCCCCTCACAAACACTCTGTCCCTCCCGAGTCAGTCAGCACCTCATACACTCCCCTCACAAACACTCCGTCCCTCCCGAGTCAGTCAACGCCTCATACACTCCCCTCACAAACACTCCGTCCCTCCCGAGTCAGACAACGCCTCATACACTCCCCTCACAAACAGTCCATCCCTCCCGTGTCAGTCAGCACCTCATACACTCCCCTCACAAACACTCCGTCCCTCCCGAGTCAGTCAGCACCTCATACACTCCCCTCACAAACACTCCGTCCCTCCCGAGTCAGTCAGCACCTCATACACTCCCCTCAGAAACACTCAGTCCCTGCCGAGTCTGTCAGCACCTCATACACTCCCCTCACAAACACTCCGTCCCTCCCGAGTCAGTCAGCACCTCATACACTCCCCTCACAAACACTCCGTCCGTCCCGATTCAGTTAGCACCTCATACACTCCCCTCACAAACACTCCGTCCCTCCCGAGTCAGTCAGCACTTCATACACTCCCCTCACAAACACTCCGTCCCTCCCGAGTCAGTCAGCAGCTCATACACTCCCCTCAGAAACACTCTGTCCCTGCCGAGTCTGTCAGCACCTCATACCCTCCCCTCACAAACACACCGTCCCTCACGAGTCTGTCAGCACCTCATACCCTCCCCTCACAAACACTCCGTCCCTCTCGAGTCAGTCAGCACCTCGTACACTCCCCTCACAAACACTCCGTCCCTCCCGATTCAGTCAGCACCTCATACACTCCCCTCACAAACACTCCGTCACTCCCGAGTCAATCAGCACCTCATACACTCCCCTCACAAACACTCCGTCCCTCCCGAGTCAATCAGCACCACATACACTCCCCTCACAAACACTCCGTCCCTCCCGAGTCAGTCAGCACCTCATACACTCCCCTCACAAACACTCCGTCCCTCCCGAGTCAATCAGCACCTCATACACGCCCCTCACAAACACTCCGTCCCTCCTGACTCAGTCAGCACCTCATACACTCCCCTCAGAAACACTCTGTCCCTCCCGAGTCAGTCAGCACCTCATACACTCCCCTCACAAACACTCTGTCCCTCCCGAGTCAGTCAGCACCTCATACACTCCCCTCACAAACACTCCGTCCCTCCCGAGTCAGTCAACGCCTCATACACTCCCCTCACAAACACTCCGTCCCTCCCGAGTCAGACAACGCCTCATACACTCCCCTCACAAACAGTCCATCCCTCCCGTGTCAGTCAGCACCTCATACACTCCCCTCACAAACACTCCGTCCCTCCCGAGTCAGTCAGCACCTCATACACTCCCCTCACAAACACTCCGTCCCTCCCGAGTCAGTCAGCACCTCATACACTCCCCTCAGAAACACTCAGTCCCTGCCGAGTCTGTCAGCACCTCATACACTCCCGTCACAAACACTCCGTCCCTCCCGAGTCAGTCAGCACCTCATACACTCCCCTCACAAACACTCCGTCCGTCCCGATTCAGTTAGCACCTCATACACTCCCCTCACAAACACTCCGTCCCTCCCGAGTCAGTCAGCACTTCATACACTCCCCTCACAAACACTCCGTCCCTCCCGAGTCAGTCAGCAGCTCATACACTCCCCTCAGAAACACTCTGTCCCTGCCGAGTCTGTCAGCACCTCATACCCTCCCCTCACAAACACTCCGTCCCTCACGAGTCTGTCAGCACCTCATACCCTCCCCTCACAAACACTCCGTCCCTCTCGAGTCAGTCAGCACCTCGTACACTCCCCTCACAAACACTCCGTCCCTCCCGATTCAGTCAGCACCTCATACACTCCCCTCACAAACACTCCGTCACTCCCGAGTCAATCAGCACCTCATACACTCCCCTCACAAACACTCCGTCCCTCCCGAGTCAATCAGCACCACATACACTCCCCTCACAAACACTCCGTCCCTCCCGAGTCAGTCAGCACCTCATACACTCCCCTCACAAACACTCCGTCCCTCCCGAGTCAATCAGCACCTCATACACGCCCCTCACAAACACTCCGTCCCTCCTGACTCAGTCAGCACCTCATACACTCACCTCACAAACTCTACGTCCCTCCTGAGACAGTCAGCACCTCATACACTACCCACACAAACAATCCATCCCTCCTGAGTCAGACAACAGCTCATACACTCCCCTCACAAACACACGAACCCTCCCGAGTCAGTCAGCACCTCATACACTACCCTCACAAACACACCGTCCCTCCCGAGTCAGTCAGCACCTCATACACTCCCCTCACAAACACACGAACCCTCCCGAGTCAGTCAGCACCTCATACACTACCCTCACAAACACTCCGTCCCTCCCGAGTCAGTCAGCACCTCATACACTCCCCTCACAAACACACGAACCCTCCCGAGTCAGTCAGCACCTCATACACTCCCCTCACAAACACACGAACCCTCCCGAGTCAGTCAGCACCTCATACACTACCCTCACAAACAATCCGTCCCTCCCGAGTCAGACAACAGCTCATACACTCCCCTCACAAACACTCCGTCCCTCCCGAGTCAGTCAGCACCTCATACACTCCCCTCACAAACACTCCGTCCCTCCCGAGTCAATCAGCACCTCATACACGCCCCTCACAAACACTCCGTCCCTTCTGACTCAGTCAGCACATCATACACTCCCCTCACAAACACTACGTCCCTCCTGAGTCAGTCAGCACCTCATACACTCCCCTCACAAACACTCCGTCCCTCCCGAGTCAATCAGCACCTCATACACGCCCCTCACAAACACTCCGTCCCTCCTGACTCAGTCAGCACCTCATACACTCCCCTCACAAACTCTACGTCCCTCCTGAGACAATCAGCACCTCATACACTACCCTCACAAACAATCCGTCCCTCCTGAGTCAGACAACAGCTCATCCACTCCCCTCACAAACACTCGAACCCTCCCGAGTCAGTCAGCACCTCATACATTCCCCTCACAAACACTCCGTCCCTCCTGAGTCAATCAGCACCTCATACACTCCCCTCACAAACACTCCGTCCCTCCCGAGTCAGACAACACCTCATACACTCTCCTCACAAACACTCCGTCCCTCCTGAGTCAGTCAGCACTTCATACACGCCCCTCACAAACACTCCGTCCCTCCTGACTCAGACAGCACCTCATACACTCCCCTCACAAACACTCCGTCCCTCCTGAGTCAGTCAGCACCTCATACACTCCCCACACAAACACTCCGTCCCTCCCGAGTCAGACAACGCATCATACACTACCCTCACAAACACTCCGTCCCTCCTGAGACAGACAACACCTCATACACTCCCCTCACAAACACTCCATCCATCCTGAGTCAGTCAGCACCTCATACACTACCCTCACAAACAATCCATCCCTCCTGAGTCAGACAACAGCTCATACACTCCCCTCACAAACACACGAACCCTCCCGAGTCAGTCACCACCTCATACACTACCCTCACAAACAATCCGTCCCTCCCGAGAAAGACAACAGCTCATACACTCCCCTCACAAACACTCCGTCCCTCCCGAGTCAGACAACACCTCATACACACCCGTCACAAACACTCCGTCCCTCCCGAGTCAGTCAGCACCACATACACTCCCCTCACAAACACTCCGTCCCTCCCGAGTCAGTCAGCACCTCATACACTCCCCTCACAAACACTCCGTCCCTCCCGAGTCAGTCAGCACCTCATACACTCCCCTCAGAAACACTCAGTCCCTGCCGAGTCTGTCAGCACCTCATACACTCCCCTCACAAACACTCCGTCCCTCCCGAGTCAGTCAGCACCTCATACACTCCCCTCACAAACACTCCGTCCGTCCCGATTCAGTTAGCACCTCATACACTCCCCTCACAAACACTCCGTCCCTCCCGAGTCAGTCAGCACTTCATACACTCCCCTCACAAACACTCCGTCCCTCCCGAGTCAGTCAGCAGCTCATACACTCCCCTCAGAAACACTCTGTCCCTGCCGAGTCTGTCAGCACCTCATACCCTCCCCTCACAAACACTCCGTCCCTCACGAGTCTGTCAGCACCTCATACCCTCCCCTCACAAACACTCCGTCCCTCTCGAGTCAGTCAGCACCTCGTACACTCCCCTCACAAACACTCCGTCCCTCCCGATTCAGTCAGCACCTCATACACTCCCCTCACAAACACTCCGTCACTCCCGAGTCAATCAGCACCTCATACACTCCCCTCACAAACACTCCGTCCCTCCCGAGTAAATCAGCACCACATACACTCCCCTCACAAACACTCCGTCCCTCCCGAGTCAGTCAGCACCTCATACACTCCCCTCACAAACACTCCGTCCCTCCCGAGTCAATCAGCACCTCATACACGCCCCTCACAAACACTCCGTCCCTCCTGACTCAGTCAGCACCTCATACACTCCCCTCACAAACTCTACGTCCCTCCTGAGACAGTCAGCACCTCATACACTACCCACACAAACAATCCATCCCTCCTGAGTCAGACAACAGCTCATACACTCCCCTCACAAACACACGAACCCTCCCGAGTCAGTCAGCACCTCATACACTACCCTCACAAACACACCGTCCCTCCCGAGTCAGTCAGCACCTCATACACTCCCCTCACAAACACACGAACCCTCCCGAGTCAGTCAGCACCTCATACACTACCCTCACAAACACTCCGTCCCTCCCGAGTCAGTCAGCACCTCATACACTCCCCTCACAAACACACGAACCCTCCCGAGTCAGTCAGCACCTCATACACTCCCCTCACAAACACACGAACCCTCCCGAGTCAGTCAGCACCTCATACACTACCCTCACAAACACTCCGTCCCTCCCGAGTCAGTCAGCACCTCATACACTCCCCTCACAAACACTCCGTCACTCCCGAGTCAATCAGCACCTCATACACTCCCCTCAGAAACAATCCGTCCCTCCCGAGAAAGACAACAGCTCATACACTCCCCTCACAAACACTCCGTCCCTCCCGAGTCAGACAACACCTCATACACTCCCGTCACAAACACTCCGTCCCTCCCGAGTCAGTCAGCACCACATACACTCCCCTCACAAACACTCCGTCCCTCCCGAGTCAGTCAGCACTTCATATTCTCCCCTCACAAACACTCCGTCCCTCCCGAGTCAGTCAGCACCTCATACACTCCCCTCAGAAACACTCTGTCCCTCCCGAGTCAGTCAGCACCTCATACACTCCCCTCACAAACACTCTGTCCCTCCCGAGTCAGTCAGCACCTCATACACTCCCCTCACAAACACTCCGTCCCTCCCGAGTCAGTCAACGCCTCATACACTCCCCTCACAAACACTCCGTCCCTCCCGAGTCAGACAACGCCTCATACACTCCCCTCACAAACAGTCCATCCCTCCCGTGTCAGTCAGCACCTCATACACTCCCCTCACAAACACTCCGTCCCTCCCGAGTCAGTCAGCACCTCATACACTCCCCTCACAAACACTCCGTCCCTCCCGAGTCAGTCAGCACCTCATACACTCCCCTCAGAAACACTCAGTCCCTGCCGAGTCTGTCAGCACCTCATACACTCCCCTCACAAACACTCCGTCCCTCCCGAGTCAGTCAGCACCTCATACACTCCCCTCACAAACACTCCGTCCGTCCCGATTCAGTTAGCACCTCATACACTCCCCTCACAAACACTCCGTCCCTCCCGAGTCAGTCAGCACTTCATACACTCCCCTCACAAACACTCCGTCCCTCCCGAGTCAGTCAGCAGCTCATACACTCCCCTCAGAAACACTCTGTCCCTGCCGAGTCTGTCAGCACCTCATACCCTCCCCTCACAAACACTCCGTCCCTCACGAGTCTGTCAGCACCTCATACCCTCCCCTCACAAACACTCCGTCCCTCTCGAGTCAGTCAGCACCTCGTACACTCCCCTCACAAACTCTCCGTCCCTCCCGATTCAGTCAGCACCTCATACACTCCCCTCACAAACACTCCGTCACTCCCGAGTCAATCAGCACCTCATACACTCCCCTCACAAACACTCCGTCCCTCCCGAGTCAATCAGCACCACATACACACCCCTCACAAACACTCCGTCCCTCCCGAGTCAGTCAGCACCTCATACACTCCCCTCACAAACACTCCGTCCCTCCCGAGTCAATCAGCACCTCATACACGCCCCTCACAAACACTCCGTCCCTCCTGACTCAGTCAGCACCTCATACACTCCCCTCACAAACTCTACGTCCCTCCTGAGACAGTCAGCACCTCATACACTACCCACACAAACAATCCATCCCTCCTGAGTCAGACAACAGCTCATACACTCCCCTCACAAACACACGAACCCTCCCGAGTCAGTCAGCACCTCATACACTACCCTCACAAACACACCGTCCCTCCCGAGTCAGTCAGCACCTCATACACTCCCCTCACAAACACACGAACCCTCCCGAGTCAGTCAGCACCTCATACACTACCCTCACAAACACTCCGTCCCTCCCGAGTCAGTCAGCACCTCATACACTCCCCTCACAAACACACGAACCCTCCCGAGTCAGTCAGCACCTCATACACTCCCCTCACAAACACACGAACCCTCCCGAGTCAGTCAGCACCTCATACACTACCCTCACAAATACACCGTCCCTCCCGAGTCAGACAACAGCTCATACACTCCCCTCACAAACACTCCGTCCCTCCCGAGTCAGTCAGCACCTCATACACTCCCCTCACAAACACTCCGTCCCTCCCGAGTCAATCAGCACCTCATACACGCCCCTCACAAACACTCCGTCCCTTCTGACTCAGTCAGCACATCATACACTCCCCTCACAAACACTACGTCCCTCCTGAGTCAGTCAGCACCTCATACACTCCCCTCACAAACACTCCGTCCCTCCCGAGTCAATCAGCACCTCATACACGCCCCTCACAAACACTCCGTCCCTCCTGACTCAGTCAGCACCTCATACACTCCCCTCACAAACTCTACGTCCCTCCTGAGACAGTCAGCACCTCATACACTACCCTCACAAACAATCCGTCCCTCCTGAGTCAGACAACAGCTCATCCACTCCCCTCACAAACACTCGAACCCTCCCGAGTCAGTCAGCACCTCATACATTCCCCTCACAAACACTCCGTCCCTCCTGAGTCAATCAGCACCTCATACACTCCCCTCACAAACACTCCGTCCCTCCCGAGTCAGACAACACCTCATACACTCTCCTCACAAACACCCCGTCCCTCCTGAGTCAGTCAGCACTTCATACACGCCCCTCACAAACACTCCGTCCCTCCTGACTCAGACAGCACCTCATACACTCCCCTCACAAACACTCCGTCCCTCCTGAGTCAGTCAACACCTCATACACTCCCCACACAAACACTCCGTCCCTCCCGAGTCAGACAACGCATCATACACTACCCTCACAAACACTCCGTCCCTCCTGAGACAGACAACACCTCATACACTCCCCTCACAAACACTCCATCCATCCTGAGTCAGTCAGCACCTCATACACTACCCTCACAAACAATCCATCCCTCCTGAGTCAGACAACAGCTCATACACTCCCCTCACAAACACACGAACCCTCCCGAGTCAGTCACCACCTCATACACTACCCTCACAAACAATCCGTCCCTCCCGAGAAAGACAACAGCTCATACACTCCCCTCACAAACACTCCGTCCCTCCCGAGAAAGACAACAGCTCATACACTCCCCTCACAAACACTCCGTCCCTCCCGAGTCAGACAACACCTCATACACTCCCGTCACAAACACTCCGTCCCTCCCGAGTCAGTCAGCACCACATACACTCCCCTCACAAACACTCCGTCCCTATCGAGTCAATCAGCACCTCATACACGCCCCTCACAAACACTCCGTCCCTCCTGACTCAGTCAGCACCTCATACACTCCCCTCACAAACTCTACGTCCCTCCTGAGACAGTCAGCACCTCATACACTACCCACACAAACAATCCATCCCTCCTGAGTCAGACAACAGCTCATACACTCCCCTCACAAACACACGAACCCTCCCGAGTCAGTCAGCACCTCATACACTACCCTCACAAACACACCGTCCCTCCCGAGTCAGTCAGCACCTCATACACTCCCCTCACAAACACACGAACCCTCCCGAGTCAGTCAGCACCTCATACACTACCCTCACAAACACTCCGTCCCTCCCGAGTCAGTCAGCACCTCATACACTCCCCTCACAAACACACGAACCCTCCCGAGTCAGTCAGCACCTCATACACTCCCCTCACAAACACACGAACCCTCCCGAGTCAGTCAGCACCTCATACACTACCCTCACAAACAATCCGTCCCTCCCGAGTCAGACAACAGCTCATACACTCCCCTCACAAACACTCCGTCCCTCCCGAGTCAGTCAGCACCTCATACACTCCCCTCACAAACACTCCGTCCCTCCCGAGTCAATCAGCACCTCATACACGCCCCTCACAAACACTCCGTCCCTTCTGACTCAGTCAGCACATCATACACTCCCCTCACAAACACTACGTCCCTCCTGAGTCAGTCAGCACTTCATACACGCCCCTCACAAACACTCCGTCCCTCCTGACTCAGACAGCACCTCATACACACCCCTCACAAACACTCCGTCCCTCCTGAGTCAGTCAGCACCTCATACACTCCCCATACAAACAGTCCGTCCCTCCCGAGTCAGACAACGCATCATACACTACCCTCACAAACACTCCGTCCCTCCTGAGACAGACAACACCTCATACACTCCCCTCACAAACACTCCGTCCCTCCTGAGGCAGTCAGCACCTCATACACTCCCCTCACAAACACTTCGTCCCTGCCGAGTCTGTCAGCACCTCATACACTCCCCTCACAAACACTCCGTCCCTCCCGATTCAGTCAGCACCTCATACACTCCCCTCACAAACACTCCGTCCCTCCTGAGTCAGACAACGCCTAATACACTCCCCTCACAAACACTCCGTCCCTCCTGAGTCCGTCAGCACTTCATATTCTCCCCTCACAAACACTCTGTCCCTCCCTAGTCAGTCAGCACCTCATACACTCCCCTCACAAACACTCTGTCCCACCTGAGTCAGTCAGCACCTCATACACTCCCCTCACAAACACTCCGTCCCTCCCGAGTCAGTCAGCACTTCATATTCTCCCCTCACAAACACTCTGTCCCTCCCTAGTCAGTCAGCACCTCATACACTCCCCTCACAAACACTCTGTCCCACCTGAGTCAGTCAGCACCTCATACACTCCCCTCACAAACACTCCGTCCCTCCCGAGTCAGTCAGCACTTCATATTCTCCCCTCACAAACACTCTGTCCCTCCCGAGTCAGTCAGCACCTCATACACTCCCCTCAGAAACACACTGTCCCTCCCGAGTCAGTCAGCACCTCATACACTCCCCTCACAAACACTCTGTCCCTGCCGAGTCAGACAACGCCTCATACACTCCCCTCACAAACACTCCCTCCCTCCCGAGTCAGTCAACGCCTCATACACTCCCCTCAGAAACACTCTGTCCCTCCCGAGTCTGTCAGCACCTCATACACTCCCCTCACAAACACTCCGTCCCTCCCGTGTCAGTCAGCACTTCATATTCTCCCCTCACAAACATTCTGTCCCTCCCGAGTCAGTCAGCACCTCATACACTCCCCTCACAAACACTCCGTCCCTCCCGAGTCAGTCAACGCCTCATACATTCGCCTCACAAACACTCCGTCCCTCCCGAGTCAGACAACGCCTCATACACTCCCCTCACAAACAGTCCATCCCTCCCGAGTCAGTCAGACCTCATACACTCCCCTCACAAACACTCCGTCCCTCCCGAGACAGTCAGCACCTCCTACACTCCCCACACAAACACTCCGTCCCTCCCGAGTCAGTCAGCACCTCATACACTCCCCTCAGAAACACTCCGTCCCTCCCGAGTCAGTCAGCACCTCATACACTCCCCTCACAAACACTCCGTCCCTCCCGAGTCTGTCAGCACCTCATACACTCCCCTCACAAACACTCCGTCCCTCCCGAGTCAGTCAGCACCTCAAACACTCCCCTCAGAAACACTCCGTCCATCCCGAGTCAGTCAGCACCTCATACACTCCCCTCACAAACACTCCGTCCCTCCCGAGTCTGTCAGCACCTCATACACTCCCCTCACAAACACTCCGTCCCTCCCGAGTCTGTCAGCACCTCATACACTCCCCTCACAAACACTCCGTCCCTCCCGAGTCAGTCAGCACCTCATACATTCCCCTCACAAACACTCCGTCCCTCCCGAGTCTGTCAGCACCTCATACACTCCCCTCACAAACACTCCGTCCCTCCCGAGTCTGTCAGCACCTCATACACTCCCCTCACAAACACTCCGTCCCTCCCGAGTCAGTCAGCACCTCATACACTCCCCTCACAAACACTCCGTCCCTGCCGAGTCTGTCAGCACCTCATACACTCCCCTCACAAACACTCCGTCCCTCCCGATTCAGTCAGCACCTCATACACTCCCCTCACAAACACGCCGTCCCTCCTGAGTCAGACAACGCCTCATACACTCCCCTCACAAACACTACGTCCCTCCCGATTCAGTCAGCACTTCATATTCTCCCCTCACAAACACTCTGTCCCTCCCGAGTAAGGTAGCACCTCATACACTCCCCTCACAAACACTCCGTCCCTCCTGAGTCAGTCAGCACTTCATATTCTCCCCTCACAAACACTCTGTCCCTCCCGAGTCAGTCAGCACCTCATACACTCCCCTCACAAACACTCCGTCCCTCCCGAGTCAGTCAGCACTTCATACACTCCCCTCACAAACACTCCGTCCCTCCCGAGTCAGTCAGCACCTCATACACTCCCCTCACAAACACTCCGTCCCTCCCAAGTCAGTCAGCACCTCATACACTCCCCTCAGAAACACTCTGTCCCTGCCGAGTCTGTCAGCACCTCATAAACTCCCCTCACAAACACTCTGTCCCTCCCAAGTCAGTCAGCACCTCATACACTCCCCTCACAAACACTCCGTCCCTCCCGAGTCAGTCAACGCCTCATACACTCACCTCAGAAACACTCTGTCCCTCCCGAGTCTGTCAGCACCTCATACACTCCCCTCACAAAAACGCCGTCCCTCCCGAGTCAGTCAGCACTTCATATTCTCCCCTCACAAACACTCTGTCCCTCCCGAGTCAGTCAGCACCTCATACACTCCCCTCAGAAACACTCTGTCCCTCCCGAGTCAGTCAGCACCTCATACACTCCCCTCACAAACACTCTGTCCCTCCCGAGTCAGTCAGCACCTCCTACACTCCCCTCACAAACACTCCGTCCTTCCCGAGTCAGTCAACGCCTCATACACTCCCCTCACAAACACTCCGTCCCTCCCGAGTCAGACAACGCCTCATACACTCCCCTCACAAACAGTCCATCCCTCCCGTGTCAGTCAGCACCTCATACACTCCCCTCACAAACACTCCGTCCCTCCCGAGTCAGTCAGCACCTCATACACTCCCCTCACAAACACTCCGTCCCTCCCGAGTCAGTCAGCACCTCATACACTCACCTCACAAACACTCCGTCCCTCCCGAGTCAGTCAGCACTTCATATTCTCCCCTCACAAACACTCCGTCCCTCCCGAGTCAGTCAGCACCTCATACACTCCCCTCAGAAACACTCTGTCCCTGCCGAGTCTGTCAGCACCTCATACACTCCCCTCACAAACACTCCGTCACTCCCGAGTCAGTCAGCACCTCATACACTCCCCTCACAAACACTCCGTCCGTCCCGATTCAGTCAGCACCTCATACACTCCCCTCACAAACACTCCGTCCCTCCCGAGTCAGTCAGCACTTCATACACTCCCCTCACAAACACTCCGTCCCTCCCGAGTCAGTCAGCACCTCATACACTCCCCTCACAAACACTCCGTCCCTCCCAAGTCAGTCAGCACCTCATACACTCCCCTCAGAAACAATCTGTCCCTGCCGAGTCTGTCAGCACCTCATACACTCCCCTCACAAACACTCCGTCCCTCACGAGTCAGTCAGCACCGCATACACTCCCCTCACAAACACTCCGTCCCTCCCGATTCAGTCAGCACCTCATATACTCCCCTCACAAACACTCCGTCCCTCCTGAGTCAGACAACGCCTCATACACTCCCCTCACAAACACTCCGTCCCTCCTGAGTCAGACAACGCCTCATACACTCCCCTCACAAACACTCCGTCCCTCCCGAGTCAGTCAGCACTTCATATTCTCCCCTCACAAACACTCTGTCCCTCCCGAGTAAGTTAGCACCTCATACACTCCCCTCACAAACACTCCGTCCCTCCCGAGTCAGTCAGCACTTCATATTCTCCCCTCACAATCACTCTGTCCCTCCCGAGTCAGTCAGCACCTCATACACTCCCCTCAGAAACACTCTGTCCCTCCCTAGTCAGTCAGCACCTCATACACTCCCCTCACAAACACTCAGTCCCACTTGAGTCAGTCAGCACCTCATACACTCCCCTCACAAACACTCCGTCCCTCCCGAGTCAGTCAGCACTTCTTATTCTCCCCTCACAAACACTCTGTCCCTCCCGAGTCAGTCAGCACCTCATACACTCCCCTCACAAACACTCTGTCCCTCCCGAGTCAGTCAGCACCTCATACACTCCCCTCACAAACACTCTGTCCCTGCCGAGTCTGTCAGCACCTCATAAACTCCCCTCACAAACACTCTGTCCCTCCCAAGTCAGTCAGCACCTCATACACTCCCCTCACAAACACTCCGTCCCTCCCGAGTCAGTCAACGCCTCATACACTCACCTCAGAAACACTCTGTCCCTCCCGAGTCTGTCAGCACCTCATACACTCCCCTCAGAAACACTCTGTCCCTCCCGAGTCATTCAGCACCTCATACACTCCCCTCACAAACACTCTGTCCCTCCCGAGTCAGTCAGCACCTCATAAACTCCCCTCACAAACACTCTGTCCCTCCCAAGTCAGTCAGCACCTCATACACTCCCCTCACAAACACTCCGTCCCTCCCGAGTCAGTCAACGCCTCATACACTCACCTCAGAAACACTCTGTCCCTCCCGAGTCTGTCAGCACCTCATACACTCCCCTCACAAACACTCTGTCCCTCCCGAGTCAGTCAGCACCTCATACACTCCCCTCAGAAACACTCTGTCCCTCCCGAGTCAGTCAGCACCTCATACACTCCCCTCACAAACACTCTGTCCCTCCCGAGTCAGTCAGCACCTCCTACACTCCCCTCACAAACACTCCGTCCTTCCCGAGTCAGTCAACGCCTCATACACTCCCCTCACAAACACTCCGTCCCTCCCGAGTCAGACAACGCCTCATACACTCCCCTCACAAACAGTCCATCACTCCCGTGTCAGTCAGCACCTCATACACTCCCCTCACAAACACTCCGACCCTCCCGAGTCAGTCAGCACCTCATACACTCCCCTCACAAACACTCCGTCCCTCCCGAGTCAGTCAGCACCTCATACACTCCCCTCAGAAACACTCAGTCCCTGCCGAGTCTGTCAGCACCTCATACACTCCCCTCACAAACACTCCGTCCCTCCCGAGTCTGTCAGCACCTCATAAACTCCCCTCACAAACACTCTGTCCCTCCCAAGTCAGTCAGCACCTCATACACTCCCCTCACAAACACTCCGTCCCTCCCGAGTCAGTCAACGCCTCATACACTCACCTCAGAAACACTCTGTCCCTCCCGAGTCTGTCAGCACCTCATACACACCCCTCAGAAACACTCTGTCCCTCCCGAGTCATTCAGCACCTCATACACTCCCCTCACAAACACTCTGTCCCTCCCGAGTCAGTCAGCACCTCATACACTCCCCTCACAAACACTCTGTCCCTGCCGAGTCTGTCAGCACCTCATAAACTCCCCTCACAAACACTCTGTCCCTCCCAAGTCAGTCAGCACCTGATACACTCCCCTCACAAACACTCCGTCCCTCCCGAGTCAGTCAACGCCTCATACACTCACATCAGAAACACTCTGTCCCTCCCGAGTCTGTCAGCACCTCATACACTCCCCTCACAAACACGCCGTCCCTCCCGAGTCAGTCAGCACTTCATATTCTCCCCTCACAAACACTCTGTCCCTCCCGAGTCAGTCAGCACCTCATACACTCCCCTCAGAAACACTCTGTCCCTCCCGAGTCAGTCAGCACCTCATACACTCCCCTCACAAACACTCTGTCCCTCCCGAGTCAGTCAGCACCTCCTACACTCCCCTCACAAACACTCCGTCCTTCCCGAGTCAGTCAACGCCTCATACACTCCCCTCACAAACACTCCGTCCCTCCCGAGTCAGACAACACCTCATACACTCCCCTCACAAACAGTCCATCCCTCCCGTGTCAGTCAGCACCTCATACACTCCCCTCACAAACACTCCGTCCCTCCCGAGTCAGTCAGCACCTCATACACTCCCCTCACAAACACTCCGTCCCTCCCGAGTCAGTCAGCACCTCATACACTCCCCTCAGAAACACTCAGTCCCTGCCGAGTCTGTCAGCACCTCATACACTCCCCTCACAAACACTCCGTCCGTCCCGAGTCAGTCAGCACTTCATACACTCCCCTCACAAACACTCCGTCCGTCCCGATTCAGTTAGCACCTCATACACTCCCCTCACAAACACTCCGTCCCTCCCGAGTCAGTCAGCACTTCATACACTCCCCTCACAAACACTCCGTCCCTCCCGAGTCAGTCAGCACCTCATACACTCCCCTCACAAACACTCCGTCCCTCCCGAGTCAGTCAGCACCTCATACACTCCCCTCAGAAACACTCTGTCCCTGCCGAGTCTGTCAGCACCTCATACACTCCCCTCACAAACACTCCGTCCCTCACGAGTCAGTCAGCACCTCATACACTCCCCTCACAAACACTCCGTCCCTCCCGATTCAGTCAGCACCTCATACACTCCCCTCACAAACACTCCGTCCCTCCTGAGTCAGACAACGCCTCATACACTCCAATCACAAACACTCCGTCCCTCCTGAGTCAGACAACACCTCAATCACTCCCCTCACAAAAACATTGTCCCTCCTGAGTCAGTCAGCACCTCATACACTCACCTCACAAACACTCCGTCCCTCCCGAGTCAGTCAGCACTTCATATTCTCCCCTCAGAAACACTCTGTCCCTGCCGAGTCTGTCAGCACCTCATACACTCCCCTCACAAACACTCCGTCACTCCCGAGTCAGTCAGCACCTCATACACTCCCCTCACAAACACTCCGTCCGTCCCGATTCAGTCAGCACCTCATACACTCCCCTCACAAACACTCCGTCCCTCCCGAGTCAGTCAGCACTTCATACACTCCCCTCACAAACACTCCGTCCCTCCCGAGTCAGTCAGCACCTCATACACTCCCCTCACAAACACTCCGTCCCTCCCAAGTCAGTCAGCACCTCATACACTCCCCTCAGAAACAATCTGTCCCTGCCGAGTCTGTCAGCACCTCATACACTCCCCTCACAAACACTCCGTCCCTCACGAGTCAGTCAGCACCGCATACACTCCCCTCACAAACACTCCGTCCCTCCCGATTCAGTCAGCACCTCATATACTCCCCTCACAAACACTCCGTCCCTCCTGAGTCAGACAACGCCTCATACACTCCCCTCACAAACACTCCGTCCCTCCTGAGTCAGACAACGCCTCATACACTCCCCTCACAAACACTCCGTCCCTCCCGAGTCAGTCAGCACTTCATATTCTCCCCTCACAAACACTCTGTCCCTCCCGAGTAAGTTAGCACCTCATACACTCCCCTCACAAACACTCCG
The DNA here is from genome assembly GCF_048418815.1 of Hemitrygon akajei. Classification (NCBI taxonomy): domain Eukaryota; kingdom Metazoa; phylum Chordata; class Chondrichthyes; order Myliobatiformes; family Dasyatidae; genus Hemitrygon; species Hemitrygon akajei. The sequence goes on from NC_133125.1 coordinate 181,640,104, forward strand.
TCCCTCCCGAGTCAGTCAGCACTTCATATTCTCCCCTCACAATCACTCTGTCCCTCCCGAGTCAGTCAGCACCTCATACACTCCCCTCAGAAACACTCTGTCCCTCCCTAGTCAGTCAGCACCTCATACACTCCCCTCACAAACACTCAGTCCCACTTGAGTCAGTCAGCACCTCATACACTCCCCTCACAAACACTCCGTCCCTCCCGAGTCAGTCAGCACTTCTTATTCTCCCCTCACAAACACTCTGTCCCTCCCGAGTCAGTCAGCACCTCATACACTCCCCTCACAAACACTCTGTCCCTCCCGAGTCAGTCAGCACCTCATACACTCCCCTCACAAACACTCTGTCCCTGCCGAGTCTGTCAGCACCTCATAAACTCCCCTCACAAACACTCTGTCCCTCCCAAGTCAGTCAGCACCTCATACACTCCCCTCACAAACACTCCGTCCCTCCCGAGTCAGTCAACGCCTCATACACTCACCTCAGAAACACTCTGTCCCTCCCGAGTCTGTCAGCACCTCATACACTCCCCTCAGAAACACTCTGTCCCTCCCGAGTCATTCAGCACCTCATACACTCCCCTCACAAACACTCTGTCCCTCCCGAGTCAGTCAGCACCTCATACACTCCCCTCACAAACACTCTGTCCCTGCCGAGTCTGTCAGCACCTCATAAACTCCCCTCACAAACACTCTGTCCCTCCCAAGTCAGTCAGCACCTCATACACTCCCCTCACAAACACTCCGTCCCTCCCGAGTCAGTCAACGCCTCATACACTCACCTCAGAAACACTCTGTCCCTCCCGAGTCTGTCAGCACCTCATACACTCCCCTCACAAACACTCTGTCCCTCCCGAGTCAGTCAGCACCTCATACACTCCCCTCAGAAACACTCTGTCCCTCCCGAGTCAGTCAGCACCTCATACACTCCCCTCACAAACACTCTGTCCCTCCCGAGTCAGTCAGCACCTCCTACACTCCCCTCACAAACACTCCGTCCTTCCCGAGTCAGTCAACGCCTCATACACTCCCCTCACAAACACTCCGTCCCTCCCGAGTCAGACAACGCCTCATACACTCCCCTCACAAACAGTCCATCACTCCCGTGTCAGTCAGCACCTCATACACTCCCCTCACAAACACTCCGACCCTCCCGAGTCAGTCAGCACCTCATACACTCCCCTCACAAACACTCCGTCCCTCCCGAGTCAGTCAGCACCTCATACACTCCCCTCAGAAACACTCAGTCCCTGCCGAGTCTGTCAGCACCTCATACACTCCCCTCACAAACACTCCGTCCCTCCCGAGTCTGTCAGCACCTCATAAACTCCCCTCACAAACACTCTGTCCCTCCCAAGTCAGTCAGCACCTCATACACTCCCCTCACAAACACTCCGTCCCTCCCGAGTCAGTCAACGCCTCATACACTCACCTCAGAAACACTCTGTCCCTCCCGAGTCTGTCAGCACCTCATACACACCCCTCAGAAACACTCTGTCCCTCCCGAGTCATTCAGCACCTCATACACTCCCCTCACAAACACTCTGTCCCTCCCGAGTCAGTCAGCACCTCATACACTCCCCTCACAAACACTCTGTCCCTGCCGAGTCTGTCAGCACCTCATAAACTCCCCTCACAAACACTCTGTCCCTCCCAAGTCAGTCAGCACCTCATACACTCCCCTCACAAACACTCCGTCCCTCCCGAGTCAGTCAACGCCTCATACACTCACATCAGAAACACTCTGTCCCTCCCGAGTCTGTCAGCACCTCATACACTCCCCTCACAAACACGCCGTCCCTCCCGAGTCAGTCAGCACTTCATATTCTCCCCTCACAAACACTCTGTCCCTCCCGAGTCAGTCAGCACCTCATACACTCCCCTCAGAAACACTCTGTCCCTCCCGAGTCAGTCAGCACCTCATACACTCCCCTCACAAACACTCTGTCCCTCCCGAGTCAGTCAGCACCTCCTACACTCCCCTCACAAACACTCCGTCCTTCCCGAGTCAGTCAACGCCTCATACACTCCCCTCACAAACACTCCGTCCCTCCCGAGTCAGACAACGCCTCATACACTCCCCTCACAAACAGTCCATCCCTCCCGTGTCAGTCAGCACCTCATACACTCCCCTCACAAACACTCCGTCCCTCCCGAGTCAGTCAGCACCTCATACACTCCCCTCACAAACACTCCGTCCCTCCCGAGTCAGTCAGCACCTCATACACTCCCCTCAGAAACACTCAGTCCCTGCCGAGTCTGTCAGCACCTCATACACTCCCCTCACAAACACTCCGTCCGTCCCGAGTCAGTCAGCACTTCATACACTCCCCTCACAAACACTCCGTCCGTCCCGATTCAGTTAGCACCTCATACACTCCCCTCACAAACACTCCGTCCCTCCCGAGTCAGTCAGCACTTCATACACTCCCCTCACAAACACTCCGTCCCTCCCGAGTCAGTCAGCACCTCATACACTCCCCTCACAAACACTCCGTCCCTCCCGAGTCAGTCAGCACCTCATACACTCCCCTCAGAAACACTCTGTCCCTGCCGAGTCTGTCAGCACCTCATACACTCCCCTCACAAACACTCCGTCCCTCACGAGTCAGTCAGCACCTCATACACTCCCCTCACAAACACTCCGTCCCTCCCGATTCAGTCAGCACCTCATACACTCCCCTCACAAACACTCCGTCCCTCCTGAGTCAGACAACGCCTCATACACTCCAATCACAAACACTCCGTCCCTCCTGAGTCAGACAACACCTCAATCACTCCCCTGACAAAAACATTGTCCCTCCTGAGTCAGTCAGCACCTCATACACTCACCTCACAAACACTCCGTCCCTCCCGAGTCAGTCAGCACTTCATATTCTCCCCTCACAAACACTCCGTCCCTCCCGAGTCAGTCAGCACCTCATACACTCCCCTCAGAAATACTCTGTCCCTGCCGAGTCTGTCAGCACCTCATACACTCCCCTCACAAACACTCCGTCACTCCCGAGTCAGTCAGCACCTCATACACTCCCCTCACAAACACTCCGTCCGTCCCGATTCAGTCAGCACCTCATACACTCCCCTCACAAACACTCCGTCCCTCCCGAGTCAGTCAGCACTTCATACACTCCCCTCACAAACACTCCGTCCCTCCCGAGTCAGTCAGCACCTCATACACTCCCCTCACAAACACTCCGTCCCTCCCGAGTCAGTCAGCACCTCATACACTCCCCTCAGAAACACTCTGTCCCTGCCGAGTCTGTCAGCAACTCATACACTGCCCTCACAAACACTCCGTCCCTCACGAGTCAGTCAGCACCTCATACACTCCCCTCACAAACACTCCGTCCCTCCCGATTCAGTCAGCACCTCATATACTCCCCTCACAAACACTCCGTCCCTCCTGAGTCAGACAACGCCTCATACACTCCCCTCACAAACAGTCCACCCCTCCCGTGTCAGTCAGCACCTCATACACTCCCCTCACAAACACTCCGTCCCTCCCGAGTCAGTCAGCACCTCATACACTCCCCTCACAAACACTCCGTCCCTCCCGAGTCAGTCAGCACCTCATACACTCCCCTCACAAACACTCTGTCCCTGCCGAGTCTGTCAGCACCTCATAAACTCCCCTCACAAACACTCTGTCCCTCCCAAGTCAGTCAGCACCTCATACACTCCCCTCACAAACACTCCGTCCCTCCCGAGTCAGTCAGCACCTCATACACTCCCCTCACAAACACTCCGTCCCTCCCCAGTCAGTCAGCACCTCATACACTCCCCTCACAAACACTCTGTCCCTGCCGAGTCTGTCAGCACCTCATAAACTCCCCTCACAAACACTCTGTCCCTCCCAAGTCAGTCAGCACCTCATACACTCCCCTCACAAACACTCCGTCCCTCCCGAGTCAGTCAACGCCTCATACACTTTCCTCAGAAACACTCTGTCCCTCCCGAGTCTGTCAGCACCTCATACACTCCCCTCACAAACACTCCGTCCCTCCCGAGTCAGTCAGCACTTCATACACTCCCCTCACAAACACTCCGTCCCTCCCGAGTCAGTCAGCACCTCATACACTCCCCTCACAAACACTCCGTCCCTCCCGAGTCAGTCAGCACCTCATACACTCCCCTCACAAACACTCTGTCCCTGCCGAGTCTGTCAGCACCTCATAAACTCCCCTCACAAACACTCTGTCCCTCCCAAGTCAGTCAGCACCTCATACACTCCCCTCACAAACACTCCGTCCCTCCCGAGTCAGTCAACGCCTCATACACTCACCTCAGAAACACTCTGTCCCTCCCGAGTCTGTCAGCACCTCATACACTCCCCTCACAAACACTCTGTCCCTCCCGAGTCAGTCAGCACCTCATACACTCCCCTCAGAAACACTCTGTCCCTCCCGAGTCAGTCAGCACCTCATACACTCCCCTCACAAACACTCCGTCCCTCCCGAGTCAGTCAGCACCTCATACACTCCCCTCAGAAACACTCTGTCCCTGCCGAGTCTGTCAGCACCTCATACACTCCCCTCACAAACACTCCGTCCCTCACGAGTCAGACAACGCCTCATACACTCCCCTCACAAACAGTCCATCCCTCCCGTGTCAGTCAGCACCTCATACACTCCCCTCACAAACACTCCGTACCTCCCGAGTCAGTCAGCACCTCATACACTCCCCTCACAAACACTCCGTCCCTCCCGAGTCAGTCAGCACCTCATACACTCCCCTCAGAAACACTCAGTCCCTGCCGAATCTGTCAGCACCTCATACACTCCCCTCACAAACACTCCGTCCCTCCCGAGTCAGTCAGCACCTCATACACTCCCCTCACAAACACTCCGTCCGTCCCGATTCAGTTAGCACCTCATACACTCCCCTCACAAACACTCCGTCCCTCCCGAGTCAGTCAGCACTTCATACACTCCCCTCACAAACACTCCGTCCCTCCCGAGTCAGTCAGCACCTCATACACTCCCCTCACAAACACTCCGTCCCTCCCGAGTCAGTCAGCACCTCATACACTCCCCTCACAAACACTCCGTACCTCCCGAGTCAGTCAGCACCTCATACACTCCCCTCACAAACACTCCGTCCCTCCCGAGTCAGTCAGCACCTCATACACTCCCCTCAGAAACACTCAGTCCCTGCCGAATCTGTCAGCACCTCATACACTCCCCTCACAAACACTCCGTCCCTCCCGAGTCAGTCAGCACCTCATACACTCCCCTCACAAACACTCCGTCCGTCCCGATTCAGTTAGCACCTCATACACTCCCCTCACAAACACTCCGTCCCTCCCGAGTCAGTCAGCACTTCATACACTCCCCTCACAAACACTCCGTCCCTCCCGAGTCAGTCAGCACCTCATACACTCCCCTCACAAACACTCTGTCCCTGCCGAGTCTGTCAGCACCTCATAAACTCCCCTCACAAACACTCTGTCCCTCCCAAGTCAGTCAGCACCTCATACACTCCCCTCACAAACACTCCGTCCCTCCCGAGTCAGTCAACGCCTCATACACTCACCTCAGAAACACTCTGTCCCTCCCGAGTCTGTCAGCACCTCATACACTCCCCTCACAAACACTCCGTCCCTCCCGAGTCAGTCAGCACCTCATACACTCCACTCAGAAACACTCTGTCCCTCCCGAGTCAGTCAGCACCTCATACACTCCCCTCAGAAACACTCTGTCCCTCCCGCGTCAGTCAGCACCTCATACACTCCCCTCACAAACACTCTGTCCCTCCCGAGTCAGTCAGCACCTCATACACTCCCTTCACAAACACTCCGTCCCTCCCGAGTCAGTCAACGCCTCATACACTCCCCTCACAAACACTCCGTCCCTCCCGAGTCAGACAACGCCTCATACACTCCCCTCACAAACAGTCCATCCCTCCCGTGTCAGTCAGCACCTCATACACTCCCCTCACAAACACTCCGTCCCTCCCGAGTCAGTCAGCACCTCATACACTCCCCTCACAAACACTCCGTCCCTCCCGAGTCAGTCAGCACCTCATACACTCCCCTCAGAAACACTCAGTCCCTGCCGAGTCTGTCAGCACCTCATACACTCCCCTCACAAACACTCCGTCCCTCCCGAGTCAGTCAGCACCTCATACACTCCCCTCACAAACACTCCGTCCGTCCCGATTCAGTTAGCACCTCATACACTCCCCTCACAAACACTCCGTCCCTCCCGAGTCAGTCAGCACTTCATACACTCCCCTCACAAACACTCCGTCCCTCCCGAGTCAGTCAGCACCTCATACACTCCCCTCACAAACACTCCGTCCCTCCCGAGTCAGTCAGCACCTCATACACTCCCCTCAGAAACACTCTGTCCCTGTCGAGTCTGTCAGCACCTCATACACTCCCCTCACAAACACTCCGTCCCTCACGAGTCAGTCAGCACCTCATACACTCCCCTCACAAACACTCCGTCCCTCCCGATTCAGTCAGCACCTCATACACTCCCCTCACAAACACTCCGTCCCTCCTGAGTCAGACAACGCCTCATACACTCCAATCACAAACACTCCGTCCCTCCTGAGTCAGACAACACCTCAAACACTCCCCTCACAAAAACATTGTCCCTCCTGAGTCAGTCAGCACCTCATACACTCACCTCACAAACACTCCGTCCCTCCCGAGTCAGTCAGCACTTCATATTCTCCCCTCACAAACACTCCGTCCCTCCCGAGTCAGTCAGCACCTCATACACTCCCCTCAGAAACACTCTGTCCCTGCCGAGTCTGTCAGCACCTCATACACTCCCCTCACAAACACTCCGTCACTCCCGAGTCAGTCAGCACCTCATACACTCCCCTCACAAACACTCCGTCCGTCCCGATTCAGTCAGCACCTCATACACTCCCCTCACAAACACTCCGTCCCTCCCGAGTCAGTCAGCACTTCATACACTCCCCTCACAAACACTCCGTCCCTCACGAGTCAGTCAGCACCTCATACACTCCCCTCACAAACACTCCGTCCCTCACGAGTCAGTCAGCACCTCATACACTCCCCTCACAAACACTCCGTCCCTCCCGATTCAGTCAGCACCTCATATACTCCCCTCACAAACACTCCGTCCCTCCTGAGTCAGACAACGCCTCATACACTCCACTCACAAACACTCCGTCCCTCCTGAGTCAGACAACGCCTCATACACTCCCCTCACAAACACTCCGTCCCTCCCGAGTCAGTCAGCACTTCATATTCTCCCCTCACAAACACTCTGTCCCTCCCGAGTAAGTTAGCACCTCATACACTCCCCTCACAAACACTCCGTCCCTCCCGAGTCAGTCAGCACTTCATATTCTCCCCTCACAAACACTCTGTCCCTCCCGAGTCAGTCAGCACCTCATACACTCCCCTCACAAACACTCCGTCCCTCCCGAGTCAGTCAGCACTTCATATTCTCCCCTCACAAACACTCTGTCCCTCCCGAGTCAGTCAGCACCTCATACACTCCCCTCAGAAACACTCTGTCCCTCCCGAGTCATTCAGCACCTCATACACTCCCCTCACAAGCACTCCGTCCCTCCCGAGTCAGTCAGCACCTCATACACTCCCCTCACAAACACTCCGTCCCTCCCGAGTCAGTCAGCACCTCATACACTCCCCTCACAAACACTCTGTCCCTGCCGAGTCTGTCAGCACCTCATAAACTCCCCTCACAAACACTCTGTCCCTCCCAAGTCAGTCAGCACCTCATACACTCCCGTCACAAACACTCCGTCCCTCCCGAGTCAGTCAACGCCTCATACACTCACCTCAGAAACACTCTGTCCCTCCCGAGTCTGTCAGCACCTCATACACTCCCCTCACAAACACTCCGTCCCTCCCGAGTCAGTCAGCACCTCATACACTCCCCTCAGAAACACTCTGTCCCTCCCGAGTCAGTCAGCACCTCATACACTCCCCTCAGAAACACTCTGTCCCTCCCGAGTCAGTCAGCACCTCATACACTCCCCTCACAAACACTCTGTCCCTCCCGAGTCAGTCAGCACCTCATACACTCCCTTCACAAACACTCCGTCCCTCCCGAGTCAGTCAACGCCTCATACACTCCCCTCACAAACACTCCGTCCCTCCCGAGTCAGACAACGCCTCATACACTCCCCTCACAAACAGTCCATCCCTCCCGTGTCAGTCAGCACCTCATACACTCCCCTCACAAACACTCCGTCCCTCCCGAGTCAGTCAGCACCTCATACACTCCCCTCAGAAACACTCAGTCCCTGCCGAGTCTGTCAGCACCTCATACACTCCCCTCACAAACACTCCGTCCCTCCCGAGTCAGTCAGCACCTCATACACTCCCCTCACAAACACTCCGTCCGTCCCGATTCAGCTAGCACCTCATATACTCCCCTCACAAACACTCCGTCCCTCCCGAGTCAGTCAGCACTTCATACACTCCCCTCACAAACACTCCGTCCCTCCCGAGTCAGTCAGCACCTCATACACTCCCCTCACAAACACTCCGTCCCTCCCGAGTCAGTCAGCACCTCATACACTCCCCTCAGAAACACTCTGTCCCTGCCGAGTCTGTCAGCACCTCATACACTCCCCTCACAAACACTCCGTCCCTCACGAGTCAGTCAGCACCTCATACACTCCCCTCACAAACACTCCGTCCCTCCCTATTCAGTCAGCACCTCATACACTCCCCTCACAAACACTCCGTCCCTCCTGAGTCAGACAACGCCTCATACACTCCAATCACAAACACTCCGTCCCTCCTGAGTCAGACAACACCTCAAACACTCCCCTCACAAAAACATTGTCCCTCCTGAGTCAGTCAGCACCTCATACACTCACCTCACAAACACTCCGTCCCTCCCGAGTCAGTCAGCACTTCATATTCTCCCCTCACAAACACTCCGTCCCTCCCGAGTCAGTCAGCACCTCATACACTCCCCTCAGAAACACTCTGTCCCTGCCGAGTCTGTCAGCACCTCATACACTCCCCTCACAAACACTCCGTCACTCCCGAGTCAGTCAGCACCTCATACACTCCCCTCACAAACACTCCGTCCGTCCCGATTCAGTCAGCACCTCATACACTCCCCTCACAAACACTCCGTCCCTCACGAGTCAGTCAGCACCTCATACACTCCCCTCACAAACACTCCGTCCCTCACGAGTCAGTCAGCACCTCATACACTCCCCTCACAAACACTCCGTCCCTCCCGATTCAGTCAGCACCTCATATACTCCCCTCACAAACACTCCGTCCCTCCTGAGTCAGACAACGCCTCATACATTCCACTCACAAACACTCCGTCCCTCCTGAGTCAGACAACGCCTCATACACTCCCCTCACAAACACTCCGTCCCTCCCGAGTCAGTCAGCACTTCATATTCTCCCCTCACAAACACTCTGTCCCTCCCGAGTAAGTTAGCACCTCATACACTCCCCTCACAAACACTCCGTCCCTCCCGAGTCAGTCAGCACTTCATATTCTCCCCTCACAAACACTCTGTCCCTCCCGAGTCAGTCAGCAGCTCATACACTCCCCTCAGAAACACTCTGTCCCTCCCTAGTCAGTCAGCACCTCATACACTCCCCTCACAAACACTCAGTCCCACTTGAGTCAGTCAGCACCTCATACACTCCCCTCACAAACACTCCGTCCCTCCCGAGTCAGTCAGCACTTCATATTCTCCCCTCACAAACACTCTGTCCCTCCCGAGTCAGTCAGCACCTCATACACTCCCCTCAGAAACACTCTGTCCCTCCCGAGTCATTCAGCACCTCATACACTCCCCTCACAAGCACTCCGTCCCTCCCGAGTCAGTCAGCACCTCATACACTCCCCTCACAAACACTCTGTCCCTGCCGAGTCTGTCAGCACCTCATAAACTCCCCTCACAAACACTCTGTCCCTCCCAAGTCAGTCAGCACCTCATACACTCCCCTCACAAACACTCCGTCCCTCCCGAGTCAGTCAACGCCTCATACACTCACCTCAGAAACACTCTGTCCCTCCCGAGTCTGTCAGCACCTTATACACTCCCCTCACAAACACTCCGTCCCTCCAGAGTCAGTCAGCACCTCATACACTCCCCTCAGAAACACTTTGTCCCTCCCGAGTCAGTCAGCACCTCATACACTCCCCTCAGAAACACTCTGTCCCTCCCGAGTCAGTCAGCACCTCATACACTCCCCTCACAAACACTCTGTCCCTCCCGAGTCAGTCAGCACCTCATACACTCCCTTCACAAACACTCCGTCCCTCCCGAGTCAGTCAACGCCTCATACACTCCCCTCACAAACACTCCGTCCCTCCCGAGTCAGACAACGCCTCATACACTCCCCTCACAAACAGTCCATCCCTCCCGTGTCAGTCAGCACCTCATACACTCCCCTCACAAACACTCCGTCCCTCCCGAGTCAGTCAGCACCTCATACACTCCCCTCAGAAACACTCAGTCCCTGCCGAGTCTGTCAGCACCTCATACACTCCCCTCACAAACACTCCGTCCCTCCCGAGTCAGTCAGCACCTCATACACTCCCCTCACAAACACTCCGTCCGTCCCGATTCAGTTAGCACCTCATACACTCCCCTCACAAACACTCCGTCCCTCCCGAGTCAGTCAGCACTTCATACACTCCCCTCACAAACACTCCGTCCCTCCCGAGTCAGTCTGCACCTCATACACTCCCCTCACAAACACTCCGTCCCTCCCGAGTCAGTCAGCACCTCATACACTCCCCTCAGAAACACTCGGTCCCTGCCGAGTCTGTCAGCACCTCATACACTCCCCTCACAAACACTCCGTCCCTCACGAGTCAGTCAGCACCTCATATACTCCCCTCACAAACACTCCGTCCCTCCCGATTCAGTCAGCACCTCATACACTCCCCTCACAAACACTCCGTCCCTCCTGAGTCAGACAACGCCTCATACACTCCAATCACAAACACTCCGTCCCTCCTGAGTCAGACAACACCTCAAACACTCCCCTCACAAAAACATTGTCCCTCCTGAGTCAGTCAGCACCTCATACACTCACCTCACAAACACTCCGTCCCTCCCGAGTCAGTCAGCACTTCATATTCTCCCCTCACAAACACTCCGTCCCTCCCGAGTCAGTCAGCACCTCATACACTCCCCTCAGAAACACTCTGTCCCTGCCGAGTCTGTCAGCACCTCATACACTCCCCTCACAAACACTCCGTCACTCCCGAGTCAGTCAGCACCTCATACACTCCCCTCACAAACACTCCGTCCGTCCCGATTCAGTCAGCACCTCATACACTCCCCTCACAAACACTCCGTCCCTCACGAGTCAGTCAGCACCTCATACACTCCCCTCACAAACACTCCGTCCCTCACGAGTCAGTCAGCACCTCATACACTCCCCTCACAAACACTCCGTCCCTCCCGATTCAGTCAGCACCTCATATACTCCCCTCACAAACACTCCGTCCCTCCTGAGTCAGACAACGCCTCATACATTCCACTCACAAACACTCCGTCCCTCCTGAGTCAGACAACGCCTCATACACTCCCCTCACAAACACTCCGTCCCTCCCGAGTCAGTCAGCACTTCATATTCTCCCCTCACAAACACTCTGTCCCTCCCGAGTAAGTTAGCACCTCATACACTCCCCTCACAAACACTCCGTCCCACCCGAGTCAGTCAGCACTTCATATTCTCCCCTCACAAACACTCTGTCCCTCCCGAGTCAGTCAGCACCTCATACACTCCCCTCAGAAACACTCTGTCCCACCCTAGTCAGTCAGCACCTCATACACTCCCCTCACAAACACTCAGTCCCACTTGAGTCAGTCAGCACCTCATACACTCCCCTCACAAACACTCCGTCCCTCCCGAGTCAGTCAGCACTTCATATTCTCCCCTCACAAACACTCTGTCCCTCCCGAGTCAGTCAGCACCTCATACACTCCCCTCAGAAACACTCTGTCCCTCCCGAGTCATTCAGCACCTCATACACTCCCCTCACAAGCACTCCGTCCCTCCCGAGTCAGTCAGCACCTCATACACTCCCCTCACAAACACTCTGTCCCTGCCGAGTCTGTCAGCACCTCATAAACTCCCCTCACAAACACTCTGTCCCTCCCAAGTCAGTCAGCACCTCATACACTCCCCTCACAAACACTCCGTCCCTCCCGAGTCAGTCAACGCCTCATACACTCACCTCAGAAACACTCTGTCCCTCCCGAGTCTGTCAGCACCTTATACACTCCCCTCACAAACACTCCGTCCCTCCAGAGTCAGTCAGCACCTCATACACTCCCCTCAGAAACACTCTGTCCCTCCCGAGTCAGTCAGCACCTCATACACTCCCCTCAGAAACACTCTGTCCCTCCCGAGTCAGTCAGCACCTCATACACTCCCCTCACAAACACTCTGTCCCTCCCGAGTCAGTCAGCACCTCATACACTCCCTTCACAAACACTCCGTCCCTCCCGAGTCAGTCAACGCCTCATACACTCCCCTCACAAACACTCCGTCCCTCCCGAGTCAGACAACGCCTTATACACTCCCCTCACAAACAGTCCATCCCTCCCGTGTCAGTCAGCACCTCATACACTCCCCTCACAAACACTCCGTCCCTCCCGAGTCAGTCAGCACCTCATACACTCCCCTCAGAAACACTCAGTCCCTGCCGAGTCTGTCAGCACCTCATACACTCCCTTCACAAACACTCCGTCCCTCCCGAGTCAGTCAGCACCTCATACACTCCCCTCACAAACACTCCGTCTGTCCCGATTCAGTTAGCACCTCATACACTCCCCTCACAAACACTCCGTCCCTCCCGAGTCAGTCAGCACTTCATACACTCCCCTCACAAACACTCCGTCCCTCCCGAGTCAGTCAGCACCTCATACACTCCCCTCACAAACACTCCGTCCCTCCCGAGTCAGTCAGCACCTCATACACTCCCCTCAGAAACACTCGGTCCCTGCCGAGTCTGTCAGCACCTCATACACTCCCCTCACAAACACTCCGTCCCTCACGAGTCAGTCAGCACCTCATATACTCCCCTCACAAACACTCCGTCCCTCCCGATTCAGTCAGCACCTCATACACTCCCCTCACAAACACTCCGTCCCTCCTGAGTCAGACAACGCCTCATACACTCCAATCACAAACACTCCGTCCCTCCTGAGTCAGACAACACCTCAAACACTCCCCTCACAAAAACATTGTCCCTCCTGAGTCAGTCAGCACCTCATACACTCACCTCACAAACACTCCGTCCCTCCCGAGTCAGTCAGCACTTCATATTCTCCCCTCACAAACACTCCGTCCCTCCCGAGTCAGTCAGCACCTCATACACTCCCCTCAGAAACACTCTGTCCCTGCCGAGTCTGTCAGCACCTCATACACTCCCCTCACAAACACTCCGTCACTCCCGAGTCAGTCAGCACCTCATACACTCCCCTCACAAACACTCCGTCCGTCCCGATTCAGTCAGCACCTCATACACTCCCCTCACAAACACTCCGTCCCTCACGAGTCAGTCAGCACCTCATACACTCCCCTCACAAACACTCCGTCCCTCACGAGTCAGTCAGCACCTCATACACTCCCCTCACAAACACTCCGTCCCTCCCGATTCAGTCAGCACCTCATATACTCCCCTCACAAACACTCCGTCCCTCCTGAGTCAGACAACGCCTCATACATTCCACTCACAAACACTCCGTCCCTCCTGAGTCAGACAACGCCTCATACACTCCCCTCACAAACACTCCGTCCCTCCCGAGTCAGTCAGCACTTCATATTCTCCCCTCACAAACACTCTGTCCCTCCCGAGTAAGTTAGCACCTCATACACTCCCCTCACAAACACTCCGTCCCTCCCGAGTCAGTCAGCACTTCATATTCTCCCCTCACAAACACTCTGTCCCTCCCGAGTCAGTCAGCACCTCATACACTCCCCTCAGAAACACTCTGTCCCACCCTAGTCAGTCAGCACCTCATACACTCCCCTCACAAACACTCAGTCCCACTTGAGTCAGTCAGCACCTCATACACTCCCCTCACAAACACTCCGTCCCTCCCGAGTCAGTCAGCACTTCATATTCTCCCCTCACAAACACTCTGTCCCTCCCGAGTCAGTCAGCACCTCATACACTCCCCTCAGAAACACTCTGTCCCTCCCGAGTCATTCAGCACCTCATACACTCCCCTCACAAGCACTCCGTCCCTCCCGAGTCAGTCAGCACCTCATACACTCCCCTCACAAACACTCTGTCCCTGCCGAGTCTGTCAGCACCTCATAAACTCCCCTCACAAACACTCTGTCCCTCCCAAGTCAGTCAGCACCTCATACACTCCCCTCACAAACACTCCGTCCCTCCCGAGTCAGTCAACGCCTCATACACTCACCTCAGAAACACTCTGTCCCTCCCGAGTCTGTCAGCACCTCATACACTCCCCTCACAAACACTCCATCCCTCCCGAGTCAGTCAGCACCTCATACACTCCCCTCACAAACACTCCGTCCCTCCCGAGTCAGTCAGCACCTCATACACTCCCCTCAGAAACACTCAGTCCCTGCCGAGTCTGTCAGCACCTCATACACTCCCCTCACAAACACTCCGTCCCTCCCGAGACAGTCAGCACCTCATACACTCCCCTCACAAACACTCCGTCCGTCCCGATTCAGTGAGCACCTCATACACTCCCCTCACAAACACTCCGTCCCTCCCGAGTCAGTCAGCACTTCATACACTCCCCTCACAAACACTCCGTCCCTCCCGAGTCAGTCAGCACCTCATACACTCCCCTCACAAACACTCCGTCCCTCCCGAGTCAGTCAGCACCTCATACACTCCCCTCAGAAACACTCTGTCCCTGCCGAGTCTGTCAGCACCTCATACACTCCCCTCACAAACACTCCGTCCCTCACGAGTCAGTCAGCACCTCATACACTCCCCTCACAAACACTCCGTCCCTCCCGATTCAGTCGGCACCTCATACACTCCCCTCAGAAACACTCTGTCCCTCCCTAGTCAGTCAGCACCTCATACACTCCCCTCACAAACACTCAGTCCCACTTGAGTCAGTCAGCACCTCATACACTCCCCTCACAAACACTCCGTCCCTCCCGAGTCAGTCAGCACTTCATATTCTCCCCTCACAAACACTCTGTCCCTCCCGAGTCAGTCAGCACCTCATACACTCCCCTCAGAAACACTCTGTCCCTCCCGAGTCATTCAGCACCTCATACACTCCCCTCACAAGCACTCCGTCCCTCCCGAGTCAGTCAGCACCTCATACACTCCCCTCACAAACACTCTGTCCCTGCCGAGTCTGTCAGCACCTCATAAACTCCCCTCACAAACACTCTGTCCCTCCCAAGTCAGTCAGCACCTCATACACTCCCCTCACAAACACTCCGTCCCTCCCGAGTCAGTCAACGCCTCATACACTCACCTCAGAAACACTCTGTCCCTCCCGAGTCTGTCAGCACCTCATACACTCCCCTCACAAACACTCCGTCCCTCCCGAGTCAGTCAGCACTTCATATTCTCCCCTCACAAACACTCTGTCCCTCCCGAGTCAGTCAGCACCTCATACACTCCCCTGAGAAACACTCTGTCCCTCCCGAGTCAGTCAGCACCTCATACACTCCCCTCACAAACACTCTGTCCCTCCCGAGTCAGTCAGCACCTCATACACTCCCCTCACAAACACTCCGTCCCTCCCGAGTCAGTCAACGCCTCATACACTCCCCTCACAAACACTCCGTCCCTCCCGAGTCAGACAACGCCTCATACACTCCCCTCACAAACAGTCCATCCCTCCCGTGTCAGTCAGCACCTCATACACTCCCCTCACAAACACTCCATCCCTCCCGAGTCAGTCAGCACCTCATACACTCCCCTCACAAACACTCCGTCCCTCCCGAGTCAGTCAGCACCTCATACACTCCCCTCAGAAACACTCAGTCCCTGCCGAGTCTGTCAGCACCTCATACACTCCCCTCACAAACACTCCGTCCCTCCCGAGACAGTCAGCACCTCATACACTCCCCTCACAAACACTCCGTCCGTCCCGATTCAGTGAGCACCTCATACACTCCCCTCACAAACACTCCGTCCCTCCCGAGTCAGTAAGCACCTCATACACTCCCCTCACAAACACTCCGTCCCTCCCGAGTCAGTCAGCACCTCATACACTCCCCTCAGAAACACTCTGTCCCTGCCGAGTCTGTCAGCACCTCATACACTCCCCTCACAAACACTCCGTCCCTCACGAGTCAGTCAGCACCTCATACACTCCCCTCACAAACACTCCGTCCCTCCCGATTCAGTCGGCACCTCATACACTCCCCTCACAAACACTCCGTCCCTCCTGAGTCAGACAACGCCTCATACACTCCAATCACAAACACTCCGTCCCTCCTGAGTCAGACAACACCTCAAACACTCCCCTCACAAAAACATTGTCACTCCTGAGTCAGTCAGCACCTCATACACTCACCTCACAAACACTCCGTCCCTCCCGAGTCAGTCAGCACTTCATATTCTCCCCTCACAAACACTCCGTCCCTCCCGAGTCAGTCAGCACCTCATACACTCCCCGCAGAAACACTCTGTCCCTGCCGAGTCTGTCAGCACCTCATACACTCCCCTCACAAACACTCCGTCACTCCCGAGTCAGTCAGCACCTCATACACTCCCCTCACAAACACTCCGTCCGTCCCGATTCAGTCAGCACCTCATACACTCCCCTCACAAACACTCCGTCCCTCCCGAGTCAGTCAGCACTTCATACACTCCCCTCACAAACACTCCATCCCTCCCGAGTCAGTCAGCACCTCATACACTCCCCTCACAAACACTCCGTCCCTCCCGAGTCAGTCAGCACCTCATACACTCCCCTCAGAAACACTCTGTCCCTGCCGAGTCTGTCAGCACCTCATACACTCCCCTCACAAACACTCCGTCCCTCACGAGTCAGTCAGCACCTCATACACTCCCCTCACAAACACTCCGTCCCTCCCGATTCAGTCAGCACCTCATATACTCCCCTCACAAACACTCCGTCCCTCCTGAGTCAGACAACGCCTCATACACTCCAATCACAAACACTCCGTCCCTCCTGAGTCAGACAACACCTCAATCACTCCCCTCACAAAAACATTGTCCCTCCTGAGTCAGTCAGCACCTCATACACTCACCTCACAAACACTCCGTCCCTCCCGAGTCAGTCAGCACTTCATATTCTCCCCTCACAAACACTCTGTCCCTCCCGAGTCAGTCAGCACCTCATACACTCCCCTGAGAAACACTCTGTCCCTCCCTAGTCAGTCAGCACCTCATACACTCCCTTCAGAAACACTCTGTCCCACCTGAGTCAGTCAGCACCTCATACACTCCCCTCACAAACACTCAGTCCCACTTGAGTCAGTCAGCACCTCATACACTCCCCTCACAAACACTCCGTCCCTCCCGAGTCAGTCAGCACTTCATATTCTCCCCTCACAAACACTCTGTCCCTCCCGAGTCAGTCAGCACCTCATACACTCCCCTCAGAAACACTCTGTCCCTCCCGAGTCATTCAGCACCTCATACACTCCCCTCACAAACACTCTGTCCCTCCCGAGTCAGTCAGCACCTCATACACTCCCCTCACAAACACTCTGTCCCAGCCGAGTCTGTCAGCACCTCATAAACTCCCCTCACAAACACTCTGTCCCTCCCAAGTCAGTCAGCACCTCATACACTCCCCTCACAAACACTCCGTCCCTCCCGAGTCAGTCAACGCCTCATACACTCACCTCAGAAACACTCTGTCCCTCCCGAGTCTGTCAGCACCTCATACACTCCCCTCACAAACACTCCGTCCCTCCCGAGTCAGTCAGCACTTCATATTCTCCCCTCACAAACACTCTGTCCCTCCCGAGTCAGTCAGCACCTCATACACTCCCCTCAGAAATACTCTGTCCCTCCCGAGTCAGTCAGCACCTCATACACTCCCCTCACAAACACTCCGTCCGTCCCGATTCAGTCAGCACCTCATACACTCCCCTCACAAACACTCCGTCCCTCCCGAGTCAGTCAGCACTTCATACACTCCCCTCACAAACACTCCATCCCTCCCGAGTCAGTCAGCACCTCATACACTCCCCTCACAAACACTCCGTCCCTCCCGAGTCAGTCAGCACCTCATACACTCCCCTCAGAAACACTCTGTCCCTGCTGAGTCTGTCAGCACCTCATACACTCCCCTCACAAACACTCCGTCCCTCACGAGTCAGTCAGCACCTCATACACTCCCCTCACAAACACTCCGTCCCTCCCGATTCAGTCAGCACCTCATATACTCCCCTCACAAACACTCCGTCCCTCCTGAGTCAGACAACGCCTCATACACTCCAATCACAAACACTCCGTCCCTCCTGAGTCAGACAACACCTCAATCACTCCACTCACAAAAACATTGTCCCTCCTGAGTCAGTCAGCACCTCATACACTCACCTCACAAACACTCCGTCCCTCCCGAGTCAGTCAGCACTTCATATTCTCCCCTCACAAACACTCTGTCCCTCCCGAGTCAGTCAGCACCTCATACACTCCCCTGAGAAACACTCTGTCCCTCCCTAGTCAGTCAGCACCTCATACACTCCCCTCAGAAACACTCTGTCCCACCTGAGTCAGTCAGCACCTCATACACTCCCCTCACAAACACTCCGTCCCACTTGAGTCAGTCAGCACCTCATACACTCCCCTCACAAACACTCCGTCCCTCCCGAGTCAGTCAGCACTTCATATTCTCCCCTCACAAACACTCTGTCCCTCCCGAGTCAGTCAGCACCTCATACACTCCCCTCAGAAACACTCTGTCCCTCCCGAGTCATTCAGCACCTCATACACTCCCCTCACAAACACTCTGTCCCTCCCGGGTCAGTCAGCACCTCATACACTCCCCTCACAAACACTCTGTCCCTGCCGAGTCTGTCAGCACCTCATAAACTCCCCTCACAAACACTCTGTCCCTCCCAAGTCCGTCAGCACCTCATACACTCCCCTCACAAACACTCCGTCCCTCCCGAGTCAGTCAACGCCTCATACACTCACCTCAGAAACACTCTGTCCCTCCCGAGTCTGTCAGCACCTCATACACTCCCCTCACAAACACTCCGTCCCTCCCGAGTCAGTCAGCACTTCATATTCTCTGCTCACAAACACTCTGTCCCTCCCGAGTCAGTCAGCACCTCATACACTCCCCTCAGAAATACTCTGTCCCTCCCGAGTCAGTCAGCACCTCATACACTCCCCTCACAAACACTCTGTCCCTCCCGAGTCAGTCAGCACCTCATACACTCCCCTCACAAACACTCCGTCCCTCCCGAGTCAGTCAACGCCTCATACACTCCCCTCACAAACACTCCGTCCCTCCCGAGTCAGACAACGCCTCATACACTCCCCTCACAAACAGTCCATCCCTCCCGTGTCAGTCAGCACCTCATACACTCCCCTCACAAACACTCCATCCCTCCCGAGTCAGTCAGCACCTCATACACTCCCCTCACAAACACTCCGTCCCTCCCGAGTCAGTCAGCACCTCATACACTCCCCTCAGAAACACTCAGTCCCTGCCGAGTCTGTCAGCACCTCATACACTCCCCTCACAAACACTCCGTCCCTCCCGAGTCAGTCAGCACCTCATACACTCCCCTCACAAACACTCCGTCCGTCCCGATTCAGTTAGCACCTCATACACTCCCCTCACAAACACTCCGTCCCTCCCGAGTCAGTCAGCACTTCATACACTCCCCTCACAAACACTCCGTCCCTCCCGAGTCAGTCAGCACCTCATACACTCCCCTCACAAACACTCCGTCCCTCCCGAGTCAGTCAGCACCTCATACACTCCCCTCAGAAACACTCTGTCCCTGCCGAGTCAGACAACGCCTCATACACTCCAATCACAAACACTCCGTCCCTCCTGAGTCAGACAACACCTCAAACACTCCCCTCACAAAAACATTGTCCCTCCTGAGTCAGTCAGCACCTCATACACTCACCTCACAAACAATCCGTCCCTCCCGAGTCAGTCAGCACTTCATATTCTCCCCTCACAAACACTCCGTCCCTCCCGAGTCAGTCAGCACCTCATACACTCCCCGCAGAAACACTCTGTCCCTGCCGAGTCTGTCAGCACCTCATACACTCCCCTCACAAACACTCCGTCACTCCCGAGTCAGTCAGCACCTCATACACTCCCCTCACAAACACTCCGTCCGTCCCGATTCAGTCAGCACCTCATACACTCCCCTCACAAACACTCCGTCCCTCCCGAGTCAGTCAGCACTTCATACACTCCCCTCACAAACACTCCATCCCTCCCGAGTCAGTCAGCACCTCATACACTCCCCTCACAAACACTCCGTCCCTCCCGAGTCAGTCAGCACCTCATACACTCCCCTCAGAAACACTCTGTCCCTGCCGAGTCTGTCAGCACCTCATACACTCCCCTCAGAAACACTCTGTCCCTCCCGAGTCTGTCAGCACCTCATACACTCCCCTCACAAACACTCCGTCCCTCCCGAGTCAGTCAACGCCTCATACTCTCCCCTCAGAAACACTCTGTCCCTCCCGAGTCTGTCAGCACCTCATACACTCCCCTCACAAACACTCCGTCCCTCCTGAGTCAGGCAGCACTTCATATTCTCCCCTCACAAACACTCTGTCCCTCCCGATTCAGTCAGCACCTCATACACTCCCCTCACAAACACTCTGTCCCTCCCGAGTCAGTCAGCACCTCATACACTCCCCTCACAAACACTCCGTCCCTGCCGAGTCAGTCAACGCCTCATACACTATCCTCACAAACACTCCGTCCCACCCGAGTCAGACAACGCCTCATACACTCCCCTCACAAACAGTCCATCCCTCCCGAGTCAGTCAGCACCTCATACACTCCCCTCACAAACACTCCGTCCCTCCCGAGTCAGTCAGCACCTCATACACTCCCCTCACAAACACTCCGTCCCTCCCGAGTCAGTCAGCACCTCATACACTCCCCTCAGAAACACTCCGTCCCTCCCGAGTCAGTCAGCACCTCATACACTCCCCTCACAAACACTCCGTCCCTCCCGAGTCTGTCAGCACCTCATACACTCCCCTCACAAACACTCCGTCCCTCCCGAGTCAGTCAGCACCTCATACACTCCCCTCACAAACACTCCGTCCCTCCCGAGTCAGTCAGCACCTCATACACTCCCCTCACAAACACTCCGTCCCTCCCGATTCAGTCAGCACCTCATCCACTCCCCTCACAAACACTCCGTCCCTCCTGAGTCAGACAACGCCTCATACACTCCCCTCACAAACACTCCGTCCCTCCCGAGTCCGTCAGCACTTCATATTCTCCCCTCAGAAACACTCCGTCCCTCCCGAGTCAGTCAGCACCTCATACACTCCCCTCACAAACAATCCGTCCCTCCCGAGTCAGTCAGCACCTCATACACTCCCCTCACAAACACTCCGTCCCTCCCGAGTCAGTCAGCATCTCTTAGACTCCCCTCACAAACACTCCGTCCCTCCCGATTCAGTCAGCATCTCATACACTCCACTCAGAAACACTCTGTTCCTCCCGAGTCAGTCAACGCCTCATACACTCCCCTCACAAACACTCCGTCCCTCCCGAGTCAGTCAGCACCTCATACACTCCCCTCACAAACACTCCGTCCCTCCCGAGTCAGTCAGCACCTCATACACTCCCCTCACAAACACTCCGTCCCTCCCGAGTCAGTCAGCACCTCATACACTCCCCTCAGAAACACTCTGTCCCTGCTGAGTCTGTCAGCACCTCATACACTCCCCTCACAAACACTCCGTCCCTCCCGATTCAGTCAGCATCTCATACTCTCCCCTCAGAAACACTCTGTCCCTGCCGAGTCTGTCAGCACCTCATACACTCCCCTCACAAACACTCTGTCCCTCCCGAGTCAGTCAGCACTTCATATTCTCCCCTCACAAACACTCTGTCCCTCCCGAGTCGGTCAGCACCTCATACACTCCCCTCAGAAACACTCCGTCCCTCCCGGGTCAGTCAGCACCTCATACACTCCCCTCACAAACACTCCGTCCCTCCCGAGTCAGTCAGCTCTTCATATTCTCCCCTCACAAACACTCTGTCCCTCCTGAGTCAGTCAGCACCTCATACACTCCCCTCAGAAACACTCCGACCCTCCCGAGTCAGTCAACGCCTCATACACTCCCCTCAGAAACACTCCGTCCCTCCCGAGTCAGTCAGCACCTCATACACTCCCCTCAGAAACACTCTGTCCCTCCCGAGTCAGTCAGCACCTCATACACTCCCCTCACAAACACTCTGTCCCTCCCGAGTCAGTCAGCACCTCATACACTCCCCTCACAAACACTCCGTCCCTCCCGAGTCAGTCAACGCCTCATACACTCCCCTCACAAACACTCCGTCCCTCCCGAGTCAGACAACGCCTCATACACTCCCCTCACAAACAGTCCATCCCTCCCGTGTCAGTCTGCACCTCATACACTCCCCTCACAAACACTCCGTCCCTCCCGAGTCAGTCAGCACCTCATACACTCCCCTCACAAACACTCCGTCCCTCCCGAGTCAGTCAGCACCTCATACACTCCCCTCAGAAACACTCAGTCCCTGCCGAGTCTGTCAGCACCTCATACACTCCCCTCACAAACACTCTGTCCCTCCCGAGTCAGTCAGCACCTCATACACTCCCCTCAGAAACACTCTGTCCCTCCCTAGTCAGTCAGCACCTCATACACTCCCCTCACAAACACTCTGTCCCACCTGAGTCAGTCAGCACCTCATACACTCCCCTCACAAACACTCCGTCCCTCCCGAGTCAGTTAGCACGTCATACACTCCCCTCAGAAACACTCTGTCCCTGCCGAGTCTGTCAGCACCTCATACACTCCCCTCACAAACACTCCGTCCCTCCCGATTCAGTCAGCACCTCATACACTCCCCTCACAAACACTCCGTCCCTCCTGAGTCAGACAACGCCTCATACACTCCAATCACAAACACTCCGTCCCTCCTGAGTCAGACAACACCTCAAACACTCCCCTCACAAAAACATTGTCCCTCCTGAGTCAGTCAGCACCTCATACACTCACCTCACAAACACTCCGTCCCTCCCGAGTCAGTCAGCACTTCATATTCTCCCCTCACAAACACTCCGTCCCTCCCGAGTCAGTCAGCACCTCATACACTCCCCTCAGAAACACTCTGTCCCTGCCGAGTCTGTCAGCACCTCATACACTCCCCTCACAAACACTCCGTCCCTCCCGAGTCAGTCAGCACCTCATACACTCCCCTCACAAACACTCCGTCCGTCCCGAGTCAGTCAGCACCTCATACACTCCCCTCACAAACACTCCGTCCCTCCCGAGTCAGTCAGCACCTCATACACTCCCCTCAGAAACACTCTGTCCCTGCCGAGTCTGTCAGCACCTCATACACTCCCCTCACAAACACTCCGTCCCTCACGAGTCAGTCAGCACCTCATACACTCCCCTCACAAACACTCCGTCCCTCCCGATTCAGTCAGCACCTCATATACTCCCCTCACAAACACTCCGTCCCCCCTGAGTCAGACAACGCCTCATACACTCCAATCACAAACACTCCGTCCCTCCTGAGTCAGACAACACCTCAAACACTCCCCTCACAAAAACATTGTCCCTCCTGAGTCAGTCAGCACCTCATACACTCCCCTCACAATCACTCCGTCCCTCCCGAGTCTGTCAGCACCTCATACACTCCCCTCACAAACACTCCGTCCCTCCCGATTCAGTCAGCACCTCATACACTCCCCTCACAAACACTCCGTCCCTCCTGAGTCAGACAACGCCTCATACACTCCCCTCACAAACACTCCGTCCCTCCCGAGTCAGTCAGCACTTCATATTCTCCCCTCACAAACACTCTGTCCCTCCCGAGTCAGTCAGCACCTCATACACTCCCCTCACAAACACTCCGTCCCTCCCGAATCTGTCAGCACCTCATACACTCCCCTCACAAACACTCCGTCCCTCCCGAGTCAGTCAGCACCTCATACACTCCCCTCAGAAACACTCCGTCCCTCCCGAGTCAGTCAGCACCTCATACACTCCCCTCACAAACACTCCGTCCCTGCCGAGTCTGTCAGCACCTCATACACTCCCCTCACAAACATTCCGTCCCTCCCGAGTTAGTCAGCAGCAATACACTCCCCTGACAAACACTCCGTCCCTCCCGAGTCAGTCAGCACCTCATACACTCCCCTCACAAACACTCCGTCCCTCCCGAGTCAGTCAGCACCTCATACACTCCCCTCACAAACACTCCGTCCCTCCCGAGTCAGTCAGCATCTCATACACTCCACTCAGAAACACTCTGTCCCTCCCGAGTCAGTCAACGCCTCATACACTCCCCTCACAAACACTCCGTCCCTCCCGAGTCAGTCAGCACCTCATACACTCCCCTCACAAACACTCCGTCCCTCCCGAGTCAGTCAGCACCTCATACACTCCCCTCACAAACACTCCGTCCCTCCCGAGTCAGTCAGCACCTCATACACTCCCCTCAGAAACACTCTGTCCCTGCTGAGTCTGTCAGCACCTCATACACTCTCCTCACAAACACTCCGTCCCTCCCGATTCAGTCAGCATCTCATACACTCCCCTCAGAAACACTCTGTCCCTGCCGAGTCTGTCAGCACCTCATACACTCCCCTCACAAACACTCTGTCCCTCCCGAGTCAGTCAGCACTTCATATTCTCCCCTCACAAACACTCTGTCCCTCCCGAGTCGGTCAGCACCTCATACACTCCCCTCACAAACAGTCCGTCCCTCCCGAGTCAGTCAGCACTTCATACACTCCCCTCACAAACACTCCGTCCCTCCTGAGTCAGACGACGCCTCATACACTCCCCTCACAAACACTCCGTCCCTCCCGAGTCAGTCAGCACCTCATACACTCCCCTCACAAACACTCCGTCCCTCCTGAGTCAGACAACGCCTCATACACTCCCCTCACAAACACTCCGTCCCTCCTTTGTCAGACAACGCCTCATACACTCCCCTCACAAACACTCTGTCCCTCCTGAGTCAGTCAGCACCTCATACAATCCCCTCACAAACAATCCGTCCCTCCCGAGTCAGACGCCTCATACATTCCCCTCACAAACACTCCATCCCTCCCGAGTCAGTCAGCACCTCATACACTCCCCTCACAAACACTCCGTCCCTCCCGAGTCAGTCAGCACCTCATACACTCCCCTAACAAACACTCCGTCCCTCCCCAGTCAGTCAGCACCTCATACACTCCCCTCACAAACACTCCGTCCCTCCCGAGTAAGTCAGCACTTCATATTCTCCCCTCACACTCTGTCCCTCCTGAGTCAGTCAGCACCTCATACACTCCCCTCACAAACACTCGGTCCCTCCCGAGTCAGACAACGCCTCATACACTTCCCTCACCAACACTCCGTCCCTCCCGAGTCAGTCAGCTCTTCATATTCTCCCCTCACAAACACTCTGTCCCTCCTGAGTCAGTCAGCACCTCATACACTCCCCTTAGAAACACTCCGACCCTCCCGAGTCAGACAACGCCTCATACACTCCCCTCACAAACACTCCGTCCCTCCTGAGTCAGACAACACCTCATACACTCCCCTCACAAACACTCCATCCCTCCTGAGTCAGTCAGCACCTCATACACTCCCCTCACAAACACTCGGTCCCTCCC
Source organism: Hemitrygon akajei (assembly GCF_048418815.1). Taxonomy (NCBI): domain Eukaryota; kingdom Metazoa; phylum Chordata; class Chondrichthyes; order Myliobatiformes; family Dasyatidae; genus Hemitrygon; species Hemitrygon akajei. The sequence goes on from NC_133125.1 coordinate 181,665,854, forward strand.
GAGTCAGACAACGCCTCATACACTCCCCTCACCAACACTCCGTCCCTCCCGAGTAAGTCAGCACCTCATACAGTCCCCTCACAAACACTCCATCCCTCCCGAGTCAGTCAGCACCTCATACACTCCCCTGACAAACACTCCGTCCCTCCCGAGTCAGTCAGCACCTCATACACTCCCCTCACAAACATTCCGTCCCTCCCGAGTTAGTCAGCAGCCATACACTCCCCTCACAAACACTCGGTCCCTCCCGAGTCAGACAATGCCTCATACACTCCCCTCACAAACACTCCGTCCCTCCCGAGTCAGTCAGCACCTCATACACTCCCCTCACAAACGCTCCGTCCCTCCCGAGTCAGTCAGCACCTCATACACTCCCCTCACAAACACTCCGTCCCTGCTGAGTCAGACAACACCTCATACACTCCCCTCAGAAACACTCCGTCCCTCCCGAGTCAGTTAGCACTTCATACCCTCCCATCACAAACACTCCGTCCCTCCCGAGTCAGTCAGCACCTCATGCACTCCCCTCACAAACACTCCGTCCCTCCCGAGTCAGTCAGCACTTCATACACTCCCCTCACAAACACTCTGTCCCTCCCGAGTCAGTCAGCACTTCATATTCTCCCCTCACAAACACTCTGTCCCTCCCGAGTCAGTCAGCACCGCATACACTCCCCTCACAAACACTCTGTCCCTCCCGAGATAGTCAGCACCTCATACACTCCCCTCACAAACACTCTGTCCCTCCCGAGTCAGTCAGCACCTCATACACTCCCCTCACACTCTGTCCCTCCCGAGTCAGTCAGCTCCTCAAACACTCCCCTCACAAACTCTCCGTCCCTCCCGAGTCAGTCAGCACCTCATACACTCCCCTCACAAACACTCCATCCCTCCCGAGTCAGACGCCTCATACACTCCCCTCACAAACACTCCCTCCATCCAGACTCAATCAGCACCTCATCCACCCCCTCACAAACACTCACATTGTCTCAGTATACACCCCATGTACTGCCCTCACAAACACTCCCTCCTTCCATCCCAACTCAATCAGCACCCCATCCCCTTCCCTCAGAAACACTCCCTGCCTCCCTCCCCTCTCAGCACCCCATCCCCCCCCAACAAACACTCCGTCCAGACTGCATCTGCACCCTCTTCACTCCCCTTCGGCCCAAAACAATATGCTGGCCCTTTAATGGCCGCTGCGTCTAACAAAGCCGTGCATCTTTGGTCCGTGGGAGGAAACCGGAACACCCAGAGGAAATCCGTACAGTCGCAGGGAGAACGTACAAACTCCTTACTGGCCTAATGCTGGGAATCGTGGTGGGCTATTGTGACTTCCTAATATGGGCCTAATGCTGGGATATAGGGTTAGTGTAGATGCCTTGTACTCGATGGGCAGAAGGGCCTCTTTCTGGCTGTGTAACCATGCCTTGTTCTTCATTCACCACTGGGTTTGAATGCTGGAACTCTCCGCCCTTCGACCAAGACCCTCTCAGCAGAGGCCTACTGCCCCAGGAGCCAGAACAGGGAGAGAGCGTCGCAGGGACGACACGGTCCCGAGTGTGACCCCAGCCTCACCCTTCCCTTCCGTGCTGCCAGCTGCACTGTGCCAGGCAAAGCTGTCTTTGATCAGCTCCTTTCTCTTCCCCTTCCAGACTCCCCAGCGGCCAGACGGAGGGTTAATGCCTCTGCTGTAATCAGAGGGACAGGCGGGCAAAGTAAGTGGGTTTATTATCGTCATATTTATTTATTTGTTAAGATAAGTTGTGGAATAGGCCCTCCTCGTCCTTCGAGCAACCCCCGGTTTAACTCTGGCCTAATCACGGGACAATTTACAACCTACCAGCCCCTGGACCGTGAGAGGCAACCCACGCGGTCACAGGGAGAAAGAACAGATTGTCACAGGCAGCGGTGGGAATTGAACCTGGGACTGTAAAGCGTTGCACTAATCACTCTCACGTGAACCGAGGTACAGCGAAGACTTGCCGTCCATCCAGATCATTTCACCGCATCAGTGAACTGAGACAGCGCAAGGCAAAACCATAACAGAACGCAGAATAAAGTGTTACAGTTACAGAGAAAGTGCGGTGTAAGCTCGTAGCAATTTAGATTGCAAGTTCAAGTCCTGATGAAGGGTCTCAGCCCGAAACGTTGACCCTTTATTCCTCTCCATAGACGCTGCCTGACCTGGTGAGTTCCTCCAGCATTTTGTGTGTGTTGCTCTGGATTTCCAGCATCTGCAGAATCTCTTGTGTGGTAAAGTTAAGAAGCTATTAGGGGCCATTCAGTACTGTAACAGCTGGGCCTTGTTGTGCCTTCTGCCCGAACGGAGAGGTGAGAAGGGAGGATGTCCAGGTCCAGGTGGGTGGAGTTATTATGTGGGATGTCTTATTAAGGTAGTAAGAAGTGATTTTTAACCTTCCACATATTGACAGGGACTCCCCTATTAGAAAGGGACAGGATGGGTTTATCAGTGGGAGAGTTTGTCCAGGGCGGGTGGGGTCTTTAACTGTACTGAGGCAGTGGGAAGTCCATGCAGGGGAGGCTCTAATGCGCACACAGAAATCAGGCATTGAGACTCATACTGACAGCCAGCGGGGAGAGATCAGAATTCCCCTGATCCCACGTAAACAATAATCAACCATTCCAGCGACGGATGAAGTGTCAGAGACTTATCAGGCTTCTTCTTCCTTCCTTTCCAGCCCCGATAAGGAGCCATAGCCGACCGTTGATTCACTTCCGTAACGCTGCCTGGCCTGCTGAGCTCCTCCGGCATTGTGGGAATTCCACCCCCAGCAGGGAGGGTGTGTGGTTTAACATTCATCCGACAGACCATATCTCTAAATGTGTGGTACTGGCTCCCCTGCCCCGGAGCGCCAGCCGAAGCTTTTGTCATCGCGATTCCCTGGACCAGGCATCAAACGCAGCCGCCACAGGGCAGTTCATGAGATGGGGGACCGGAGGCAGTGGAACAAAATCACAAAAAATTACTCACACAAAGATGCAGAAAACACAAACATGAAGCGAACATTCACAGATTCACCCCCACTGTGACCTCTCCGAGGACAGCCAGGCACAAACGTATCCCTGGCAGATAAAAGCAAGGTGCAGCACCTTGACAGGGCAAATGCAAACAGCCCCTTCACAGTGTTGCTGAGCGGAGAGATCTTGCCACCCAAGTTCATAGCTCTTTGAAAGAGGCCACACAATGAGGTGGTTAGGAAGGCCTGATTTTACTAGTCCAGGCATTGAGCTCAAAAGTCAAGAGTTATGTTGCAACTTTATAGAACTCTGCTGAGACCACAGCCGGAGTATTGCGTACAGTCCTGGTTGCCCCACTTAGAGGCTGCTGCCCGGTTTAGAGGGCATGTGCTATCACGAGAGACTGGATAAACTTGGGCTGCTTTCTCTGGCTCGCTGGGGTCTGAGGGGAGATCTGAGAGTCTTGTAAGATTATGAGAGGCACAGACAGTGGACAGGGAGTATCCACGGTCCCAGGGTGAAATGCCCAATAGCAGAGGGCATGCATTGACGGTGAGAGGGGGTGGGTTCAAGGGGGAGGTGAGGGGTAAGTTCTTTTCCTGAAATGCGCTGCCTGGTATGGGCATTACATTGATGTAAGGAAGATGGAGGAATACGGACATGGAGGGATTAGTGTTTGGGTGTTTTAGACTAGCTTTTTAGTCGTTTCAGCACAACACTGTGGGCCGAATGGCCTGCTCCTGTGCTGTACTGTTCTATGACTGCTCGTCCCTGGACCTGGACATGGCATCTTGGCCAGGCCCGGGAGCAAACTCACCAGTGGATCCTCCGGTAGTGCATGTGACTCCTCCCGGCCACAAAACGGACAAGTGGATGGGTATGAAAAGCCGATGTATTGCCCCATGCACGGGTCCCCGACCCCGCTCAGAAAGGTTGGCGATCGGCTCCTCCGCCGCTGTGCGCCTGGCGCGCGCCCTCTGGTGGCAACGGATGCCCCTGCAGCATCGCCGCATCAAAAGTTCAGACATCCTTCAACTGTCTCTGATTTATCTGCCTCTATCAGCACCCCTGGTTCCACCCACCTACCCCGCTCCGTGTAAAAAAAACCTTACCTCTGACATCCCCCAATATGTTCTCCAAACACCTTAAACTCTTGCCGCTTCGTCTGATCTGGAAGAAAATGTCAAGACCCCCCCCCCACCCCCTGCCCTGCTTTCTTGGCTGACAAAGTGTTAAAAGTGCGTTTCCCACCGAAAATTGAAAGGCCTAGATAGAGTGGGGGTGTCTAGGACCAAAAGGCACAGCCTCAGGAGAGATGGACGTCCTATGAGAACAGAAAAGAGGAGGAATTTCTTTAGCCAGAGAGTGGTAAATCTTTGGAATTCATTGCCACAGATAGCTGAGGAGGCCATTTAGTATATTTAAGTAGAGGTTGTTAAATTCTTGATCAGAGGTCACGGGGAAAAAGCAGGAAAATGGGGTTGAGAGGGAAAATTATATCAGCCGTGATGGAATGGTGGACCACACTTGATGGGCTGAATTGCCTAGTTCTGCTCCTATGTCTTATCATTGAAAGCTGCCTTTGTGTGACATGGCGTTGGGGAGGGAGAGGGAATATTGTTCTCCTGGAGATGAGAAACATGTTTATTGTTGAATCATTAGCAGATTGTTCACCTGTTTTGTCTGCCCCTCTCCCCTGGTCTGAGCAGTGAATAGGCATTGATTGCCACAGCAACCACTGGCATCCCTCCTCCTTCTGTTCTCCCATGGTCCACTCTCCACTCCTATCCGATTCCTTCTTATTCATCCCTTTATCTTCCTCACCTTCCAGTTTGTACTCCTTCCCCTCCTCGCACCCTCTTTTTCTGACTTCCTCTCCCTTCCTTGCCAGCCCTGATAAAGAGTTGACTGTGTATTCATTTCCAAGATGTTTCCTGACTGCCAAGAATTTTGTGAGTAACTGGGTGCTTCATGGCTAGCACGGGTGCAGTGGGCTGAAGGGCCTATTTTCAGTATCAGTCAATGGAATAGGCAGTCAAGACCACCTCATTAGGCACACCCGTACGTTAGTGCAAATATCTAATCAGCCAATCACGTGCCAGCATCTCAATGCATAAAAGCATGCAGACAAGGTCAAGAGGTTCAGTCGTTGTTCAGACCAAACATCAGAATGGGGGAAGAAATGTGATCAGAGTGACTTTGACCACGGAGTGATTGTTGGTGCCAGATGGGGTGGTTTGAGTATCTCAGAAACTGCTGATCTCCTGGGATTTTCACACACGACAGTCCCTAGAGTTTACAGAGAATGGTGTGAACAAAAAAAAAATCAATCCAATGAGCGGCAGTTCAGGGGCAGAAACACCTTGTTAACGAGAGAGGAGAATGAGCAGACTGGTTCAAGCTGACGGGAAGGCGACAGTGAGTCAAGTAACCACCTGTTACAACAGTGGTGTGCAGAACGGCATCTCTGAACGCGGAAAGCATTGCACCTTGAAGTGGATGTGCTAAGGCAACACACGCGCACACTCTCAGTGCCACTTTGTTTAGTAGAGGAGGTACCGAATACAGTGGCCTCTGAGTGCCTCTATCAAATCACGCTAGTAAACACACCACATCCAAGTTCCTCCGATCTCTCCTGTCACTGAGAACAATTCCTCTTTATTTTATTTCAACCATTCATCTGAACCAAGTGCTCCAATGAACAAGCAGCAGGTGTAGAGGGAAGTTAATTTCGCTCCCCATCTGAAAAAGGGAGCAGTTCATTTCTGATGGTGTTGCTGACCGGGCTGAAAGATATCTATCACACTTCTACTTTGATAAATGTAGGAATTTTAAAATATTTTATTTGGGTATGAAAACCTGAATTCAACACCCAGAGTAGATGTGGAAAGGAATTTTCCAATGGTGGGAGAGTCTCGGACAAGAGGGCACAGCCCCAGGATAGAGGGGCGCCCTTTCAAAGCAGAGAAGCGGAGAAATTCCTTCAGACAGAGGGTGGTGAATTTGTGGGATTTATTACCACAGGCAACTGTGGAGGCCGGGTCGTTGGGTGTATTCAAGGCAGAGATTGATAGGTTCTTGATTGGACATGGCATCAAAGGTTACGAGGAGAAGGCTGGGAAATAGGGTTGAGGAGGGGATTAATAAAAGGATCAGCCATGATTGAATGGCAGAGCAGACTCGATGGGTCAGATGGCCTAATTCTGCCTCTATGTCTTATGGTCTAATTCACACGAGATTCTGCAGTTACTGAAATCTTGAGCAAGGCACACAAATTTCTGGAGGAACTGAGCAAGTAAGGCAGCATCTATGGAGGGAAATGAACAGTCAACGTTTCTGTAGTGTACAGAGACCCATTGCCTCTCATGTGGTCTCTCAGGATGATTCAAACGAAGTGTTCGAAGGGATTCCATGCCGGAATGTTGGAGAGATGGAGAATGATGGACGTGGAAGAGTTTTGAGGAAGTTACAGGCCTTTGGGAAGATTGTACCGATGTGTACAATGTGTGTACGGATTACTGTGGTTAATAACACATGAACATTACTTGTGTGCAACACAAGAGATTCTGCAGATGCTGGAAATATTGAACAGCACTCATCCAAAATGCTGAAGGAACTCAGCAAGTCGGGCAGCATCTGGGGAGAGGAATGAACAGTCGATGTTTCAGGACTGGAAAGGATGGTGAACCCCGGTTTCTGTTCTGTTCCTTTCCAGTCCTGAAGGGTCTCGGCCTGAAATGCCAACTGTTCAATTCTCTCCATAGGTGCTGCCTGAGTTCCTCCAGCATCTTGTGTGTGTTACTCATCACAGAATTCCCCAATTGACATCTTTCCTAGAGGTAGGTGACCAAGCGCTCCACACTAGGCCTCACCACTTCAATATAACATTCCAACTCCTGTACTCAGTACTTTGATTTATAAAGGTCAATGTGCCAAAAGCTTTCTTTATGACCTTATTTACCTGTGCCACCATTTTCAATGAACTATGGAGGTGCATTCCCAGATCCCTATGTTCTGCTGCACCCCTCAATGCCCTACTATTTACTGTAGAAGACATAGCCTGGCTTGCCCTCCCAAGGTTCAACACCTCACATTAAATTCCACCTGATACTTCTCAGCCCGTTTCCCAGCGGGCTGAGCTCACACCTGAAAACATGTGGCCACCTTCACCCACAGACAGCCAATGCCTTAAGGGTGGGAGGGGAAATTTTTCAGGAAGGGAACTAATCTTAGGAAACAGGGGAAAACAGTGTCCTTGAACTTGAAATTGTTGCTGTAATTTTAGTGGAGACAAGAGATTCCGCAGAAGCCAGGAATCTGGAGCAACACACAAAACGCTGGAGCAATTCCACGGGCCAGGCAGCATCGATGGGCGGAAGTGGGCAGCTTTTTTTTGGTCCAACCTGAAGCATCGACTGTCCGCTCTCTCCATAGAGGCTGCCTGACCTGCCGACTTGCTCCAGCGTTCTGCGTGTTACTGAGGGTTGGATGCCAAAGATAGTGAAAAGCAGTGTGTTATGTGCCAAGGCTTTCCATTGTTTGTGTGTTGCATCAAGAGTGCACAAGGGAGCAGCACAGTGCAATAAATAGAAAGATTACTATCAGTTACAATGAGAACCATGATAGTGCAAAAAGAGCAAAACAATGAGATGGTGTTCATGTTCATTCAGCAATCTGATGTCGGCAGGGAAGAAGCTGTTCCTAAAATGTTAAGTGTGGGTCTTTGGGCTTGTGCATCTCCTCTCTGATGGAAGTAATGAGAAAGGAGCATGGCCCAGACTGCGAGTCCTTCGTGACAGATTCTGCTTTCTTGAGGCATAGCCTTTTGAAGATGTGCTCGGTGGCGAGGAGGATTCAGCCCATGATGGAGCTGAGTTTACAGCCTTCTACATTCCCAAACTGAGGTCCATGGACGTATTGCTTAATGCTATTGATCCATGGCACAAGAGGTTTGAGAACCCCTGCTCTACAATTTTTTCTGATCCTGTGCATTGGCACATCCATACCAGGCAGTGACAGCAACCAGCTAGAATGCTGTCCACAGAAACTGTGGTGAGATACTAAATCTCCTCAAACTCCTAATGAAATACAGTCACTGTCATGCTGGCTTATGATTGCCTCAATATGTTGGGCCCAGGATAGATCTTCAGCGATGTTCCACTGGAGATTATTGTCTTGATTTTCTATAAGGAAAAGGTGAGCAGTTGGGATGTATTCTCCAGTTCGGAGTGTGGAAAAACGAGGTCATGTTACCAAGCAGAGAATGTCCTAAGGGCTGGATAGGGTGGGCACTGAGATGTTTCTCCTGTTGGAGAAGTTTCAACATAAGGAGTTGTCCACCTCATGTGGAGACAAGGTGGGATTTCCTCTCCTGAGGGTGGAGAACTTTTGAAATACTCTATCCAAGAAGACCAAGTCTAGTATGAATTCAGGGCCAAGAACAGGGGGCACAGAAGACTGGGGTGCTGGAATCTTCAGAGGCCCACAGAAATACTGGAGGAACTCAGGGTTGAGCAGCATGTGTGTGTTGGCAGGGAGGAATCTGCAGGAACGTTGACATTTCATCAGATGTTCTCAATCCACTGAGTTTCGCTAAGCATTTCATGGGATCAGGAAGGGAAGCAGTGCCGAGACCAACATCAGTCAGCCATGATCTTATTGAAAGTGGAGCAGACTCAGCAGAAGGAATGGACATTTCTGCTCCTACCTTTACACCTATAAAACCATGACAAACTTGGCCCTATCCCCTTTGGTGGGGACAAAGTAGTCAGGTTAAGCTTGGGCTATTTGGCTGGTGGAGCACCAGGTTTGGGCAATGGGGAGGAACGTGCTAATGCTGAGGCTTTACAAGGCATTGGTCTGACCGCATGGAGTATCGTGAACAGATTTGGGCCCTTTAGCTAAGAAAGGACATGATGCCATTGGAGAGGGTGCAGAGGAGGTTCACAAGGACAGTGCTAAACCTCCCCCCCCCCCCCCATCATGGGTGCCCTGCCACCCTGGAAGATCACACGACTGGGTGCAGACAGAGTAACTGTCGACGATGGGTCCAGGTGACTCCATCCCAGTTGGCATTCTTTATCCTCGTTTGAGCTGGACGGGATGGTGAGACAAATCCCGAATCATAACATTCCACAAAGCGCAGGTGCTAGGAATCTGACAAAAGGAGGAAATGTCAGAAACACTCAGTGTGTCGGGCAGCAGAGATGGAGAGGGAAACGATTCGGGTCAGAATTGTTTAACGCATTGGCTCTGTTGGATTCACGGGTAACACGTCTGGAGGGAGGTGGGGGAGGTTAGTGCAGACAAGGAGAAGCCTCCAACTCTGGGACTTAATAATGCTGAGAGCTGACAGCATGGACTTCACTGGATTGAGGGGTGGACACCATACCAATTCCAGCCACAGCCAATCAGCCGCATCACAGAACCAGATGTTTGAGTGTATTCTTCAATTTTTCCAAATAAAATCAATATTGCACTTTTGTAATAAAAAAACATGTCCTTCATGTTATTGTGAATGATATTTTATTTAGAGATACTGCACGGTACTAGGTCCTTCCAGCCCAGTGAGCCAACACTGCCCAATTACACCATGTAACCTACAAACCTGCACACCCTTGGAACATGGGAGGAAACCAGAGCACCTGGAGGAAACACACACAGTCATGGGGAGAAGGTACACACTCCTGAGAGGCAGGAATCATTGGCGCTGTAATAAAGTGACACAAACCATTATGTTATCCTGCCGCCCTTTGTTGCTGAAGTCCTCATTCATTATGTCCAGTCAGTTGCCTTAATTCTGTGTCACTCACTGAACAAACAACACTTTGGAAATCAGAAATCTCCCTCAAACCCCACAACCACACTTACTGGCTCCCACAGCCTCCTGAAGAAACGCTTTGGAAATAAAATAAAGTTAAACACTAAAATCAGAGAAAACTGGTAAATTACCTCATTATTGTCACCTGTGTGGAGGTACTGTGAAAAACGTGTCTTGCATACTGTTCGTACAGATCTTTTCATTGCAATTTCACCACTTCCATTGGGAAGAAGATACAGGAGCTTTAGGTCCTACATCACCAGGTTCAGGGACAGTTATTACCCTCAACCATCAGACTCTTGAACTAGCGTGGATAACTTCATTCAGATCACATAACTGATTTCACAAGTTATGGCATCATTTTCAAGGATTCTACAACTTACGTAGTTTATCTTTTAAAAATTATTTTTGTATTTGCACATTGGTTGGTTGTTAACCTTTGTGTGTAGTCCTTCATTGATTCTATCATAATCCTTTGTTCTGCTGTGTATGCCTACAAGAAAATGAATCTCAGTACATGGTGACATATATGTACTTTGATAATAAATTTACATTTAACTTTGAGGTAGAACAAGGTAAAACAATAACAATACAGAATAAAGTGTGACCTCTACAGAGAAAGTGCAGTGCAGGTAAATGAGGTAGACTGTGAGGTCAGGAGTCCATCTTATCATACATTTTAATAAGTCTGATACCAGTGGGACAGAAACTGTCCTTGCGCTGGGTGGTACGTGCTTTCAGCCCTTTGTATCTTAAGCCTGATGAAGGAGGAGGAGGGGAGGGGAGGGAGGAGAGGGGGAATATCCAGGCGGGTAGGATGTTTGATTCTGCTGTTTCCTCTACCGATGCTGGAAATACCCAGCAGCTCAGGCAGTATTAACGACGAGAGAATCAAAGTTAACAAAGATGGTTATAGTAAATGCTAATTTAGCTTGGAACATCAGCTCTGTTTCTCTCTCTGCAGATGTTGCTCTGCCTATCAGGTGTTTCCAGCAGTGGAGCTGGGGGTAAGAAGGGAGGGGGAGGGGGCGGGGGGGGGGAGGTAGGGGGAGAGGGGAATGGAAAAGGGAGAGGAGGGGAGGGAGAGAGAGGGGGAGGGGAGAGGGAGGGGGAGAGAGGATGGGGAGGAGCGGGGCAAAGGGAAGGGAGTGAGAGGGGAAGTGAGAAAGAATGTGGAAGGAGGAAAGGGAAGGGGGAGAGATGGGGAAAGAGCAAGGAAGAGGGAGGAGGAGAGGGTGGGGGAATGAGAAAGAAAATGCAAGGAGAGGGGAAAGGGGGCGGATGAGAAGAGGGGATGGGAAGGAGGAGAGCTATGGGAAGGTGATGGAAGGTACAGTATGTCAGGAGAGACAGACGACACCAGGAACAATACTGATGTGCAATCATCAACCCTCTATGGTGTTTCTGAGCCTCATTTTAATGCAGATTTTTCTTTCATCTTTTGTCTCTGCTTTTTAAACAATACCCCAAGGGGAGCAATGTGAAGGGATGACATTGAGATCTGGCAACAACAAGCAAATTAAGTTAGCAGCTGTAAGACTCTGACCGTGGTTCCTATTACCTTCTGCGATATGAACAGTTCCTCTCATCTACCCGAAGATGTCCCTCTGCTGTCAGAACAAAGATGTTTATACTGTACCTCTATCCTGGTCACCAGAAGCTAATCTGCTTTCAGTCGGGAATGGTTGTACACAGAAAAAGCCCGACTGTTTTGCTGCAGTTCGGAGTTGAGTTTGTATCCTCTCCTACAATTCCCTATTTTGTTTTAATAACATTTGAAAAGGATCCATTGAATCCGCTCTCACTGACTTTCAGATTACAAGACTTCCCTGGGTTCAGGGTCAGATGGCGATAGAACATAGAACTGTAGAGTACCAGAAAGGCCCTTCAGCCTACAACGTCATGCGGAACCAGCTGAATTGGTGATCAAATGGCAATTAATCTCTTCGGCCTACCCAATGCTCATATCCTATTTTCTTCACATTCATGTGGCTATTGAAATACCTCTTAGTAGTGTCTGATGTTTCTGTCTCTAGCACCAATTCGCCATATACTGTGTATAAAAACGTACCCCTCTCATCTGCTTTGAAATGACCCCCCCATCCTAAAAGCATGCCCTTTGGTACTATACATTTCAGCTCTGGGAAAAAGTTACTGCCTGTCTCATCTATCTATGCCTCTCATTACCATATCAACCTCCATCAGATCTCCCCTCAGCCTCATCTGCAACATAGCTTCCTAACTTCTGAACTCAGCCCCACGACTAATAAAGGCAAGCGTTCCGTTTCTTAACCACCCTATCAACCTGCATAGCCACTGTCAGGAGCTACCTTAGTCACCTGATCCCACTGCTCATCAACACTATTAAGGATCTTGCCCTTAACAGTGTAGTCGCTGTCTCTTTGCATTTGACTACCAAAGTGCAACACTTCACAGTTAAACTCCATCTGCCATTTCTCTGCCCAGATCTGTAACTGATCTATATCCTGTATTCTTTGTCAGTCATCTATGATATCCACAAAACCACCAATCTCTGTATCATCTGCAAATTTACTAACCCATCCATCCAGGTCATTTATATACATCGGAAACAGCAGAGTCCCAGTACAGAACACCACTAACCATAGACCTCAATCTAGGATAAGTCCCTTCCACTAGTACCCTCTGCCTTCTATGGGCAAGCCAGTTCTGAATCCAAATGGCCAATCACCACTGACCCCATACATCTCAATCTTCTGGATGCATCACCCATGAGGGGCCTTATGTAGCCATCAACAGCTCTACCTTCATTAATCATCCTCGTCACCTTGTCAAAAAACTCAATCAAGTTAGTAAGACACGACCTGTCCCAGACAAAGCCATGCTGGCTCATCCCAATTAGGCCATGGTTCTCCAAATGCTCGTAAATCCTATCCTTAGGAATTCTCTTCAGTAACTTCCCCATCACTGACATGAGACTTACCGGTCTAGTTTCCAGGATTATTCCTCGTTCCCTTATTGAATAACGAAACAAAATTAACTACTCACCAGTTCTCCAGGACCTCGCTTAAGATACTGGTCAAGGCACCAGCAACCTCTTCTCTTGTGATATATCGATTAGGACCCAGGGAGTTCCACTTCAATGCTCTTTAAGAGACCCAACACTACCTCATCCTTTATCTGAAAATGCCCCAGCATATCAATACACTCAGCAGTGATCTCCCTCTCCTCCACATCTTTCTCTCTCCAGGAAACCTGAAATTGGATGCACCTCCTGCAAATGTAGTCATCAGGGAGACCATTAGGAACCCTGCAATCCTACTTCTTGCAGGAGGAACATTCCATTACCGTAACTACCATTTTACATACACTTGTTCTGCCTTTGACTCTAACTTCTCAAGCTCCAGTTCTAGCTCGAGGCTGCTCCCACCTGAAACCGATCACTTTAACAATGGCCCACTCACATAATGGCCGCTCTGCTTAAACCTAGCTTCTTTTTATTGGCCTCTGCTATTAATAACCAATCACCCACTCTGCAGACAAGTCCAAAGAGCTCCTACTGCTGCCTCACCTGCCCGCATATCCAGATCTGATCTTGACCTTGACTGTTGTCTGTGTGGAGTTCTCATGTTAGTTAGTCACAGGGCACAAAAACAGGCCCTCTGGCCCTCTGGCCCAGGTTTCTGGCCGAAACATCGTCACTACCTCCTCCCATAGATGCTGTCCGGCCTGTTGAGTTCTGCCAGCATTTTGTGTTTTTTATTTATTTCCAGCATCTGCAGATTCACTCGTGTAACCGACAATAAAGCTGTTCTTGCACGTTCACCTAAATGCATGGTGCAAACAGAAGTGTACCCTTCCTAATCTCTTCTGACTGGCACCGAGAAGCCAGGATAGACCTACATGAAGTTGGGTTAGAGACATAACATAGAACATTATAACACAGTACAGGACTTTCTGCCAACAACGTTGTGCCAACTTTTTAACCTACTTCACAATCTTAACTACTCTATAACCATATATGCTGTGTGGCCCAGAGGAATAGACTTTTGTTGAGCTGCATACATGTCTATGCTTGAATTATAATAAACTTGAATTTGAATCAATCTAACCGTTCCCTCCCACATAGCCATCTATTTTTCTTTCATTCATGTGTCTATCTGAGCCTTTAAAATATCCCTATATTTGGCTCTACCACCACCCCTCAAGTGTGTTCCACAGTGACCATCTCTATAAAAAAATTTCTGACATCACCACCCCCCCCCATACTCTCTCCTTAAAAAGGTGTCTTTTCCTATTAGCTACTGTCACCCTGAGAAAAAGTTGCTCACGGCCCACTCTACCTGCAGCTCATGATCTTACAAGTCACCTCTCATCCTCCTTCACTCCAAAAACACTAGTTTGCTCAAGCTATCCTAAGACAGATTAATTCACTCAGTAAATCTCCTCTGCACCCTCGCCAAAGCTCCCACATTCACAGAAGGTACATTAAACATAGTGAACGTACAATCCAATCAACGTCAGTGAGGCTGCTGGCTGTAAGCAGTGTATCAAGAGTTCTAATCTACTTTGAACAGGTATCAAGGCTCTGTGGAAAAAATAGTTGCAGGTTAAAACCTGACAGGCAACGAAGGATTACTCAGTCTGATCTGGCCAGTTTCATCTACCGTGTGATATGGATCATAGTCACCTCACACCTTCAACCAAGGACCTCACAGAAACCCCAAGAAAATGTCTCAATTATACTGCTTTATTTAAAATGCAAACAATAAATAACAGTAAAGTCACACAGTTTTCAGTAGAATTTGGTAATGTTCAGAACACAACAACATTTAATCAGAAACCTGCTAATGGCAGAGCTTGCTGGGTGGTGGTTTTTCACAAGTGTAGAAACTGTTAAGTTTGGCATGAATTTGCATTGAGAACATGGAATTTTCTCTCCAATCCAGCAGACCCTTGCAAACTTTATTGTCCAAACTTCCCTTTCTGAACTGAGGTGCGTGCTTCATTTTGCCATCGCCGCCTCCTCAAAGTTCCACAATTCCGTGCGCCTGATGTGGGTAACACCCCAGTCTTCTGCAGGAGAAAATGATGGCAATTCCTTCCCTGCCCTAAAGATGCTGCTCGACCTGCTGAATTCCTCCAGCAGACGGCGTGTTTCAGATTCCAGCATCTGCAATCTCACGGGTAACAGTAGGCCCTGGGTTTAGCTTTCTGCCCTGTTCTGACAGTACATCAGCTTGACTGACTTAACCATGGACTAAACCTTCTTAGTCAAAAGTTCAGTGGTCTCTCTTGCCTGACCGATGTCAGCGGTAACCCTAGCCCCACCTTTGATGGTAGGTCTTCCTCATGACACCCCTCAGTTGACATGCACTGAGAGACCCCTCACTTGACCTACAATGTTCAGCCCATGGTCACTGCAGCTAGGCCTCAGAGATCCTGGGTCAGGGGAAAATGCTTTCAGTGATGCCCTGCCCGTGTGGGGAAGCTCCCTGCCCTCAGAAACACTAAACAAAGCCACTGAGAGCAAAATGCTGAGGATGTCAGAAACCTGAAATATTTACAGAATGTCACTTGAGGGTTGTGGCGCCAGTGCTCTGTGTAGGGGAACCAAGGGATTTGGGGTTGGTGCAGAAAGGGGTATTGAGGTAAAGAAACGGCCACGATGACACTGAGTGGTGAAGCGGACAAAATGGGTGCAATGTCTCATCCTGGTTCTATTTCTGATTCAATATTCTCCATATTCCTGGTCTCCACCCTGTCACAAACTTTCTCTTTTGGTTTTTCTACCATGGAATCTGAAAACTGCTCTGATACCAGCTTTTCCCAGTTCTGTTACCACCGCTTCCCACTCCACGCGTGCTGCCTGACCTGCTAAGTATTACCAGCAGTTTCTGCTTCCATTTCCTCCATCACATCACCTCTATAGAAGAAAACAAAAGACTAATTGTTACATTTAAATGGTATCACCATACCAATTGAGATCACAAATATACCCAAGGCAGACAAGGACTTTTAAGCTAGAAACCCAGGTGGTGTGTATTGCCACGATTAAGTCCATCCCACTGAGAAAGGAGTGTCTTTAAAAGACAGGGGTTACGTTAAAGGGGCGAGGATAGAATGCATATGGTAAGGGGGCAGCTGGCAATGAACAGAATTGCCGAATGGAAATGCAACAGGGAGGTAAAAGTGTCTAGAGAAAGTCAGACCGAATGGAGGAAGTATCTCCTGTGCTAGCATCTACACAGTCACAGAACAATACAATACGGTGACAGCAGGAAGTCATGTGGCTGCTGCGTCTGCGAATGGAAATTATTTGATGGGTCAATGCTGTAAAGGGAAGACCTGTTCACTTCATTTGGCATAGTCATACAGAGAGAGAATTGGGGGATGTGGGGAGGTGAGGAGGTTTGGGGTCGGGAGGCTGGGGAAGGGGAGGAGGGAGAGGGTGAGGGTGATGAATGGGGAAGAGGTGGGGAGTGTGAGTATGAAAGCACAATTGGTGGGAGACAGAGAGAAAGGAGGCAGATGAAGGGATGGTGTGATAGTGAAAAGGGTTGAAAGAGGGGGTGAAAATTAAAGCATATGGTGAAATCGAGAGAGAAATGATTAGGCAGAAAGAGTGATGGTGAGAAACTGAGGGAGTTCACATTAGGGGGTCTAGTGAAGAGAGAGACACACGGTCAGGGTGAAGTAAGATGAGCAACACCAGAGTTTAGTGAGATGAGCAGAGTGGGTGTATGCCTGTAGAAATGTAATTTGCTGGATTGGACAGAGGTTGCAAGGGTTCTCAGGTCAATCACTTGGACATTATGTTACCGAGCAGTGGTGTCTGACCAGGAGAGCACAGCAAGGTGAGGCACTGTCTGAAGCTCAATAAATAGCTCCAACTAGATCTGATTGTCCTCAAGAGAGAGGCAATGTGGATGGTCACCAGGGAACTGGGAACAGGACAGTGTTTCAACGATGAACAGTACTCTGTATTAACAGCTACTCAGTAGAAAGACCATAAATTCCTTACGCACAACCCTGACATGTTCACCTTGCCCTCTCTCCCTTTCTCTTCACCAGTCCCTCTAATTTGAACTTCCTCTGGTTCTCTCACTATCATTCTCTCTATCTTATTTCTCCCTCTCATTTAGCCCTAGGGATTTGGAGCAAAATATGTAGTGGGATTGATGTTGAGTCCAGCTGGAATGGAGGGCTGGCGGAGGATACTGCTCAGTGTATATATTGAATGACTAGACTTTGTGCTGCAAAATACCAATAAAAGGCTCACACTGATTGCCGACTAGGTCCAGGTTACAGAGAAGGGAAGGTGGGCGATGGGAGGGAATACATCTTAAACAATGATGGTCATTTGAACTCCTACCCAAACTCTCGCCTGCTATTTCATACTCACAGTAGTGGACATGATGGTCTACAGTGAGAGAGGAAGGAAAAGGATGTTGACGGTGTAAACCAGAGACAAGTGGTCAGTTTGACTGCTGTAAATACCGTGGAGACACGCGAATGAGCTGTACCACAAACATTCTGGGATATCCTTAAAGAATGAATCGGGATTGGCTGCACCTTATACCTGGAATCTCAGACCCTGCAGGGACTGGGAGTGTGAGTGTGAGTGTGCGAGTGTGTGTATGCGAGTGGAAGTGGGTGCATGTGAGTGAGTGTGTGTGTGTGTGCTGATTGATGAGTGTAGGCTCCCCAGTAACTGTGATGCATCGAGGTGCCACGTCCTTCAGCTGGATTCCGTCAGAGAACCGCGGCGAGTCAGGTTGCTGTGGCTGTTGCTCAGAGTCCGGGATTCGGTCAGGCTACTGGAGGGGCGCTGGGAAAGGAGGAGAAAAGAGAAACAATGAGTGTCCCTGAAATTCCTCAGAGGATAATCTTTGATAGTTGGGTGGGGGTGGGAGATAAAGGGAGAACCCTACACCACAGAAGAAAAACACAAAATGCTGGAGGAAGTCAACAAGTCAGGCAGCACCTATTGAGTGAAATGAGCAATTGACATTTCTGATGGTCTTGGCCTGAAACTTATCAGATGTTTATTTCTCTCCTCAGATGCTGCCTGATCTACTGAGTTCCTCAGCATTTTGTGTGGGTTGCTACAGATTTCCAGCATCTGCAGAATCTCTTGTAATACTACAGAAGATTCCTTCTTATGTCCTACACCAAGGCAAGAACTCCAACCACGACGATGAGTTAAGGGGGCAGTTCTTTAGGCTGTAGAACAGTGTTTCCCAAAGGGGGCAGTTATGTGTCCTAAGAGGGCATTAGGGGAAATAGAAATTCAAGATTCTTGGGGCGGGGGAGAGAGTGAGTGGTCAGTGGCACCTTAACTTGAGGCCCAAGACCTGACCGAGCGGGTCAACTCACTATGATAATCAACATCCAATAGAAATTTGCAGTTTATGTTGATTTTTAAATTTTAATTTAGTCTCATTAATGATAGATAAATACTTAAGGCACAATCTCTACGAGTCTGAAGCCTTGAATTCTAAACCTGCTGAGAAACAGAAACTGGAGTATGGTTTTACTCCGTTCCCATCAGATCAGCAATGCCCCATGTGTCTTATTTGTAACACTGTACTATCTAATGAAGCCATGAAACCATCAAGATTGCAGGAACACTTCCATAAAAGACACCCTGAAAAGGCTACTTATGGTATTACTCAGCTCCAGAAGATGAAAGAAGCATTTGAAAAGCGTTGCATGCTCATCATCTGTCAAGAAAGCTAAAAATGACTTTGATAGTGGTCTCATTGCTTCTTACAACATTTCCAAATGATAGCAAAGTGTGGGAAATCTCACATAATTGGTGATGGATTAATAATGCCTGCTGTATCAGAAGTGCTCACCACTGTTCTCAAAATGGATAGCAGTATTTTAAAATCAATTTCTCTGAGTAATACCTTTGTAGCTCGTTGTATTGACAAAATGAGTGAAGACACTGAGTATCAACTATGCACAGAGCTACAAAAAAAAAACTGAATTTGGGATACAACTGTCCAGGACAACAAGGCATTGCTAATGGCATATGAACAGTTTATCAAAAATGTAAAAGTTCATGAAGAGACTCTTTTTTGTAAAAAATATCAACGGAGAAGCAATCTACAATGAGCTCAAAACATATATTGAGGATAAGAGTATTGCGCTTAGGAACATGATTTCTTGTGCAACAGATGGAGCACCGTATACGACAGGTCGCCATGCTGGTCTACAGGCACGTATGAAAAAAGGAATTCCAAGTCCATTGTGTAATTCATTGTCAACATCTCGCAGCCAAAAACCTCAGCCAGTGACCTTTTCTCAAGCATGACTCTTGCAATATCTGCTTATCAACAAAATTAAAGCTCATCCATTAAATGTGGTATACCTAGTTGATCTGCATGACAAAATGAACATTCTAAATACAAAACTTCAGGGTGACAATTTCAATTTAATCCAGGCAAAAGGTGCAGTGTCCACTTTTATGGGAAAATTGGGAAAACATTGGAAGAAGAGTGTTCTCTTCTTTGGTTTCCCTGCATGGAAAGTAAGGCACCCCCTTTCACAGATGGTGATTTGCAAGAGTACTGCTTACTCCTGCAGTTACTGAAGAAGGATTTTCAGAATCAATTCAAGGATTTGAACGATCTGGAAATTCCAGATCAACCCATTTCTTTGCAAGGTGGAAGAACAGGAAGAGAGCTAAATTCAGACTGATGAAACAGAAGTGTTTTTTTAAAAAATGTCGGCTTTTGTGGTATGTGGCTACACTACCATACAACGTCTCCTGGTCTTTGGAAAAGAGCCAAACTACTCTTCATTTCCAACCTCCTATCTTGTTGAAAGAGGCTTCAGTGCAGTGAACCACATGATCACAAAAAACACAAACCGCTTGGACATTGTTACATGTGAGGACTTAAGGCTTTCGCTGTCACAACTTGAACCAGATATTACAACTTCTGCTAAAAACCATCAAGCTCAAGGGTCACATTCATATTGAAGCTGCTGTATAGCACACAGTTACTAGCTTTAAAGACAAATACAAATTTAAAGCAGAACCATTTTTCTCATGTTAGCATATGGTAGGTAAGTTTTTACACAATGGGGGCACCAGAAAGTATATTGTGCCTTAGAGGGGCTGTGGCAAGTATGAAGGAACTTTAGGGGAACATTGGCAAGTATGAAAGTGCCTTAGGGGGGTGTTGGGCTAAAAAAGTTTGGGAAACACTGCTGTAGAACAATTTCCCTCAGAAATTTTTCCGAAAAGCAGCTGTGATAATTAGCCTCACTGCTAAGTGCCTCTCTGACTGGACCATATCTTCAGGAGAACTCCTATAACACAAACATGACTCCAGTGGTTCCAGAATGGCTGGTTTTCTGGAAGATTAGATGGTATAATCACATGACATACTTTTAATTTGTTTTTTTTTAAGATGAAACACAGTATTAGAATAAATTATCTAATGAACCTGGACCAAGGACTTCAGGGGAGTGTAGGACGTGTTACCTGAACAAGTCAGATGTCGGATTATAGAGACTTCCAAATGGCTGGGAAGTGAATTAACGGATTTTTACTGTAACAGATTGAATTGGGAGTGGGGGGAGGGGAAGGGAGGGGCTTTTATTGCAGCGCTGAGAGAGGGTGAACAACAGACTGGCATCAGCTGGTGCCCTGCGAGTGATAAACGATAGGACTGACCCTCTCTGACTCTGGGCAGCACAAGTACAAGGCTTCTTTGCCCAGCACTGCAGCTGCCAGTGTATGACTAAATCACTTCATTTGCACTGGTTTTCACTTCTGACAGGCGGGTAGGCAAGATGTATTCAACATTTCTAAAGTTTAAAAGGGGGTATTGCAATTATAAGGTGCCTATCTGGGCTCTAAGCACCTCTGACAAAGGAGCACTTCTGTAAGACAACAGTGGACAGTAGAAATTTTATGAGGAAACAGGTTCTAGATGAACCCCTCACAGAGCTACTTAAAAAAAAGCTTCCCCCCCCCACCTCATTCAATGCGTTACAGTAAAAACCCAATAATTCACTTTCTAACCATCCAGAAATCTTTGGCATTTGACTCATCGGGTAAATATCCTGTGCTCCTGCCAAGTTCTTGGTGCAGGTTAATTGGATAAGTTATTGCTAATACTCTGTTACATCAAAAACCTGATGTTATGACACAAGGGAGAAAAGAGGCACATACTGTGATCTGCAGCAACACACAAAGCACTAGAGGAACTCAATGGGCCAGGCAGCATCTGTGGAGGGAATGGACAGTCAATGCTTCAGGTCGGGACCCTAGACCTGAAACATTGAGTGCCCACTTCCCTCCACAAGGGGATGCCTGAGCTGCTGAGCTGCTCCAGTGCTTTGTGTGCTGCACATGATAGAAGGGAATCTGGTGGTGGCAAGCAGCCTGGTAGATCCTGTTTAACTTAAATAGTGAAGCAATACTTCCTTGGCCTGATTCTCTATCCCACGTCTCCTCACCCCTCACTGATACTCCCTCTCTCTTCACTGGCTGATGACTGACCATGTACACATCCCAAACCCTTCACCCCCTTTAACTTCGGCCAATACACACTGGGGTCGAGAGAGTGAAGGCTTTAGGCTACATGACAGTGAGGAGATACTTTTGAGCACACTGTTTGAGGCACACTAACTCCTGAATCTCAATGCCATAGTCTGCAGTCAAGCCCCTCAAGGCCGACTCCCACTGCCCTTGTGTGTAATGCCACCTTATACACCTTTTCTGGGCAGCAGGACTTTTGTGGCACGAGATCTAGCGGGTGAGGCAGCAGATGATGGAATCTGGAACAAATAAAAACCCTACAAGAAATCAGATCAGTCAGCATCTGTGGAGGGAAAGGACATAACATTATTCCTGGTTGAGACCTGCATCAGGATCAAGAAGGAAGAGGAAAAACTGACATCAGTGTGGGGTGTGATTGCGGCTGGTAGGTGATAGGTGAAAGTAGATGGGGAATAAGCCTCTGTCCTATCTACGTTTCTGATCTCATTCCATCTGCCCATCACCCACCTCCACCTGCTTCCACCCATCATCATGCTGTCTCTATCCCATCCCTATTCCGGCATACTGACGTACACCATCCATCTTTCTTCCCCCCCCCACCCCCTCCCCCGATCCTGATGCAGGGTCTCGATGTGAAACTTGGATTTGTGTCTTCTGCTTCCACAGAAGCTGCTCGACCCTCTGAATTTTTTTCCAGCGTTCTGTTTTCTGACAGAGAGAAACAGGCTACCTGAAAAGTGTCTCCAGAAATCCTGCTGCCCACATTCAGGACATTCAGAGAGTTTGCTCGCTTCATCCTGCAAGAGAAAGAACGACAGGATTTTGTCTTTATCATGCTCCGTTGTACATTCAATGCCGGTCATCCCATGATGGAGGTTTTGGAAAGTGTCTATATGGGAAGGTTAGAGCCATGGAGTCAGAAAAGTACAGCACAGAAACAGTCCCATCCCGGGACATTTAAACTGTTTACTCCCATTGATCTGCACGAGGACCACAGCCCTCCATATCCATCCATCCCATCCACGTACCTATCCAGACTTCCCTTAAACGTTGAAGTCAAGCTTGCATGCACCACTTACGTTGGTAGCTCGTTCCACACTCTCATGACTCTCTGAGTGAAGAAGTCTCCCCCTGTTCCCCTTAAATTTTTCACCTTTCACCCTTAACCAATGACATCTAGCTGTAGTCCCACCCAATCTCAGTGGGAAAGCCTGTTTGCATCCCTGAAAATAGTGTACACCTCTATCAAATCTCCTCTCATTCTTCTACATTCCAAGGAATAAAGTCCTAACCTATTCAATCTTTCCACATAAGTCAGGTTCTCCAGACCTGGGAGTACCCTTGTAAATTTGATCCACACTCTTTCAACTTTATTTACATCTTTCCTGTAGGGAGGTGACTAAAACTACACACAATACTCCAAATAAGCCCTCACCAATGTCTTGTACAACTTCAACATAACATCCCATCTCCTGTTTTGATTTATGAAGGCCAATGTGACAAAAGCTTTCTTCATGATTCTAACAACCTGTGATGCCAATTTCAATGAATTATGGACCTGTATTCCCAGATCTCTTTGTTCCTCTGCACTCCTCAGTGCCCCACCATTCGCTGTGTAAGACCTACACTGGTTGGTCCTACTGAAATGCAAAACCTCACTCTTTCTGCATTGAATTCCATCTGCCCATTTTCCAGCTGGTCCAGATCTCTGCAAGTCATGGTAGTCTTCCTCGCTGTCCACTACAACTCCAATCTTGGCGACTCCTGCAAATTTGCTGATCCAGTTAATCACATCATCATCCAGATCATTGATATAGATGACAAATGACAATTGCTGCGGCACTCCACTGGTCACAGGCCTCCAGTCAGAAAAGAAACCATCTGCTACCAATCTCTGGCTTCTCCCATGAAGCCATTGTCTCATCCAATTTACTATCTCATCTTGAATGCCTAGCGACTCGACCACTGATGTGGGACCTTGTCAAATGCCTTGCTAAAGTCCATGTGGACAACATCTACTGACTTCATCAACTTTCCTGGTAACTTCCTCGAAAAACTCTATAAGATTGGCTAGACTCCACCTACCACGCACAAAGCCATGCTGACTACCCTTAATCAGTCCATGTCTATCCAAATTCTCCCTGAGGATACCCTCCAATAACTTTCTCACTACTGACGTCAGGCTCACTGGCCTACACTTTCCTGGTTTATTTTTAGCACCTATCTTAAACAGCGGAACAACACTTGCTATCGTCCAATCCTCCTGCAAGTCACGAAAGAAGACTTAGGTATCTCTGTGGAGGCTTTGGAGAGGGCAAATTGTAGGGAGGATGCAGAGGGTAAGATGCAGAGGCTTTGGAGAGGGCACATTATAGGATGGTTGTAGAAACTTTGGACAGCACACATTATAAGAGGATATGGAGGCTTTGGTAAGGGTACATTATAGGAGGATATGTAGGCTTTGCAGAGGGTGCATTATAGGACAAAGCAGAGGCTTTGGAGAGGGTACATTATAGGAGGATATGGAGGCTTTGCAGAGGGTGAATTATAGGAGGATATGGCGGTTTTGGAGAGGGTGAATTATGGGAGGATATGGAGGCTTTGCAGAGGGTGAATTATAGGAGGATATGGAGGTTTTGGAGAGGGTGAATTATAGGAAGATATGGAGGCTTTGGAGAGGGTGAATTATAGGAGGATATGGAGGCTTTGGAGAGGGTGCATTATTGGAGGATATGGAGGTTTTGGAGAGGGTGCATTATCGGAGGATATGGAGGCTTTGCAGAGGGTGAATTATAGGACAATACAGATGCTTTGGAGAGGGTGAATTATAGGAGGATATGGAGGCTTTGCAGAGGGTGAATTATAGGAGGTTATGGAGGCTTTACAGAGGGTGAATTATAGGAGGATATGGCAGCTTTGCAGAGGGTGAATTATAGGAGGATATGGAGGTTTTGGAGAGGGTGCATTATCGGAGGATATGGAGGTTTTGGAGAGGGTGCATTATAGGAGGATATGGAGGTTTTGGAGAGGGTGCATTATCGGAGGATATGGAGGTTTTGGAGAGGGTGCATTATAGGAGGATATGGAGGTTTTGGAGAGGGTGCATTATCGGAGGATATGGAGGTTTTGGAGAGGGTGCATAATAGGAGGATATGGAGGCTTTGCAGAGGGTGAATTATAGGACAATACAGAGGCTTTGGAGAGGGTGAATTATAGGACAATACAGATGCTTTGGAGAGGGTGAATTATAGGGCAATACAGAGGTTTTGGAGAGGGTGAATTATAGGAGGATATGGAGGTTTTGGAGAGGGTGCATTATCGGAGGATATGGAGGTTTTGGAGAGGGTGCATTATCGGAGGATATGGAGGTTTTGGAGAGGGTGCATTATAGGAGGATATGGAGGTTTTGGAGAGGGTGCATTATCGGAGGATATGGAGGTTTTGGAGAGGGTGCATTATCGGAGGATATGGAGGTTTTGGAGAGGGTGCATTATCGGAGGATATGGAGGTTTTGGAGAGGGTGCATTATCGGAGGATATGGAGGTTTTGGAGAGGGTGCATTATAGGAGGATATGGAGGTTTTGGAGAGGGTGCATTATCGGAGGATATGGAGGTTTTGGAGAGGGTGCATTATCGGAGGATATGGAGGTTTTGGAGAGGGTGCATTATCGGAGGATATGGAGGTTTTGGAGAGGGTGCATTATAGGAGGATATGGAGGTTTTGGAGAGGGTGCATTATCGGAGGATATGGAGGTTTTGGAGAGGGTGCATTATCGGAGGATATGGAGGTTTTGGAGAGGGTGCATTATCGGAGGATATGGAGGTTTTGGAGAGGGTGAATTATAGGAGGATATGGAGGCTTTGCAGAGGGTGAATTATAGGATAATACAGAGGTTTTGGAGAGGGTGAATTATAGGAGGATATGGAGGTTTTGGAGAGGGTGCATTATCGGAGGATATGGAGGTTTTGGAGAGGGTGCATTATAGGAGGATATGGAGGCTTTGCAGAGGGTGAATTATAGGATAATACAGAGGTTTTGGAGAGGGTGAATTATAGGAGGATATGGAGGTTTTGGAGAAGGTGCATTATCGGAGGATATGGAGGTTTTGGAGAGGGTGCATTATCAGAGGATATGGAGGTTTTGGAGAGGGTGAATTATAGGAGGATATGGAGGTTTTGGAGAGGATGCATTATCGGAGGATATGGAGGTTTTGGAGAGGGTGCATTATCAGAGGATATGGAGGTTTTGGAGAGGGTGCATTATAGGAGGATATGGAGGCTTTGCAGAGGGTGCATTATCGGAGGATATGGAGGTTTTGGAGAGGGTGAATTATAGGAGGATATGGAGGTTTTGGAGAGGGTGCATTATCGGAGGATATGGAGGTTTTGGAGAGGGTGCATTATCAGAGGATATGGAGGTTTTGGAGAGGGTGCATTATAGGAGGATATGGAGGCTTTGCAGAGGGTGAATTATAGGAGGATATGGAGGCTTTGCAGAGGGTGAATTATAGGATAATACAGAGGTTTTGGAGAGGGTGAATTATAGGAGGATATGGAGGTTTTGGAGAAGGTGCATTATCGGAGGATATGGAGGTTTTGGAGAGGGTGCATTATAGGAGGATATGGAGGCTTTGCAGAGGGTGAATTATAGGATAATACAGAGGGTTTGGAGAGGGTGAATTATAGGAGGATATGGAGGTTTTGGAGAGGGTGCATTATCGGAGGATATGGAGGTTTTGGAGAGGGTGCATTATCGGAGGATATGGAGGTTTTGGAGAAGGTGCATTATCGGAGGATATGGAGGTTTTGGAGAGGGTGCATTATCGGAGGATATGGAGGTTTTGGAGAGGGTGAATTATAGGAGGATATGGAGGTTTTGGAGAGGGTGCATTATCGGAGGATATGGAGGTTTTGGAGAGGGTGCATTATCAGAGGATATGGAGGTTTTGGAGAGGGTGCATTATAGGAGGATATGGAGGCTTTGCAGAGGGTGAATTATAGGAGGATATGGAGGCTTTGCAGAGGGTGAATTATAGGATAATACAGAGGTTTTGGAGAGGGTGAATTATAGGAGGATATGGAGGTTTTGGAGAAGGTGCATTATCGGAGGATATGGAGGTTTTGGAGAGGGTGCATTATCGGAGGATATGGAGGTTTTGGAGAGGGTGAATTATAGGAGGATATGGAGGTTTTGGAGAGGGTGCATTATCGGAGGATATGGAGGTTTTGGAGAGGGTGCATTATCAGAGGATATGGAGGTTTTGGAGAGGGTGAATTATAGGAGGATATGGAGGCTTTGCAGAGGGTGAATTATAGGATAATACAGAGGTTTTGGAGAGGGTGAATTATAGGAGGATATGGAGGTTTTGGAGAGGGTGCATTATCGGAGGATATGGAGGTTTTGGAGAGGGTGCATTATAGGAGGATATGGAGGCTTTGCAGAGGGTGAATTATAGGATAATACAGAGGTTTTGGAGAGGGTGAATTATAGGAGGATATGGAGGTTTTGGAGAGGGTGCATTATCGGAGGATATGGAGGTTTTGGAGAGGGTGCATTATAGGAGGATATGGAGGCTTTGCAGAGGGTGAATTATAGGATAATACAGAGGTTTTGGAGAGGGTGAATTATAGGAGGATATGGAGGTTTTGGAGAAGGTGCATTATCGGAGGATATGGAGGTTTTGGAGAGGGTGCATTATCAGAGGATATGGAGGTTTTGGAGAGGGTGAATTATAGGAGGATATGGAGGTTTTGGAGAGGATGCATTATCGGAGGATATGGAGGTTTTGGAGAGGGTGCATTATCAGAGGATATGGAGGTTTTGGAGAGGGTGCATTATAGGAGGATATGGAGGCTTTGCAGAGGGTGCATTATCGGAGGATATGGAGGTTTTGGAGAGGGTGAATTATAGGAGGATATGGAGGTTTTGGAGAGGGTGCATTATCGGAGGATATGGAGGTTTTGGAGAGGGTGCATTATCAGAGGATATGGAGGCTTTGGAGAGGGTGCATTATAGGAGGATATGGAGGCTTTGCAGAGGGTGAATTATAGGAGGATATGGAGGCTTTGCAGAGGGTGAATTATAGGATAATACAGAGGTTTTGGAGAGGGTGAATTATAGGAGGATATGGAGGTTTTGGAGAAGGTGCATTATCGGAGGATATGGAGGTTTTGGAGAGGGTGCATTATAGGAGGATATGGAGGCTTTGCAGAGGGTGAATTATAGGATAATACAGAGGGTTTGGAGAGGGTGAATTATAGGAGGATATGGAGGTTTTGGAGAGGGTGCATTATCGGAGGATATGGAGGTTTTGGAGAGGGTGCATTATCGGAGGATATGGAGGTTTTGGAGAAGGTGCATTATCGGAGGATATGGAGGTTTTGGAGAGGGTGCATTATCGGAGGATATGGAGGTTTTGGAGAGGGTGAATTATAGGAGGATATGGAGGTTTTGGAGAGGGTGCATTATCGGAGGATATGGAGGTTTTGGAGAGGGTGCATTATCAGAGGATATGGAGGTTTTGGAGAGGGTGCATTATAGGAGGATATGGAGGCTTTGCAGAGGGTGAATTATAGGAGGATATGGAGGCTTTGCAGAGGGTGAATTATAGCATAATACAGAGGTTTTGGAGAGGGTGAATTATAGGAGGATATGGAGGTTTTGGAGAAGGTGCATTATCGGAGGATATGGAGGTTTTGGAGAGGGTGCATTATCAGAGGATATGGAGGTTTTGGAGAGGGTGAATTATAGGAGGATATGGAGGTTTTGGAGAGGATGCATTATCGGAGGATATGGAGGTTTTGGAGAGGGTGCATTATCAGAGGATATGGAGGCTTTGCAGAGGGTGAATTATAGGAGGATATGGAGGCTTTGCAGAGGGTGAATTATAGGATAATACAGAGGTTTTGGAGAGGGTGAATTATAGGAGGATATGGAGGTTTTGGAGAAGGTGCATTATCGGAGGATATGGAGGTTTTGGAGAGGGTGCATTATCGGAGGATATGGAGGTTTTGGAGAGGGTGAATTATAGGAGGATATGGAGGTTTTGGAGAGGGTGCATTATCGGAGGATATGGAGGTTTTGGAGAGGGTGCATTATCAGAGGATATGGAGGTTTTGGAGAGGGTGAATTATAGGAGGATATGGAGGCTTTGCAGAGGGTGAATTATAGGATAATACAGAGGTTTTGGAGAGGGTGAATTATAGGAGGATATGGAGGTTTTGGAGAGGGTGCATTATCGGAGGATATGGAGGTTTTGGAGAGGGTGCATTATAGGAGGATATGGAGGCTTTGCAGAGGGTGAATTATAGGATAATACAGAGGTTTTGGAGAGGGTGAATTATAGGAGGATATGGAGGTTTTGGAGAGGGTGCATTATCGGAGGATATGGAGGTTTTGGAGAGGGTGCATTATAGGAGGATATGGAGGCTTTGCAGAGGGTGAATTATAGGATAATACAGAGGTTGGAGAGGGTGAATTATAGGAGGATATGGAGGTTTTGGAGAAGGTGCATTATCGGAGGATATGGAGGTTTTGGAGAGGGTGCATTATCAGAGGATATGGAGGTTTTGGAGAGGGTGAATTATAGGAGGATATGGAGGTTTTGGAGAGGATGCATTATCGGAGGATATGGAGGTTTTGGAGAGGGTGCATTATCAGAGGATATGGAGGTTTTGGAGAGGGTGCATTATAGGAGGATATGGAGGCTTTGCAGAGGGTGCATTATCGGAGGATATGGAGGTTTTGGAGAGGGTGAATTATAGGAGGATATGGAGGTTTTGGAGAGGGTGCATTATCGGAGGATATGGAGGTTTTGGAGAGGGTGCATTATCAGAGGATATGGAGGCTTTGGAGAGGGTGCATTATAGGAGGATATGGAGGCTTTGCAGAGGGTGAATTATAGGAGGATATGGAGGCTTTGCAGAGGGTGAATTATAGGATAATACAGAGGTTTTGGAGAGGGTGAATTATAGGAGGATATGGAGGTTTTGGAGAAGGTGCATTATCGGAGGATATGGAGGTTTTGGAGAGGGTGCATTATAGGAGGATATGGAGGCTTTGCAGAGGGTGAATTATAGGATAATACAGAGGGTTTGGAGAGGGTGAATTATAGGAGGATATGGAGGTTTTGGAGAGGGTGCATTATCGGAGGATATGGAGGTTTTGGAGAGGGTGCATTATCGGAGGATATGGAGGTTTTGGAGAAGGTGCATTATCGGAGGATATGGAGGTTTTGGAGAGGGTGCATTATCGGAGGATATGGAGGTTTTGGAGAGGGTGAATTATAGGAGGATATGGAGGTTTTGGAGAGGGTGCATTATCGGAGGATATGGAGGTTTTGGAGAGGGTGCATTATCAGAGGATATGGAGGTTTTGGAGAGGGTGCATTATAGGAGGATATGGAGGCTTTGCAGAGGGTGAATTATAGGAGGATATGGAGGCTTTGCAGAGGGTGAATTATAGGATAATACAGAGGTTTTGGAGAGGGTGAATTATAGGAGGATATGGAGGTTTTGGAGAAGGTGCATTATCGGAGGATATGGAGGTTTTGGAGAGGGTGCATTATCGGAGGATATGGAGGTTTTGGAGAGGGTGAATTATAGGAGGATATGGAGGTTTTGGAGAGGGTGCATTATCGGAGGATATGGAGGTTTTGGAGAGGGTGCATTATCAGAGGATATGGAGGTTTTGGAGAGGGTGCATTATAGGAGGATATGGAGGCTTTGCAGAGGGTGCATTATCGGAGGATATGGAGGTTTTGGAGAGGGTGAATTATAGGAGGATATGGAGGTTTTGGAGAGGGTGCATTATCGGAGGATATGGAGGTTTTGGAGAGGGTGCATTATCAGAGGATATGGAGGCTTTGGAGAGGGTGCATTATAGGAGGATATGGAGGCTTTGCAGAGGGTGAATTATAGGAGGATATGGAGGCTTTGCAGAGGGTGAATTATAGGATAATACAGAGGTTTTGGAGAGGGTGAATTATAGGAGGATATGGAGGTTTTGGAGAAGGTGCATTATCGGAGGATATGGAGGTTTTGGAGAGGGTGCATTATAGGAGGATATGGAGGCTTTGCAGAGGGTGAATTATAGGATAATACAGAGGGTTTGGAGAGGGTGAATTATAGGAGGATATGGAGGTTTTGGAGAGGGTGCATTATCGGAGGATATGGAGGTTTTGGAGAGGGTGCATTATCGGAGGATATGGAGGTTTTGGAGAAGGTGCATTATCGGAGGATATGGAGGTTTTGGAGAGGGTGCATTATCGGAGGATATGGAGGTTTTGGAGAGGGTGAATTATAGGAGGATATGGAGGTTTTGGAGAGGGTGCATTATCGGAGGATATGGAGGTTTTGGAGAGGGTGCATTATCAGAGGATATGGAGGTTTTGGAGAGGGTGCATTATAGGAGGATATGGAGGCTTTGCAGAGGGTGAATTATAGGAGGATATGGAGGCTTTGCAGAGGGTGAATTATAGCATAATACAGAGGTTTTGGAGAGGGTGAATTATAGGAGGATATGGAGGTTTTGGAGAAGGTGCATTATCGGAGGATATGGAGGTTTTGGAGAGGGTGCATTATCAGAGGATATGGAGGTTTTGGAGAGGGTGAATTATAGGAGGATATGGAGGTTTTGGAGAGGATGCATTATCGGAGGATATGGAGGTTTTGGAGAGGGTGCATTATCAGAGGATATGGAGGCTTTGCAGAGGGTGAATTATAGGAGGATATGGAGGCTTTGCAGAGGGTGAATTATAGGATAATACAGAGGTTTTGGAGAGGGTGAATTATAGGAGGATATGGAGGTTTTGGAGAAGGTGCATTATCGGAGGATATGGAGGTTTTGGAGAGGGTGCATTATCGGAGGATATGGAGGTTTTGGAGAGGGTGAATTATAGGAGGATATGGAGGTTTTGGAGAGGGTGCATTATCGGAGGATATGGAGGTTTTGGAGAGGGTGCATTATCAGAGGATATGGAGGTTTTGGAGAGGGTGAATTATAGGAGGATATGGAGGCTTTGCAGAGGGTGAATTATAGGATAATACAGAGGTTTTGGAGAGGGTGAATTATAGGAGGATATGGAGGTTTTGGAGAGGGTGCATTATCGGAGGATATGGAGGTTTTGGAGAGGGTGCATTATAGGAGGATATGGAGGCTTTGCAGAGGGTGAATTATAGGATAATACAGAGGTTTTGGAGAGGGTGAATTATAGGAGGATATGGAGGTTTTGGAGAGGGTGCATTATCGGAGGATATGGAGGTTTTGGAGAGGGTGCATTATAGGAGGATATGGAGGCTTTGCAGAGGGTGAATTATAGGATAATACAGAGGTTGGAGAGGGTGAATTATAGGAGGATATGGAGGTTTTGGAGAAGGTGCATTATCGGAGGATATGGAGGTTTTGGAGAGGGTGCATTATCAGAGGATATGGAGGTTTTGGAGAGGGTGAATTATAGGAGGATATGGAGGTTTTGGAGAGGATGCATTATCGGAGGATATGGAGGTTTTGGAGAGGGTGCATTATCAGAGGATATGGAGGTTTTGGAGAGGGTGCATTATAGGAGGATATGGAGGCTTTGCAGAGGGTGCATTATCGGAGGATATGGAGGTTTTGGAGAGGGTGAATTATAGGAGGATATGGAGGTTTTGGAGAGGGTGCATTATCGGAGGATATGGAGGTTTTGGAGAGGGTGCATTATCAGAGGATATGGAGGCTTTGGAGAGGGTGCATTATAGGAGGATATGGAGGCTTTGCAGAGGGTGAATTATAGGAGGATATGGAGGCTTTGCAGAGGGTGAATTATAGGATAATACAGAGGTTTTGGAGAGGGTGAATTATAGGAGGATATGGAGGTTTTGGAGAAGGTGCATTATCGGAGGATATGGAGGTTTTGGAGAGGGTGCATTATAGGAGGATATGGAGGCTTTGCAGAGGGTGAATTATAGGATAATACAGAGGGTTTGGAGAGGGTGAATTATAGGAGGATATGGAGGTTTTGGAGAGGGTGCATTATCGGAGGATATGGAGGTTTTGGAGAGGGTGCATTATCGGAGGATATGGAGGTTTTGGAGAAGGTGCATTATCGGAGGATATGGAGGTTTTGGAGAGGGTGCATTATCGGAGGATATGGAGGTTTTGGAGAGGGTGAATTATAGGAGGATATGGAGGTTTTGGAGAGGGTGCATTATCGGAGGATATGGAGGTTTTGGAGAGGGTGCATTATCAGAGGATATGGAGGTTTTGGAGAGGGTGCATTATAGGAGGATATGGAGGCTTTGCAGAGGGTGAATTATAGGAGGATATGGAGGCTTTGCAGAGGGTGAATTATAGGATAATACAGAGGTTTTGGAGAGGGTGAATTATAGGAGGATATGGAGGTTTTGGAGAAGGTGCATTATCGGAGGATATGGAGGTTTTGGAGAGGGTGCATTATCAGAGGATATGGAGGTTTTGGAGAGGGTGAATTATAGGAGGATATGGAGGTTTTGGAGAGGATGCATTATCGGAGGATATGGAGGTTTTGGAGAGGGTGCAT
Organism: Hemitrygon akajei; assembly: GCF_048418815.1. Taxonomy (NCBI): domain Eukaryota; kingdom Metazoa; phylum Chordata; class Chondrichthyes; order Myliobatiformes; family Dasyatidae; genus Hemitrygon; species Hemitrygon akajei. The sequence continues at coordinate 181,698,693 of NC_133125.1, forward strand.
TATCAGAGGATATGGAGGCTTTGCAGAGGGTGAATTATAGGAGGATATGGAGGTTTTGGAGAGGATGCATTATCGGAGGATATGGAGGTTTTGGAGAGGATGCATTATCGGAGGATATGGAGGTTTTGGAGAGGGTGCATTATCAGAGGATATGGAGGCTTTGCAGAGGGTGAATTATAGGATAATACAGAGGCTTTGGAGAGGGTGAATTATAGGAGGATATGGAGGTTTTGGAGAGGGTGAATTATAGGAGGATATGGAGGTTTTGGAGGGTGCATTATCGGAGGATATGGAGGTTTTGGAGAGGGTGCATTATCAGAGGATATGGAGGTTTTGGAGAGGGTGAATTATAGGAGGATATGGAGGCTTTGCAGAGGGTGAATTATAGGACAATACAGAGGCTTTGGAGAGGGTGAATTATAGGAGGATATGGAGGCTTTGGAGAGGGTGCATTATCGGAGGATATGGAGGCTTTGCAGAGGATGAATTATAGGACAATTCAGAGGCTTTGCAGAGGGTGAATTATAGGAGGATATGGAGGCTTTGCAGAGAGTGAATTATAGGAGGATATGGAGGCTTTGCAGAGAGTGAATTATAGGCGGATATGGAGGCTTTGGAGAGGATGCACTATAGGAGGATATGGAGGCTTTGCAGAGGGTGAATTATAGGACAATACAGATGATTTGGAGAGGGTGAATTATAGGAGGATATGGAGGCTTTGGTGAGGATGCATTACGAGAAGGTTCTGGAGGCTCTGGAGTGGGTACAGGAAAGGTTTACCAGGATGTTGCCTGGATTAGAAGGCATGTGCTATAAGGAGAGGTTGGAAAACTAGGCTTGTTTCACAAGAGGCCGAGGAGAGACTTGATAGAGGTTTATAAAGTTATGAAAGGCTTAGATAGAGCTGAGCTGCCTTGTTGAGATGTCTATACTGGACACCATTCATTTAAAGTAAGAGGTATGAAGTTCAAAGGAGACGTGTGGGGCAAATTTTCTCTTGTATAGAGTGTCTGGAATGTGCTGCCAGAGCTGGTGGAGAGGCAGATACGATATATGAGCCTCTCAGATGGGCACATGAATATGCGGAGACTGGAGGCTTATGGACCATGTGCAGGCAGAAGGATTAGTGTAGTGACACATCATTAGTTCAGCACAACATCGTGGGTCAAAGAGCCCTGTGTTGCACTGTTCTGTGTTCAGCCTCGAGTGAGTTGCCAAAGTGGACTCACAATATTTAATTGAGATCTTCCAGCGTCACAGGGGCAGCAGTTCTGGATGACACTAGTCTGTAACTGTTTAAATCATCCCCACCTCCTTGATGGGTATGGCTCCCAAGGGTTGTGGGGCAAATAGAGTTAAGATTAGTTAACACACACAAAATGCTGGAAGAACTCAGCAGGCTAGGCAGCATCTGTTGGAAAAAGTACAGTCGACGTCTTGGGCCAAGATCCTTCTTCCAGCATCTACAGATTTACTCTTGTTTAAGATCAATTGACTTTAGGACAGTTGAAGGGCTGAATGGCCTCCTCCTCTTTCCATTAATATAATATACAGTTTGCTGGTGTGCTTTTGGGACAATGATTCACTAGGACAGAATGGCATCAGGAAGTTAATAGTATTGTCAAGGGCTAACAAATAACCTGCTGAGGGAACTGAGCAGGTTGAGCAGCATCTATGGGGGGGAAGAAATTGTCAGCATTTCAGACCATCGTTTTCTCACTTCTGTCTTCTGGGAGAAGATACAGGAGTTTGAAAGCCTGAAGGCCCAATTCAAGAACAGCTACAGTGGTGCTAGAAAGCTTGTGAACCCTGTCGAGTTTTCTCTACTTCTGCATACTAAAATGTGATCAGATCTTCACGCAAGTCCTAAAACTAGATAAAGAGAACCCAATTACATAAATAACACTAAAAACATTAGGTCAACGGGAGTAGGCAGTTTAAATGGTCTGGAACAGAGTAGACGGGCCTGTATCTGTGCTGAACTTTTCAATGACTCTGTGACAGTAAACAATCTTGAAAGAGTGCTTGTTCTACGCTAGTTGATTATCAATAGTACGCATTGTGAAGTAGTGATTCTGGGATGTTCTGAAAGGGTCACGATTGCTATCATTGGTTGGTAGAGAGAATAACCAGATTTAAATCTACGTGAGGGATCAGGTTTTACTTTCAGCGAAGAAGGGGAGTTGTGGCACAGGGCACATCAAGGTTGGGCAGTGTGGCTGAGGGGGTCAGATGACCGACTTCTGCTTCCACTTTCTTGTGTTCTTACGTGGCGAGATTATGATAAACTCTGAGAGAGATTAGAAAAAAGAGTGGTCAGGTGGGGCGACAACAATTTGAATTTTGTAATGGAGATATGACATGTCACCCCACAGCCTCCTCCATTGCCAGGTCAAGGCTAAACAGAATCTAATATTCCACTCAAGCACTCTCCAACCTGGTGATCTGAACATCAAATTCTCAAACTTCTGGTAACGGCCCCACTCCATCCTTTTTCCCCTTTATCTCTCTTCCTGATCCCCATTACCCTCTCTCACCTCTCTATTTGCTCATCACGGCACACTCTTCCCACTGGTTTTCCTCCCCACCTCCCTTCCTTTATTGTTGGCTCCACCTTCCTCTCTTATCAGATTCCATCATCTTCAGACCTCTGTCACTTCCAACACTCATTTCAACTTCTCGCCATTTCCATTCTCCTCACCTCCATCTGACTATCACCTCTCCCTCACTTGGACCCAACCATCACCCGCCAAATCTTGTTTCACCCCTTGATCTTTCCAGTCCAGATGAGGGGTTTCTAACCTGAAGAATCGACTGTCCATATCCCTCCACCAGTGCTGCCTGACCCGTTGAGCTCATCCAGCATTTTGCATGTTCTACTTCAATTTAAGTGGTGCCTTTAAGGTAACAAATGTCCCAAAGTCCCTCACAAGGGCAACACTAAACTAAAATATTGTGTGGATGTGCAAAGATCTAGTGCCCACCAGAAGTGAATTTAAGGGGTTTGTCACCCAGAAAGCTGAAGGAATGATTAGCAATTGTGGGATGTAAAAGACTGTTTAGCCAGCGGTGATGGAGCAGAGACACAAGAGGTCCTTTGGCTTGGAAGTGAACGGGAAGGAAGGGGGATTTAGCATGTGGGGTTCAGAGTCTATGGGTTGCAGGTGAGAGAGAGTCACCCAGCACCAGCGAGTCTGTACCCGAGCATTTTTGGCCGTGCGTCTTGTGCCGTGACACCTTTTAGTTTTCGGACAAGTTTCTCACTGCTTCTCCGGATGGAGTCGCGTAGTTTGGTAAAGGAGCCACTGCGTTTCAAACTGCCAAGAGTGTCCTGCAATAGAGGAGAAAACTGTACAGTTTTAAAAGAGCTGGGATTTGCAATGTGTTAAGCAACACAGTCTCAAGCAAAAACAGGTTAACTAAAACAAAGTATTTCATTGCTGAAAGTATATAAAACCTTCAAGGAAAGGCTGCACTTAGGCTGTAAACGTGTTAATAGCGTCTGTCTTTAAGTCATATCCGCTAGGTGTATAAGCTTATTTGGTTAATAAATTAGAAGTCAAAACAGTTGAAACCTGATGCATATGACTGAGGGTTAATAAGCTGTTTGCTACATGATTCCTCAAAGAAATGTCCTTATATCCTGAGTCAGAGGGAAGTGGCTACACTGACCCGGTGTAGTTTTTAGGTATGCTTTATCCTCGCTCAGTCACTGGCAGAAGGACTCACAGAATATCCAAACAGAAGAGGCACAAAATTTGACATCCAACCTTTCCCCACCATACCACATCACAACAAGAGATTATTAGTCACGAGCAGAGAATTAAAAGAGAAACATGCTACATAGTCTTCATTTGATGGGGTGGTGTTAGTATCAGGATGGTTTCTGCAACGAAGAGACTGAAAAAAAGAGAAGAGATGGGTTAATGCAGCCGAAGAAAAACTAGAACATTAGATTAACAGTGGCCACTTTGTGGTCAGTCTAGCAAAGTTCATGTTAAACATAGAGTCTTTGTTAATATTCTATCACTCTGACCTACAAGAATATAGTAAGTGAGACAAAGTTGGGCAATCAGTTAACTGAAGTCTCCCAGGGATATTTGACTGTATTCAGCCTCTGGCCTTCCTGCAGCTACTGGACCTCAGTATAGCTCCTCTAACCCATTACATTAGACATTTCATGGTACGTAGAATAGTTTAGGTGCACAGTGACAATCCCTCTTCCTTTTCCTATCAAACAGTCTCATACAACACCTGATTAGAGTAAAACTGTTTTGCATTTCAGTCCTCTATATCAATATGGTGTGCTAATCAATGTGATTGATCATTTAGTCCTGAATTAGGAATGTGGAGCATTATGGCACATAGAACATAGAATAGTACAGCACATTACAGGCCCTTCGGCCCACAATGTTGTGCCAACCCTCAAACCCTGCCTCCCATATAACCCCCCACCTTAAATTCCTCCATATACCTGTCTAGTAGTCTCTTAAACTTCACTAGTGTATCTGCCTCCACCACTGACTCAGGCACCGCATTCTACGCAACAACCACTCTCTGAGTGAAAAACCTTCCTCTAATATCCCCTTTGAACTTCCCTCCCCTTACCTTAAAGCCATGTCCTCGTACTGAGCAGTGCTGCCCTGGGGAAGACGTGCTGACTGTCCACTCTATCTATTTCTCTTAATATCTTGTACACCTCTATCATGTCTCCTCTCATCCTCCTCCTCTCCAAAGAGTAAAGCCCTAGCTCCCTTAATCTCTGATCATAATCCATACTCTCTAAACCAGGCAGCATCCTGGTAAATCTCCTCTGTACCCTTTCCAATGCTTCCACATCCTTCCTATAGTGAGGCGACCAGAACTGGACAGACACAGGCCAGGCCTTTTGTCCCACGATGTTGTACCAACCTCTTCACCTGTTCCAATCAATCCGTCCCTCTGACAGAGACATTCATTTTCTTTACACCTGTGTGCCTACCTAACAGTCTCTGCCACCACTCCGCCAGCACATTCCACACACCCACCACTCCCTGTGTAAACATTTTACCTCTGACATCCCACTGTACTTTCCTCCAGTCACCTTAAATTTATACCACCTTGTATTAGCCATTTCCACCCTGGGGAAACTGTCCACTCTATCTATGCCTCTTATCACCTTGTGTACATCTAACGAGCAATTAAGAAACTTGATGGTCTTCCCGTGGAAGGAGATGTCTAGAAGCTAGACTGGCATGCAGGAAGCAGAGCAGGTTGAGGGTCGAAGCAGAACCCCTGTGGGGAGGGAGCACAGACTGGGGTGTCCAACTATTGGATGCTGAGGCACAGCCTCTCAAACACCTGAATGGTTTAACGTTTAGGAGTGAAACAGGAGTAATGTCAATATGTGGTGTTAGGCCCCATTGTTGTCATCTATATACAGTTTTGTATCATGGGGTCATGCCCACAGAAACTGGTAAGCTACCCCATCAGGGGTGAAGAATATTGAATTCTAATGGAGATTGTCTGTGGAGCAGCCTCACACCTGCTTGCACTGCCTGCAAGCTACTGATCTGTAACTGCGGACCATTTGTTTATCAGCAATGCCCAAAGTGAACATTGCCTTCATGAATTTTAAACTTTCTGGAGGCATAGGGAATTTTCACCTATGGGGAACTACAACAATGACCTGCTTCTTCCCTTGCAGACTCATTGTAGCAGGTAACTCTCATTTTTAAAAGAAAGCTAAACAACACGTTAAGTTTAGACAATAAGACATAGGAGCAGAAATAGGCCATTTGGCCCATTGAGTCTGTCCATCATTTTATCATGGCTGATTTATTATTCTCTCCCCATTCTCCTGACTTCTCCCCGCAACCTTTCACACACTGACTTATCAAGAACCTATCAACATCCGAATATCAAATACACTCAATGACTTGGCGTCCACAGCTGTTTGGCTGAAGAAATTCCTCGTCAATTCTGTTCCAAAGAGACAGCCTTCTATTCTGAGCCTGTACGCTCTGGTCCGAGACTCCTCCACTACAGGAAATAACCTCTCCACTTCTACCTTCTTTCAATATTCCATAAGTTTCAATGTGACACATTTATTCTTTCAAACTCCAAAGCCATCAAACACTCCTCATACATTAACCCTTTCATTCCTGGGATTATTCTTGTGAACCTCCTCTGGATCCTCTCCAAAGCCAGCACATGCTTTAAGGGACCCAAAACTGCTCACCATTTTCCAAGTGCAGTCTGACCAATGCCTTATAAAGCTTCAATATTATATTCTTGCTTTATATTCTACTCCTCTCACTGAGTGTGTTCATAAACAACAAGGTGCGTTCTCTAATTATTCATTTTTCTCTCAGTCCTGATCTTCCCTCTGGACAGTAACTTGCCTTCTAACTTTCTTCTTATTTGGCTTTCCTGCCAGATAAATGTTCGCATAGTTATTAAGTTGATGGACCAGCAGTCAGAGTCCAGAATAATAAAGAGATAGGAATTTAAATCCCATCTTGGCTGTTAAAGGTATTTAAATTAAGGGATTAAATTAATCAAAAGTTTAGTGTGAGTATATGGTTAGTACAAAACTACTAAAATCAGGTAAGGATTAAGCAGCAACTTAACTTGTCACACGTACCTCGAGACATACAGTGAAGTGCGCTGTTTGCAGCAAATCAATGAAAATTAGGCTGGTAGTCACAAAGTCACTATGCTTCCAGTACCAACATAGCATGTCCACAACTAACTAATCCTAATGGTACGTCTTTGAATGTGGGAGGGAACTGGAGCACCCAGAGAAAATTGACAGAGTCATGAGGAGGACATACAAACTCCTTACAGAACCGTGGCGGGAATCATACCTGGATTAGTGATTGCTGGCTTGTAAAGCGATTGTGCTAACCACTACGCTACGCTGCTGCCCAATCATAAAAACACTGGGTTCACTAATATTTCCCAGGGAAGGAGACCCACAAATTTTATCCAGTGGGTCCTCTGTGACTCCAGATGCAAAGTGATTGATTCTTTAGTGCTTCCGCAGTTCTGCAGACAATATGAATAGGCAGTAAATCTGCACTGTAGTGAGATCAGTGGGAACACGGAGGAGCATGCACAAGAAACAACTTAAGCTCCCTATTTCCACTCTCTCACATGCAGGAAGATTTCCATTGCTGCTTCCATTGTTTCACCTGTGCTGTTTCCATTCTAGAGCTTCTCTCACTGCCCACGCTCATAGCATCTATGTACCTCTGACCTCTAATCACACTCTGCTTTCCAGTCTCCACTTTCCTCCCATGGCTGAGGCTTCTGCAAAGAGCTTGGTTTTGTGGGCAGTATATAATTCCTATCTTTAGAGTTAATGTTTTATTCCAAATCAAACTTACTCCCACATGTGGGACCTCTAACATACCAACTATGGGGGCAGATAAACCTGTTGGTTTCTCAAGTTCCTCCCTGGACAGAAATTTCATCAAGGCTTCTGCAATGATTTTGATTTACCTTGTAACTTAATCTAGATTAGCTTTACTTGGCACATATACATTGGACCCTACAGTGAAATGTACCATTTGTGTCAAATCAAATTAGTGAGGATATAGCTGGGTAGCCATGCAAGAACTGCCATGCTTCCGGTGCCACCGTAGCATGTCGACAACTCATTAAATCAAACCTACATGTCTTTGGAAAGCGGGAAGAAACTGGAGCACATGGAGGAAACACACATGGTCACAATGTACAAACTGCTCACAGACAGAGGCAAGAATTGAACCGCGATCTTACAGCTGGCTATTGCGTTAAGCAAACTGCTACTGTGCCATCACTACTCTTTTTGCTTCCCTTATCTTCTCAAAGATAGCATTATTGTATCCCGCACAACTGAACTGCTCACCTGTTCTGCATCCATCATGCAGAACTAAAAATAGTCACTGACTTTTGGATGGGTGAATGGTTACATGGATAGGGAAAGGCTTAGAATATAGGACTAGAATTCTATAAAAAATTTGGAAAATTGCTTCCTCCGTATATGTTGGAAATGTTTAAGGACTCTTGTGAAAGGTGATTTACCCTCTACTTTTTATGAGGCTTCTATTTCTTTAATTCTTAAAAAGGATAAAGATCCTACTGATTGTGCCTCATATAGACCTATTTCATTATTGAATGTTAATGCTAAGATCCTGTCAAAGATAATGGCCAATCGGTTGGAAAATATTTTGGGTAAAATTATTTTTAAAGATCAAACAGGATTTATAAAGGGTCATTATTTGTTTTCAAATGTTCGGAGATTATTTAATATTATATATTCGTCTTCTTTTAAAACTCCACAATGCGTTGTCTCTTTGGATGCTGAAAAGGCGTTTGATCGAGTCGAATGGAAATATTTATTTAATGTCTTAGAGAAATTTGGTTTTGGTGTTAATTTTAATAATTGGATTAGAATGAAATATAAAACTCCTATTGCTACTGTTATTACTAATAATTGTAGATCTCCTTTTCTTCAGCTTTCACGGGGAACAAGACAGGGTTGTCCATTAAGTCCTTTGTTATTTAACTTAATATTAGAACCCCTTGCTATTGCTCTTCGTGAAGCTAAAGATACTCATGGGATTCTTGTGAATGAGGCCATTCATAAGATTTACTGGTTTATATATCTAATCCTGAGGAATCTATCCCTGCTTTGCTAACATTATTTAATGAATGTGGAGATTTTTCAGGATATAAAATTAATTTTAATAAAAGTGAACTGTTTCTATATACGATAATACTCCTTTAAAAGTTATGGATTCCTTTAGATATCTAGGCGTTATAATCACTAAAAAATGTAAGGATCTTTATAAAGCTAATTTTGTTCCCTTCGTAGATTCTATGAAGTATTTATTTAGCAGATGGAACCCACTTACATTTTCACTTGCTGGCTGCATCCGTATAGTCAAAATGATGATTTTACCAGAATATAGGACTAACTTGGCAGATTGGTCAGCATGAGCAAGTGGGCCAAACATGTGGACAGGTGTGTGGATAGGAAAGGTTTAGAATATGGGACTAACTTGACTAACATTGGTCAGCATGGACAAGCTGTGCTGTATGACTCTATAACAATCTGTCATATTTCCACCGTTCCCTACTTGCACCCCAACTCCTCTCCATAACCCATAAGACAAAGGAGCAGAATTAGGCTATTCGGCCCATCATTCAACATAGATGATTTATTCTCCCTCTCAACCCCATGCACCTGCTTTCTGCCTGTAACCTTTGATGTCTTTAGTAGTCAATAACCTCTCACCCTCCGCTTTAAATATACCCAATGAATTGGCCTCCACAGATTCACCACCCTCTGGCTAAAGAAATTCCTCATCTCCGTTCCAATGGGATGTCCTGAGTTTATGGCCATAAGCATCGGGTCACCAGGTCTGTTTATTCATTGCACTATCCAGCATTTTGGTGAACTGATTGAATGGATGGTGTACTTACCCCGCTCCACTCAACTCCCATACTCACTTCCTCATAACCATCTGGACCGTTCGCAAAGATAACTGCACCAGCATCCAGGTAGATGCAAGTGTAGGGTCGTTTACAGGGGGCTGTGTCGAGGAGGGTGTCAGCTGCCTACAGAGAAATGAACACAGAGTAAGTGAACAACAGCCAAGCCCCAGAACAAGTGTCACAGTGGCTGTTCAGAGTGTCGCAGTGGTGCATGTGCTGGAGCTACTGCATCACAGTTTCAGTGATCTTTGGTGCTGTCTGTGTGGAGTTTGCAAGTTTTCTTTACTTCCTCCTTGTTCTCCGCTATCCATCCACATCCCAGTGACACGTGGGTTTTAGGATAAAGATTAGCTTTATTTGTCACATGTACATTGAAACAAGCAGTGAAATGCTTTGTCTGCCTCACCTCTTTTCCCTGTATTAGGGGGAGAGAGAGAGAGTCTGTGGTTTGTTGAATTACTGGGTGAATGAGTCGTCTTTGGGGTACTGCAAGTCTGTGTCTTTGCTGCACGCTTGAGAGCTCGGTGTGGGGTGCCGATACTTTTTTTGCTGGTGGGGGAGGGGGTTGTTGCCTTCCTGCTGCTTGTGCATGGGAGGGGAGAGTTGTGAGGGGGGGTTTGAGGTTCTAACGCTTAAATGTCATTCATTCTTTGGGGCACTCCTCTGCTTCTGTGGATGTTTGTGAAGAAAAAGAATTTCTGGATGTATATTGTATACATTTCTCAGACATTAAATGTACCTATTAAAATCAAATCAGTGAGGATTGTGCTGGTTAGCTCGTATGAGTCGCCACGCTTCCAGCATCAACACAGAACATGCACAACTCACTGACCTTTACGGTACGTCTTTTAGAATGTGGTGGTCACAGGGAGAATGGATAAACTCCACACTGACAGCATCCAAGGTCACAACTGAACCGGGGTCACTGGAGCTCCAAGACTACAGCTCTACCAGTAGCACCACGGTGCTAAATAGACCCAGACTGTGGTCCCTAGAGTTCAAAAAGACTGAGGGGCTGTCACAGTGAAACATACAAAACTCAAGGGTTAGAGAGATGGGATACAGGAAGGGGGTTTTTCCAAGTTGAGGATGTTTGGATCTGGAGCAGAGCCTCAGAATAAAAGGTAGGTATGTAGGACTGAAACTCAGATGGTGATGAACATAGTAAAACACTTCAATCTACTTTTATTATGCTGTTTACATTGTAAATTCCTGTTGATATTTATGTATTTATGCACATCTCATTGCGTATCCATACTTTAACCTCTAACTTTATTTTTTATATAATTTATTCTTCATAATTATTGAACATTTTTTTTTGTTGCAAGTCGCATCTTGATCAACACACCACAGCAAATTCCTGACACATGTAAACACATAGGGCGAATAAAGTTGATCCTTGATGACATTTGGAGGGCTGTGGAGGCTCGGTGATTGTTCATTCAAATCAAAGATCAATACATGATGTCAATCGAGGGATATGAGGATATTAATAAACAGTAGTGTGTGGGTGGAAGATTAGCCGTAATCTAAATAAAGAGTAGAGAAGATCCCAACTGCTTACCCTTGCTGCTACTTCTTATGCTTTTATTCGGAGGTGTGGTATTATAGAACAGAGTTTTTGATCCAAGGAGTCAAATGAAGGGTAGGGTGTGATATAGTGACAGTTTACCTTTGGTAAATGATATGCTGTCTTTTTGATGGTGGCAGTCTCTTCCTGTTGCAGCTGTAGAGTTCCATTGGTATCTGCAAGTCCCGCTCTATCACTGAAAAGGGCAGATTCTGTCAATGTTTTAGATCTTGTTTCTAGTTAAGAAAACAAAAATCATTATTAGTATGCATTTTTAATCTATATTAGCTAACTACACATCCAAGGACCGTGGAAGCCAACTGGTTCAATATACATCCGGCTCATCTAGGATTGAAGTAACTCATTTGCTCTTACCCAAGCAACCTTTGAGTTTTTACCCGGATTCTTTCCAAAAGATGACACGGCATCTGCTTCTAGGCAGCATCTCCCAGATCACAACAATCTGCATGTTCCCTGCTTGCCCCTGTGGCCAAATTTCTTCAATATGTGTCCCCTGGTGTCAGACTCTCCAATTTCTCACCACCTACCATATACTTACAGCCCTTATAGGCAAACTTATCCTTAAAAGCCAAGAACACCATTCTATAAAGCTGCCCCACTGTCAAACAGCGGATGTCCTGCACCAAGAAATTCTCAGTTATTGTAGTCATTTTGTCACTTTGAACAGATTACCACCAGATCCATTTGTGGCCAATTGCAGCAGAACAAAGAACTGTGTAAAGAATTCAGTGCTTCCCTGTAGTGAGATTCAATAGATCAGGGCTGGTTACATTGGGGGTGGCTGTTACATTTGTAGTGTACTACAGCACAGAAACAGACCCTTCAGCCCATCTAGTCCATGCAGAACTATTATTCTGCTTAGTTTCATCTACCTGCATTACCTCCAAACTGCTTCAGGCAGTGTCTGAGGTCCAAACACCTTCAGCTGCTTCATCAATGAGCCTCCTTCCACCTGCACAATGCTCAATCCCTCTTGTGAACTCATAGCAACTGAAGCACATGGAAACACCTGGACAACGTTCAGATTATGAGCAACGCACACAAAACGCCGGAGGAACTCAGCAGGCCAGGCAGCATCTATGGAGGGGTGTAAACATTTGACATTTCAGATCGAGACCCTTCATTAGTACTGGTAAGGACGGGCACATGCTAGAATAAGGTGGTTAGGGAACAGGAGGAGTACAAGCTGGCAAGGGATAGATGAGACCAGATGAGGGGGAAAGTGGGTAGATGGGCGGGCAGGGGATGAAGAGAGAAACTGGTAGGTGATAGGTGGAGGAGGTATAGGGCTGAAGAAGGAATCTGATAGGAGAAAAGAGTGGACTATGGGAGAAAGGGAAGGAGGAGGGGAACCACAGGGAGGTAATGGCCAGCTGAGATGAAGGGGTGAGAGGTGTAGACTCATAGATGCTACCTGGTTTCTTAAGATTATTATAGCCAGGGGATGATAGTGGAGATAAGCTCCCATTACCAATTAAATGCTCTCAATGGCATGCGTCTCAAATAGCTTCTGACAACCAAGTTCAGCTCCTGGATTTCATGTGTGGTTTAGCTACTAAGCCTGGTGGAACTGTTTCTACTGATAGGATTAGGGGCAAAGGTGGGTTACCAGTCACTCTGGGCAGATGGGACTTGAAAGCCATGGTTAGTAGCTTATCTAGGAGAGGGTAAACTCTGATCTCAAACCTCCGCTGTTATACCCACTCATGGGGAAGGCTTCAGGAATATACCACGAGGAAAAGTCCAGAGCTGGAGTCCTAAGGCAATCCTACAGTGAGCTCAATACTGACTGGCAACTCCTTCGATGCCACTGGTCCCAAACTGTATCGGTTTCAGCTGATCCTCTAGATTCATCAGCTGTATGGAGAGGGGAGCCTGCTACATGGGCAACAGCTTGCTCTCCATGTAAAACTGCTTTGGCTTGCCTATCATGCAGACAGCTGGAATGGAACATCATTGGCCAACCCCGAGCAAGAGAGGGGCCACAAGATGCTGTCCGACTTGCTCCAGCTTTTTGTGTGTGCCGCTCAAGATTTTGAGCATCTGCAGAATCTCTTGTATTTAATATTTAGATCAGGTTGATAAGTGACAAGTAATAGTCATGTCACTGGCAGAGGAACAGAATTGTGAGGTCCAGAAGCCCTTCACAATGTGTGTATCCTGGATCAGCCTCTATAGTAAGACCCAATGGCAGACAACCCTTTAGGAGAATATCATACTTGACTTGAGTGATTGCATTGCTGAAAATCATGCCTCATATGTCAAGAAATAACCACCTCCAGCAAGAGAGATGAATCAATTTCTTCAGTGCCACTAGCAATCCCGAAAACCTGACTATTATTCTGGGATCACCATTGATCAGAAAGTTTACTGGACCAGCTACGTGTGGGTCAGATGATACTGAGTCACTCACCTTCTGACATTCCATTTCTACAGGACACAGAAACACGATGGACTATTCTCAATTTGCCAGGGTGAGCTCAGCTCCAACATCTGAAGCTTGACACCACCCAGGACAAAGCAGTAAGCTTGAGTGACACCCCTCCACCAGATTAAGATTCATTAATTTATCAGATGTACATTGAAACACGCAGAGAAAAGTGTCATTGGTGTTAACCAACTCAACCCAAGGATGTGCTGGGGGCAGTCTGCAAGTGTTGCCACATACTCCGATACCAACAACGCTTGGCAGCAACAACAGCAGCAGTTTTTACATTCTCCTTGTGCCTAGTTTCCTCCCACACTCCAAAAGATGTCCGGCTTAGGGTTAGTGAGTTGTGGCTATGCATGTTGGTATGATTTGATTTGACACAAACAACATACTTTACCGCATGTTTTGAAGTATGTGTGACAAATAAAGCTAACCTAATCTTCTTTAACTAAACAAAATAACAACTGCAAGACCTTATCCACCTTTCACCTACCCATTCTCTCACAAACACAGACATACCTCCAACTCCACGTCAGGCCACTTCTGGGGCCCCAACTCCTGTCCTTGGACCTGGACTCTCATAGACTCACACCACCTAATCATTCAGTCCATTTAACACTGGCATATCATGACTACAATGTGCACCGTCCACTGACTGCATTGCTGTTACTTGCCTAGGTTAATCCAGCATGAAAATCCATGCTAGGACAAGTGTAGCAGATGCTTCACCCTCTGCAGCTTATACAGATCATGGACCATCTCAACTTGGAAATATACACCAGGTCTTTTATTGTTGCTATGGCTAAGTCACCCCAACATAGCACTGCAGGAATACCATGGACACTAGTGGTTCAAGGTGCATTTGTTTTAAAACAAGACTAGTTGATAACAGAAGTGAAAGATAAACAGTACCTGGAGGTGGTGAGGCAGATGGAAGGCTCAATGTGGTCCCAGAGGTTGGCTGCAGGGGGCACTTTGCCCTAAATGCAACAAGAAAAGGAAGGTCCTCTTCAAAGGGTCTCAGAAGTTCATTCACCCTTGGGAACGAGGGGGGAAGAATGAGAGAAAGTGGGAGTGAAGGAAGGGTGCAGAGAGCATCGGGGAGAGAGTGAGGGACAGAAAGAGAGCCAGAGGGTGAGGGAAGGAAGGGGAAAGGGATAGGGGATGGAGGGGGTGAGGGTGAGAAGGGTGGAGTGGGGGAGAGTGAGAAGAGAGGCTGAAACAGAGAGAGGGTGGAAGGGAGAGGGGAGAAGGCGGAAGGGACGGGGTAAGGGAGGACGGGGAGGAGGAAGGAATTGTGCGGGGGGAGGGGGATAGAGGAGGGGGCATGTGGAGGGGGAGGGGTAAGAGGGTAGGGGACAGGGTAAGGGGGAGGATGTTAGGGAGAGAGGGGGAGAGGGAGGGGGAGAGGGGAGACAGGAGATGGGGGAGACGGGAGATGGAGGGAGACAGAAAAGGGGTGGGAGGGGGAGGGATCGAGGGGTGAGGGGAAGGAGGAAGGGGAGGGGAAGAAAGAGTAAATGGGAAGTCGAGGTAAGGGGCTGGTGTGGGAGTGAGGGCGGGTTATTGTGAAATAAAGATGAGAGTAGGAGGAAGGCAGTGCGTAGGTACGTGTAAGGCAGATGTAATAGACAAAGATGTGGGAGATAAATAGAGAGAGCTCGGAGAGTGAGAGAGGATACTGGAAGGTGAAAGATTGAGGGAATAAAAGCAAACTGACTGCAGTTTGGAGGTTGTTAGCAGAAATCACAAGCAAGCACAATAAAGAGAAACAGAGATATGAGGCATAAATAGGAAACTCAGTGTTGGATCACTGATGTCTAGGTACTCACCAAGTACCCATGTCAAACTACCTGAAGGTGCACTTCTCCCTCCCTGAACTCTACCAAAGCCTTTGCAATTGAAAGCTTCTGCCATGCAGCCTCTCGTCCAACATGGATCAGGAAGAGAAGAAACAAAGCCTACATTGTCACATTGCCAGCACCAGTGAGGAGTCACGTGCATCCATATAGGTGGTTGCCTGCTTCAAAGCTGTACACTACAAATCTGCCTTTTATACCTGATTAGTCAATATGTGACACCAGACCCTACAGCAAGGTGCTTAACTGAAGAGTTTGATATAAAGTATTTCCTCTGGTTGCGGTCATAGGGAGCCTACACAATGAGTACAACCAGTTATCAAAACTAGACAGTCCCAGGGTGATATCAGTAGACAGCTGTTCACACAGCAGAAATGTTGAACTGACCGCTTTAGGAAATGGTAGAGGTGGAGTTGAATGAGGGAATTTAAGTGTCGCAAGGTTACCAAGGCAGATGGTAAATGAAGTTAAGAACCAGCTGCTGTTTTGCAATGCCAGAGACCCAGCTAAATCACAAGCTTGGGGACTGTCTGGGTGAAGTTGGCACTTTTTCCTCCACGACTGTGTGGGTTTCCTCCAGGTGCTCAGGTGCAGGCTTCCTCCTGCATCCCAAAGAGGTCTGTGAGGGTTGGTTAACTGGCCACTGTAAATTGCCCCTGGTATGTGGGTGAAGGGTAGAATCTGGGGAGGGAGGTAGAGGAGTTGGTAGGAATATGGGAAGAAGAAAAAACAACAGTGATTCATGGGGAATAGTGACTGGATGGTTGATGGTCGATGGTTAATGTGCACTCAGTGGACTGACAAGCCTGTATTCATGTGGAATTATAAATGGATGGTTGATGATTGGGTTGATGGTCCTGTATTCATGTGGAATTATAAATGGATGGTTGATGATTGGGCTGATGGTCCTGTATTCATGTGGAATTATAAATGGATGGTTGATGATTGGGCTGATGGTCCTGTATTCATGTGGAATTATAAATGGATGGTTGATGATTGGGCTGATGGTCCTGTATTCATGTGGAATTATAAATGGATGGTTGATGATTGGGCTGATGGTCCTGTATTCATGTGGAATTATAAATGGATGGTTGATGATTGGGCTGATGGTCCTGTATTCATGTGGAATTATAAAAGGATGGTTGATGGTTGGGCTGATGGTCCTGTATTCATGTGGAATTATTCATGAAGGGTTGATGGTTAGTGTACACTCAGTGGACTGTAGGGCCTGTAAGTTCATGGTTGATGGTTAGGGGAAGGGGGGGGGGAAGAGGAGGAATTATAAATGGATGGTTGATGGTCCTGTATTCATGTGGAATTATAAAAGGATGGTTGATGATTGGGCTGATGGTCCTGTATTCATGTGGAATTATAAATGGATGGTTGATGATTGGGCTGATGGCCCTGTATTCATGTGGAATTGTAAATGGTTGGTTGATGGTTGGGCTGATGGTCCTGTATTCATGTGGAATTATTCATGAAGGGTTGATGGTTAGTGTACACTCAGTGGACTGTAGGGCCTGTAAGTTCATGGTTGATGGTTAGGGGAAGGGGGGAAGAGGAGGAATTATAAATGGATGGTTGATGATTGGGCTGAGTGGCCTACATTCATGTGGAGTTGTGAATGGGTGGCTGATGGTTGGTGTGGACTCAGGTGACCATAGGACTCTTTTAAATATGACGTAACTGAATGGCAAAAAAAGGCAGAATGTCTTCCTCCTGTTGTTATGTGAACGGTCACACTTTTAAACAGATAGGGCTACATGCTTTGAAATAGCTCATCTGAAAACAAAACTGCATGGCAACGTAATTGCACAATGACAAAAATGACATTTTAACCGGAGCTGGATTATTGGCCAGCTGTAAGCAAGATGTCAAAATATAAGGAGCTGTTTGGACTGACCACTTGGCACCTCTCTTGCTTGAACAGAATGAACAGAATGTGGAAAGGTTGGTCAGAGGTGGGGATTGGGTCATGTGACAACACAGAGGATCTTGGATGGGAAAAGTGGCAACCTCACCTTACAAATTAGTTGAAAACCAAGATCTAAATTTGTAGCCACAAACAATCTACTGGAGGAACTCAGAAAGCTGAGTGGCATTTAGGGGAGGAAAGGTATTGTCAATGGTTTAAGTGAAAACCTTACATCAGCAATTCTTTTCCTTCCCCCAAATGCAACGCAGCTTGCTGTGTTCCTCCAGCCGAATGGTGCTTCAGATTCCAGCTCTACAGTTTCTTGTCTCCACATCTGGGCAACATTTCCTCTGACCACGTAATTAAAGATGTGCATTGAGGAACTTAAAACAGATGAGGCTTACTCACTCTGTGACTTTATCCAAGCGCAATCAAAGGGAAATCAAACCCCATACGTTCTTCCTAATATCATCCAACTATCTGGGAGCTACCTCTTCCCTGCACTGAGATCCCAACTTCTTGCTTTGTCTAGGACCCTGAAGCTGATATTTCTTGGCTTTGTGGTTTTGCTTTTCTCTTCCAATTTGCAGGTTTTTAAAGCCAAGTTTCCTGCTACTTCATCATCTTTCCTATTTCCTTTGGCAGTGACTGAACCTTCTCTCACTGGTATTGGTAATGGTAAAGGGAAATCATGTTGTTTCTTGCTCAGTGAAAGGCTTTAATCTACAATTATTCCCAACATAGTAGAATACCTCAACCAGGAGCAACAAATATTATAGACAATAGGTGCAGAAGTAGACCATTCGGCCCTTTGAGCCTGCACCACCATTTTGAGATCATGGCTGATCAACTACTATCAATACCCGGTTCCTGCCTTGTCCCCATATCCCTTGATTCCCCTATCCATAAGATACCTTCTTGAAAGCATCCAGAGAATTGGCCTCCACTACCTTCCGAGGCAGTGCATTCCAGACCCCCACAACTCTCTGGGAGAAGTTTTTCCTTAACTCTGTCCTAAATGACCTACCCCTTATTCTCAAACCATGCCCTCTGGTACTGGACTCTCCCAGCATCTGGAACATATTTCCTGCCTCTATCTTGTCCAATCCCTTAATAATCTTATATGTTTCAATCAGATCCCCTCTCAATCTCCTTAATTCCAGCGTGTACAAGTCCAGTCTCTCTAACCTCTCTGCGTAAGACAGTCCAGACATCCCAGGAATTAACCTCGTGAATCTACGCTGCACTTTCTCTACAGCCAGGATGTCCTTCCTTAACCCTGGAGACCAAAACTGTACACAATACTCCAGGTGTGGTCTCACCAGGGCTCTGTACAAATGCAAGAGGATTTCCTTGCTCTTGTACTCAATTCCCTTTGTAATAAAGGCCAACATTCCATTAGCCTTCTTCACTGCCTGCTGCACTTGCTCATTCACCTTCAGTGACTGATGAACAAGGACTCCTAGATCTCTTTGTATTTCTCCCTTACCTAACTCTACACCGTTCAGATAATAATCTGCCTTCCTGTTCTTACTCCCAAAGTGGATAACCTCACACTTATTCACATTAAACGCCATCTGCCAAGTATCTGCCCACTCACCCAGCCTATCCAAGTCACCCTGAATTCTCCTAACATCCTCATCACATGTCACACTGCCACCCAGCTTAGTATCATCAGCAAATTTGCTGATGTTATTTTCAATGCCTTCATCCAAATCGTTGACGTAAATGGTAAACAGCTGTGGTCCCAATACCGAGCCCTGTGGCACTCCACTAGTCACTACCTGCCATTCCGAGAAACACCCATTCACCGCTACCCTTTGCTTTCTATCTGCCAACCATCCAACTATCCATGTCAATGTCTTCCCCCCGATGCCCTGAGCTTTTATTTTACCCACCAATCTCCTATGTGGGACCTTATCAAATGCCTTCTGAAAATCGAGGTACACTACATCCACTGGATCTCCCCCATCTAACTTCCTGGTTACATCCTCGAAAAACTCCAACAGATTAGTCAAGCATGATTTACCCTTGGTAAATCCATGCTGGCTTGGCCCAATCCTATCACTGCTATCTAGATATGCCACTATTTCATCCTTAGTAATGGACTCTAGCATATTCCCCACCACCGATGTCAGGCTGACAGGTCGATAGTTCTCTGTTTTCTCCCTCCCTCCTTTCTTAAAAAGTGGGATAACATTAGCCATTCTCCAATCCTCAGGAACTGATCCTGAATCTAAGGAACATTGGAAAATGATTACCAATGCATCCGCAATTTCCAGGGCCACCTCCTTTAGTACCCTAGGATGCAGACCACCTGGACCTGGGGATTTGTCAGCCTTCAGTCCCATCAGTCTTCTCGTCACCGTTTCCTTCCGAATGTCAATCTGTTTCATTTCCTCTGTTACCCTATGTCCTTGACCCATCCATACATATTCTTCTAGAGAAAGCTAGCAGGTCAAGCAATATCTGCGAAGGGAAGAAACTGACAATTCCAGATGCTGTTTGACTCACTAAGTTCCTTCAAACTAGATTGTTGCTCCAGATTTTAGCATCTGCAGTGTCCAGAACACCTGATCTGTTCCAATCAATTCTTCAAATGCAGGTAAGGATGGTTGAAATTTTCATCACTGGGGACAACTTGTTGGGACTGTGCAATATAATGTCTTCCAATTCAACGTGTATTTTGTTTTCAAAATTAAAACTCAGATGAACCAGCCCTAAGGAGGATAGATGAAACAGTGCAGGCATAGCAAGGTGAAGCAGTGATTAGGCGAGGAGAGTGAATTGCACGGAGTGAGGAAGCAGCAGCTCAATAGACACCTCTGTGGAATGCACTGAAGAAATAAAATGTGGTTAAGGTTATTAACAATCACCAGGGTTATGACTATAATGGAAATCCAAACACCTCTATGGAATTCAGTTGCTGTCAGTAACACTGGTCATATTAGGGAACATTCCCATAATAAAAATATTATAAAGGGCAAACCAATCTTAATCATTCCAAATTAAAATAAAATAAAAAGTGTAGATGCGGGAAATCTGAAATAAAACCAGAATGCTGAAAATACTCAGATCAGCGGTTAACCCTTGAGGGTCAGGAACTTTAGTCTCATTCCCTTCTGGAGGTGCTGCCTCATCTGCTGCGTTACTTCTGCAGTTTCTGTTTTTGTTATTACTCAAGTGACTGTCCAAAGGTGAACCAATTAGTAGGTTAATTGGTCACTGTAAAGTATCTCATAATTAGGCTAGGGTTCATTAGGTGGGTTTGCTGGGCAGTATGGCTTGAAGGGTCGGGCGGTATCTCTAAATAAATATAATGTTGCTCAGTTAGGTGGCATTTCTTTTATACCTTATTAACTATTTCCATGAAACTTTGGCGAATTTGGCAGCTACTTAATTGCGTCAGAATGTACTGGTCCCGATGTGACCCAATTAACCAGAATCCACTGTACTACTTATTATTAATATTTTGTCATTTTTTTTGTATTTGCACAGTTTTCCACTAGTGGCTTGCTAGTCTTTGTATGCAGTTTTTCATTCGCATTTCTTTGTTCTACTGTGAATGTCTGCAAGGAAATGAACCTCCGTGGAACTTCAAACACAACTCATCCTAGAAAAGAGAGACTGGAGCCCTTAGCCACCAGCTGTTGTTTGTCCACTGACTTTGATAATGATGATTGTGTTTGTGTAGCTCATCTTATCTGTGTTTGGAGGTGACTGTAGAGGCCAATCCTTGAATGGCAGAGACATTCACAGTGGGGACAAGGGAATTGTTCCGATTCTATACACAGCTGTTGCTGCTGCTTTCCTCTTCTGCCAGGTAGTCTCCAGCATCCTGTGATGCCTATCTTCTAAGTTGTTGAGCAAGTTTAACTAAGGTGTACCAACCAGTTCAGTCTTATGCCCTAGTTCCAGATGCCGGGGAGCAAGCCCACTATAATCAATGCTAGCTTTCACACAGTCTTTATACCTTTTGTGAGGTCTACCATGGATTCTGCTTCCCTGTGAGAACTGGCTATAGAGCAGCTGCTTAGGGAGTCCAGAGCCCTCAATGTCCAGTCCAACGACGTTGTGTTTTCAGGATAAACACGTGTTGTCTTTGCTCTATTCAGGACTTCCGGGTTTGTGCCAGTGGATACCCATAATGGATCTCAGGCTGCTCCAGCAATTTGAGTTGCCTTTTGTATACAGTCCACATTTCACAACCATACAGGAGACTAGTGATGATAACAGCCTTGTACAAGTCGATATTGTCCTGTAGGGCGCAGTCATCTGCATTGAATGCTTTGAGGATGATTCTATTAGCTGTCTTAAAATTAAAATTTAGGCAATGCAGATCAACCCATCAAGTCTGAACTGAAGTACACCCGTGTTCAAGGTCCCTGACTGTGTGGTTGAGTACACATGTGAAAAGGAGGTGGAATAGCAAGGGGCCAGCACACACTCTTGCTTCACACCATTTGGGATGTTGAATAGCTCTGAGGCCTCCCCATTTGAGAGGACAAGGCCAGTCATATCATCGTGAAAGAAGAAAGATTGATGAATTTGCGTGAGTATCCTAACAAGATTACTCAAAGCGCTTCTCTGTTAACCATGTTAAAAGCCTTAGTCAAATCTATGAAGACAGTGATCCAGATTCTGCTCGATACATTTTTCTTGAACTTGACAGACAGCAAACACCATATCAATGGTGTTTCTTCCAGGGTGGAACCTGCACTGTGCCTCGGGCAGGGTCTTCTCAGATAGGGTCATGACTTGGTGATTGAGAACGACATGGGCTAAGATCTTCCCAGCGAGATGCTGTGGTAGTTACCAGTCAGCTCTGCTGCCTTTGTTCCTGAAAAGAGGTAAGGTCAAAGCATCTCTGAGTCCACAAGGCACGTCTTCATCTTTCCAGAAGGCCTTAGTGCAACTGAACCCATTGAATTGAAGACATTGGCAGGGATTCTATCCTTCCTAGAGGTTTTTCCAGAACTTAAGCCAGCAATGGTTTGTTTGACCTCAACCTTTGGAGGAGAGTGGTTGAGGCGTCAGCAGTGAGTTTCTGGGGGATTTGATGGAGAGCAGCTTGGACTACAATAGACGGCCTGTTGAACAAATTGCTTAAGTGTTCTCTCCACCTGTCGTTAATACTCTTTTTCTCTCTGAGCAGGGCTGACAGAAGGGGTATGATGTGAGGCTTGTATGGTCCATACAAGGCTTTGATGGCATCGAAGAACATCTTAGTCTTTGGTGTCAGCACGGCACTGGAATTCCTCCGGTTCCTCTCTCTCACCATTCAGTTTGCATTCTACGTAGTGCCGTCATGTTTGCCTATAAAGATGTTTGAAGTGATCGCGTTTCAGGATGGAAGAAATGTTCTGCCTTTTGATTTTCTTCCAGTATCCTGGTGATATTTTTGTTAAACCGATCCTGATGAGCTCCCTTTTTGGTACGAGGGCTGACTTTGCTGATTTCACATCCGAACTATGCTTCCATCTGGGGCCTATGGGATGGTAGTGTGTCATCGGGACAGTTTACAAATTTATCTCAATGTTTATGGTGCAGTGCTCGCTTCGGCAGCACATATACTAATGTTTATGGTGCTGTAACTTGTTGGTATCAGGAGGTTGTCGGGTTACTTTTGAATTTTTTTTGGTGCAGATGGGATGATGTGTAGTGAGAGGGTTGATCTAAGCAGTTGATGATCCATCTAGCACTCTGCTCCATACATGGCTCTCGTGATCTTGAAATCATTCACCATGCACAATTTCCTTGGTGTGAAACTCGTCACTACTCAAACTTACTAAGTCCTGTGGCGATGGGGGAGAACGGGGACAAAGCAACAGGTGGGGGTAACCACTGGTCTGCACGTAGGTGACCTGTGGATTCAGGTCATTTAATTCTGACCCTGGGAGAGCAGAGGGGTTTAGCACCACTCAGGTGACTAAGTAGCCTTATGCAGGATGAGCACTGCTCACCCTTGGACAAGGAAGATGACTAGAAAAGGTATTCCAGACGTTGCTTGTTCCAAAATAATCGCAGCTGGCAATTTTACCCCTGCAGACACCAGATGAGGAACACATAAATGACCCACTAGTTCTATGGTGGAAGATTTTAGGAGCTGAATGATAGCTCTTGTCTAAAGATCAAGGTGGAATTTGGTTTAGATCAGATTTTCAGCATCTGCAGAATTTCTTGTGTTTTGGGGATGAGGTACTCTGTTTGGGACTCTCCAAAAGGAGCCTCAAATCTAATTAAAGCAGGCTAGTTCCTACATCATAAAAACACCTTTATGTCGGGCAGCATTTGGCAGCAATCAAAGAAATTACAAATTGGCTGGCATTGAAGTATCTCACAGAGTGTTCAAATGAGTACCAAAAAAACAAATTGTCACAGTAACTCCCTTCACAAGATTCACAACGAAACAGTGTGAATATTCACTACACAAATCTGATGCTTTGCCAGAGAATTTGCCTGCTGACAGCACAGTAATTAAACTGAAGTCGATGGAGGTGAAGGAAACAATCACTATTTTAAATATACATAATCATTTTTGTGTGAAACGCTTTAAACCTTGGCCTGTGAAGAAATAATTAAAGGCTTGTTAGCAACAGAATAACAAAGCTGCATAATAATGTGGAGTAAGCAGCAAAAACACTGCATTGGAAAGAGTCAGAAAGTTATCCAACATGTGAATTCAGCAAAATGCTGCAAGCTCTGCTCAGTGGGAATTAAACCAAGGTGGTTCATTAACTGCAACTCTCCAATGCAGGGTCGTTTTCAATGTTTGTCGACTACTGAGCCTTGCCAGTGTGTGACTGAGTTGAGGAATAAAGTGACGACAAGTTGCTGAGACTTTATAGCAACTAGACATTTGGTGTCTCGCTGCTGTAGAGTCTCTGAGTCCTTAATGTTCCACGAGCCTTCTTGTCAGCCGAACAACCTCTCCTTTCTTCAGGATAAGGTTTAATATCCCTAGCATTTGTTGTGAAATTTGTTGCTTTGTGGCAGCACTACAGACCAATACATAAAAAGCTATAAATTATAAGATATATTAGATATAAAATTGACTTAAATAAGTAGTGCAAAAAGAGAGGAAAAAAGTGAGGTAATGTAAAAGGGTCCATTATCAGACCGTAAGACAGAGAAGCAGAATTAGGCCATTTGGCCCATTGAGTCTGCTCCGCCATTTCATCATGACTGATCTATTATTCCTCTCAGCCCCAATCTCCTGCCTCCTCTCCCCTCCACTGTATGCCTTCATGCCCTGGCCAATAAAGAATCTATCAACCTCTGCCTTAAATATACATAAAAATTTGGCCTCCACAACTGCCTGTAGCAACAAATTCCACAGATTCATCACACTCTGGCTAAAGAAATTCCTCACCTCCCCCTATTCTAAGGCTGTGTCCTCTGGTCTTAGACTGTCCCAGCACAGGAAACATCCTCTCCACATCCACTCTATCAAGGCCTTTCACCATTCGACAGGTTTCAATGAGGTCACACTTCATTCTTCTGAATTCCAGTGAATACAGTCCCAGAACTATCAAACACTCTTCATGTGACAAGCCGTTCAGCCCTGGAATCATTCTCGTGAACCTCCTTTCAAACGCGTCCAGTTTCAGCATATTCTTTCCAAGATAAGGGCCCAAAACTGCTCACAATACTCCCAGTAAAGCCTCACATCACATCCTTGCTTTTATATTATAGCCCTTTTGAAATGAATGCTGACATCACATTTGCCTTCCTCACCACAAACTCCACCTACAAATTAACTTTTAGGGAATCTTGCACAAGGATTCAAATCCCTTTGTGCCTCAGAATTTTGTATTTTCTCTCCATTTGGAAAATAGTCTACCCTTTCATTACTTCTACCTAAGTGTGTGACTATATCCTTCTCGACACTGTATTTCAACTGCCTATTCTCCTAAGTCCTTCTGTAGCCTCTCTACTTCCTCAAAACTACTTGACCCTTCACCTGCAAACTTTGCAACAAAGCCATCAATTCTATCATACAAGTCATTAACATGTAACAGCACTATCGCTTCGGTTCCCAACCCCTGCCAAATTAGTTTAAGCTCACTGGAAAAACTCTAGTCAATCTGACCACAAGGATATTGGACCCCCTCTGGTTCAGTTTTTACCTGTCCCTTTTGTATGGGTTGTGCTTTTCCCAAAAGAGATCCCAATGATCCAGAAATCTGAACTTCTGCCCTCTGCACTAGTTCCTCAGCCATGCCAAATCATCCTATTCTCACCCTCACTGACACATGGCCCTGGCATCGATCTAGAGATTACTACCTCACAGGTCCTGTTTCTCAGCTTTCTACCTAGCTCCCTAAATCCTCTCTTCAGCCACTTATGTCAATGATGCCAATTTGTACCAAGACTTCTGGCTGCTCACCCTTGCCCTTGAGAACGCCAGGGACCTGATCTGAAACATCTCTGACTCTGTAACCAGGGAGACAACACATCTCTATCGCACCCACAGAACCTCATCTCTGTTCCTCTGGCTATCAGTACTATCAATACTGCAGTCCTTTTCACCTCTCTGCTCCTCTGAGTCACAGCACCAGATTCAGTGCCTGAGACACGGTCACTGTGGCTCCCTCAGTAGGTCATCCCCCTCAATAGTATCTAAGATTGCATACTTAATAATAAATATGGGGAATGCCACAGGTGTACCCTGCACTGGCCGTGCATTTCCCCTGCTCCTCCTGATAGTCATCTAGCTACCTGGCTCCTCCAACCTGGGAGTGACTACCTCCCTGTAGCTCCTGTGTATCATCTCCTCATTCTCCTACATGAGTCAAAGGTCATCGAGCTGCAGCTCCAATTCCTTAGTATATTCTCTCAAGAGCTGCAGCTTGGTGCACCTGCAGATGTGTTTATCTGGGAGATTGGAGGTCTCCCAGACTTCCCACATCCCACACAGAGTACAAAACACTGCCTTGGAGCCATTCCCACTAAACTACTTTGCCCTACCAGATGATGAATGAACAGAGAGCAAAAGTACGTTAAAAGACAATTTACCTTACCCAAACCTGATGAGCCAAAGCCACTCTGAACACTGGCATACTCCAAAAGAATGGCCGCCCAAAGAATGATCCATTCAGAACTCTGATGGCAGAGGGGAACTCATGACTTATCCAAGTTTCCCTTCTTCACTGGTCACCTCAACTACTTCTATATTGTAAACACTCTCAAGATAACGAAACCCCTTTGAAATTAGAGAAGGATGTTGTTTTCTTGCACATTTTTCACTAACAACAATGAATGCCAAACCTCGTAAGGTTTTAATGGTTTTATGGAATAAAAGGAACCATCTTGCCCCATGACTGCACTCAGCTGAATGGCCCCTACCAAACAACACAACTTTGCTCATGTGACCAGAAGGAAAAGCCTATTAAGAGTCACAGGGCCACATAGCACAGAAAATACTCTTTGACCCAATTTGCTCATGTCAATCAAATGTCACTTAAGCTAGTCACATTTGCCCGTTTGGTCTGTATCCTTCTAAACTTTTCCTGTGTATATACTTATCCAAATGTCTTTTCAATTAACAGTACTTTCTCTGGCAGCTCATTCTATATCTTCTCCATCCTCAACTTGCCCCTCAGGCCCCTCACAAATTTTCTCCTCTCACTTTAAACCTGGTATCACAGCCTGGTATGGAGGTTCCAATGCACAGGATTGCAAAAAGCTACAAAGGGTCTTAGACTCAGCCAACTTCATCTCAGGCACAACATCATCACTGTCAACATCTTCCTCAGGAAGGCAGCATCCATCACCATCTGGGATATGCTTTCTGCTATCAGGGAGTGGTACAGCAACCTGAAGACTCATACACAGTGATTCAGGGGACAGCTTCTTCTCCTTCAACATCACATTTCTAAATGATTCATGAACATGGCCTTGCTGGCACTATTTATCTTTGTAATTTATTGTAATTTTACGTCTTGGCAATGTGCTGCTGCTGCTGCAACACAACAAACCACGTCATCAAGTCAGTGATAAAGATTCTGATTCTCTGCCCTCTTGTTTTTGACTTCCTTCCCTGGCAAAAAGACTTCACGTTCACTAAGTTCCTTATGACTTTAAACACAGGTCTCCCATTGTCCTCTCCCATCAGACCACATTCTTGGCTACTGAATAATCTTCTGCTGTAAGGTATGCAAGTCTCTTTAAGTAGCTAAGCACACAAAACCTCTATAAGATCAACCTTCAAGTATCTCTTGGGCCTTAAGGGCTCTGTATTTGGTTTATATTTTTTGTGGCTCTTTAGCTTTTCACCTACTTCTGTAAGATCATAAAATATGTGGCTTTTATTCTTGTTCTTATTATTGTTCTTTTAACGTATTCTTGTTTCTCTTGGCTTTACTCACTATCTATCTCTCTGAATCAGCTCCGTGGCCCTCCTATACTCCACCTCCAGGTCTTAAAGTTAGCCTAAAGTGACTTGAAACAAATTTAGTTTTCCATGTTAATAAGCAGTGACAATAACCAAACTAAAAGTGTGGAACAGTCGATTAAATTACAAATGAATGATCTCATTCCCCATCCATTTCTGCATTCTTAGCCTGGAACTCAGCCAATTCCCTATCCTGTGCTGTGTCTGAAAAATATTAATATTGGCATATTAAAAACAAGAGTCTATGAATGATTGCTACCCCAGATTTTGCATATTAACTTTCAAGTTGCACTTGAAGACTTCTGTGTACTTGACGACTAGAAATAAAGCAAGGCGCCATGAAGAGAAGGACAAACATATTTTCATCGCAGGGGCTGCAGAATCACTTCCACTGAAACGGATTCTCCACATTCCCAATTCTCCGCAAGTATGTTAAAACAGTCTTGTTTATTCACAATGTTTTCCCTCTCTGTGTCCAAGTAAATGACTTAAAAAAAATCAAAAAGTCAATGAAACATGCTGGAGTTGTCAGACAGAAGGAAGGTGGTCTTTTGGCCAATACAGCCTTTTGTGCAATAACAGTACTCTTAAAGAAGAATGCGTGTGTACCATTGATTGTCTTTTCTCTTGCACTTTACAAAGTTAGCATGACAGGATTTTTTTTGTGCTTTGCTTTGACGAGGAAATTAGGAAGACTTAAGGATGGCTGGCAGACATTGTCTGTATGGAGGTTAATGAGAATGGTCCCAGAATTGAAAGGGTTAATGCATGAGGGGTGTTTGATGGCTCTGGGCTTGTACTCCATAAGACCATAAGTCATAGGAGCAGAATTAGGCAATTCAGTTTATCAAGTCTGTTCCGACATTCCATCATGGATGATTTACTATCCCTCTCTACCCCATTCTCCTAACTTCTCCCTGTAACTCTTGACACCCCGACTAATGAAGAACCTATCAATTTCAGCTTTAAATATACCCAATGACAGCCTCCACAGCTATATGGGCAATGAATTCCACAGATTCACCACCTTCTGATAAGGAAATTCCTCTTCATCTCTGTTCTAAATGGATGTCCCTCTATTCTGAGGTTGTGCCCTCTGGTCCTAGACCCACCAACTACAGGAAACATCCTTTCCACATCCACTCTATCTAGACCTTTCAATATTCAATAGGTTTCAATGAAATCCCTCCTCATTTTCCTAAGCTCCTGTGAGTACAGGCCTAGAGCCATCAAATCTTCCTCAGATGTTAACCCTTTTCATTCCTGGAATCATTCTCATGAAACTCCTCTGGACCATCTCCACCACTAGCACATTTTTTCTTACATAAGGGCCCAAAACTGCTCATGATACTCCAAGTGTGGTCTGACCAATACCCCATAAAGCCTCAGCATTACATCCTTGCTCTAATGCTACCAATGCATTTGCCCTTCTCACCACCAATTCAACCTGCAAGTTAATCTTTAGGGAATCCTGCATGAGGACTCCAAAGTCCCTTTGCACCTCTGATTTTTTTTTAAAAACTTCTCCCTGTTTACAAAATAGTCCACACTTTTATTTTTTCTACCAAAGTGCATGACCATAGACTTCCCTGCAGTATATTGTTGACTGCTTCTTTTGGGATGCTGCCCGACCTGCTGAGTTCATCCAGCTTTTTTGTATGTCTTGATTTGACCACAGCATCTGCAGTGTACTTTGTGTTTACTGTTCCATCCATCACATCTTTGTCCATTCTCCCAATCTGTCCAAATCCTTCCACATCTTTCCTGCTTTCTCAACACTACCTGCCCCTCCAATCATCTTCATATAGTCCACAAACCTGACCACAAAGCCATCAATTCTGCCATCCAAATCATTGACTTAAAACATATAAAGAAGTGTTCCCAACACAGACCCCTGCAGAACTCCACTAGTCACCAGCAGCCAACCAGAAAAGGCCCCTTTTATTTCCACTCGTTGCTTCCTGCCAGTCAGCCAATCTTCTAACCATGTTAATATCTTTCCTGTAATATCATGGGATCTTATCTTGTTAAGCAGCCTCATGTGTGGCACCTTGTCAAAAGACTTGTGAGAATCCAAGTAAACAACATCCACCAATTCTCCTTTGTCTATCCGGCTTTTTATTTTCTCAAAGAATTCCAACAGATTTGTCAGGCAAGAATTCCCCTTAAGGAAACCATGCTGACTTTGGTCTATTTTATCATGTTCCTCCAAGTACCCTGAAACCACACCCTTAACAATCAATTCCAACATCATCCCAACCACTGAGGTCAGACTAACTGGTCTGTAATTTTTTATCTTCTGTCTCCCTTCCTTCTTAAATAATGGAGTGACATTTGCAACTTTCCAGTCCTCTGGAACCATTCCAGAATCTAGTGATTCTTGAAAGATTGGTTTGAATACCTCCAAAATCTCTTCAGCTACCTCTTTTAGAACCCTGGACTTAGCCCTTTCCACTTCCCAAGAACCTTCCATTAGTTATAGCTACAACACTCACTTCTGTCCCTTGACATTCTCAAATTTCTGACATACTGCTCGTGTCTCTCAAGTGAAGACTGACACAAAATACTTAAGTTCATCTGCCATTTCTTTGTCCCCCATTACTACCTCTCCAGAGTCATTTTCCAGTGGTAGAACAACCCCTCTCGCTTCTGTTTTACTCTAGTTTTCTGAAAAAACTTTTGGTATTCTTTTTATATTATTGGCTAATTTACCTTCATATTTCATCTTTTCTCTTCTTATGGCTTTTTAGTTGCCTTCTGTTGATTTTTTAAAAGCTTCCAAATCCTCTAACTTTCCACTAATTTTTGCATTATTATATGCCCTCTCTTTTGCTTTTTTGCTTTCTTTGACTTCTCAGTCATGGTTGCAACATCCTCCCTTTAGAATACTTCCTCATCTTTGGGATGTTTCTATCCTGTGCCTTCTGAATTGCCACCAGAAATTCCTGCCATTGCTGTTCTGCTGTCATCCCGGCTAGGTACCCCTTCCAATCAATTTTAGGCAGTGCCTCTCTCATTTACTCCACTGTAATGCCTTACATCTGATTTCATCTTCGGCCTCTCAAACTGCAGAGTGAATTCTATCATATTATGGTCACTGCCTCCTAAGGATTCTTTTGCCTTATGCTTCTGAATCAAATGTGGTTTATGACACAAGACCCAAACCAGAACTGCCTCCCCCTAGTGGGCTCAACCACAAGCTGCTTTAGAAAGATATATCATAGGCATTCTACAAATTCCCTCTCATAGGATCCAGCACCAACTTTATTTTCCCAAACTACCTGCATACTGCAATCCCCCTTTACTACAGTAACACTGCCCTTTTTATACTCCTTTCTATCTGCTATTGTAACTTCTATGCTACATCCTGGCTACTCTTTGTTGGTCTGTATATAACTCCTGTCAGGGTCCTTTTACCCTTGCAGTTTCTTAAATCTACCCACAAGGATTCTGCATCTTCCAATCCTAAGTCATCTCTTTCTGAGCCACCCCCACTACCCACCTGCCTGTCCTTTTGTATATCCTTGGATTTTAAGCTCTGAACTATGATCTTTCAGCCACATCTCGGTGATGCCCATGCCACTCCTGCCAATCTCTAACTGTGCTACAAGATTATCTACCTTATTAATACAGTGTGCATTCAAATATAACACGTTCAGTCCTGTATCCATGACACTTCTTGATTTTTCTCCCAGAGTACACTTCAGTTCATCCCACTGACTGCGTTTGTCCTTCCTTACAGTCTCACTACACACTGTATCTCCTTATATATCAACTGCCCCATCGTCAGCCCTATCATTCCAGTTCCCATCCCCCCTCCCCGCCAAATTAGTTTAAACCCTCCCTAACAGCTTTTGCAAACCTGCTTGCAGGATACTGTTCCCCCTTGGGTTCAGGTGTAACCTGAACTTTTTGTACGGGTCAGAGAGCGGTGGCTGTGTGGAACGAGCTTCCAGTAGAAGTGGTAGAGGCAGGTTCGATATTGTCATTAAAAAAAAATTGGATAGGTATATGGACAGGAAAGGAATGGAGGGTTATGGGCTGAGTGCAGGTCGGTGGGACTAGGTGAGAGTAAGCATTCGGCACGGACTAGAAGGGCCAAGATGGCCTGTTTCTGTGCTGTAATTGTTATATGGTAATACCTTTCCCTATGTCTAGAAATCTGAAATATTTACCCCTGCGCCAATTCTTCTGCCAAATCATCCTATTCTTACCCTCACTGCTGCGTGGCATAGGCAGAAATCCAGAGATTACTACCCTGGAGGTCCTGCTTTTCAGCTTTCTACCAAACTCTCTACGTTTTCTCTTCAGGACTTCCTCCCTTTTTCTACTGATGCTGTCAGTACCGACTTCTGGTTTCTCATCCTCCCCTTTTAGAATGCTGATATGAGACATCCCTGGCACCCGTGAAGCAACATAGTGTCCAGGTATCTCTTTCATTTCCACAGAATCTCCTGTCTGCTCCTCTAACTAATGGGTTGCACTTGAATCCGAGGGGTCCAATATCTTGGCAGGAAGGTTTGCTAAGGCTATTGGGGAGAGTTTAAAGTAGAATTGCTGGAGGGTGGGAATTGAACTGAAGAGACGGAGGAAGAGGCTGTTGGCTCACAAATAAGGAAAGCTCGGAGACAGTGAGAGGGAGGATAGGCAGGTGATAGAGAAGGGGTGCGCTCAGACCAATGGTTTGATATGAGTCTATTTTAATGCAATGAATATTATGAACAAAGCCGATGAGCTTAGAGTGTGGATCAGTACTTGGAACTATGATGTTGTGGGCATTACAGAGACTTGGATGGCTTAGGGGCAGGAATGGTTACTTAGGCTTTAGATGTTTCAGAAAGGACAGGGAGGGAGGCAAAAGAGGTGGGGGTATGGCACTACTGATCAGAGATAATGTCACGGCTACAGAAAAGGAGGAAGTCACGGAGGGACTGTCTACTGAGTCTATGTGGATGGAAGGGGAAGAAACAGGAAGGGGGTCAATAACTCTACTGGGTGTTTTTTATAGACCACTCAATAGTAATGTTAGGGACATTGAGGAGCAGATAGGGAGACAGATTCTGGAAAGGTGCAATAATAACAGGGTTGTCATGATGGGAGATTTTAATTTCCCAAATATCGATTAGCATCTCCCTAGAGTGAGGGGTTTAGATAGGGTGGAGTTTGTTAGGTGTGTTCAGGAAGGTTTCTTGACACAATATATAGATAAGCCTACAAGAGGAGAGGCTGTACTTGATCTGGTATTGGGAAATGCACCTGGTCAGGTGTCAGGTCTCTCAGTGGGAGAGCATTTTGGAGACGGGGATCACAATTCTATCTCCTTTACCACAGCATTGGAGAGGGATAGGAACAGACAAGTTAGGAAAGCATTTGATTAGAGTAAGTGGAAAGATGAAGCTATTAGGCAGGAACTTGGAAGCATAAATTGGGAAGAGATGTTGGAGGAGGCAAATACGGTGGTGGAGGCAGATACGATAGGGTTTTAAGAGACTCCTGGATAGGTACATGGAGTTTAAAAAATAGAGAGTTATGGGCAATCCTTGGTAATTTCTAAAGTAAGTACATGTTCGGCACAGCATTGTGGGCCGAAGGGTCTGTATTGTGCTGTAGGTTTTCTATGTTTCTATGATTTCCTAACACTACTGCATTCCTCTTCTCCCTCTCCCCCATCTTCCCTTCTGAGCCACAGAGTTAGTGCCCAGGACCTAGGCCTCCCCTGGTAGGTTGCTGCTCCCTCCCCACCCCCAGAACAATATCCAAAGTGGTATACTTAATATTGAGGGTAATGGCCACATCTTCATAGCTTCATCTTTCCAGTACTGTGCACTGGGGTTTAGAAGAATGAGAGGGGATCTCATTGAAAACCATCAAATATTGCAAGGTCTAGGTAGATTGGATGTGACTTCCAATAGTGGAAGAGTCTGGGACTAAAGGGCACAGCCTTTTAGAACAGAAAAGTTAAAGTCTGTCCCAAGCCTTATAGGCTCATCAGGCCAGTGCTTATGCCAGTTTCCGTGGCGTGAAGCAATTGAGAGTACAAGACTTACCCCCCTCCCCCCCCCAGATAGGACGCCAGTCTATCGCGAGGTTAAACCCCAGCATTTTGCCAGTATCCATTTTCAGCTGGGTGGACTGCAGCAATGTGTGGTTAAGTGCTCTGCTCAAGGGCACAACACGCTGCCTCAGCTGGGGCTTGAACTCTCCAACTTCAGATCGCTAGTCCAACGCCTTAACCACTTGGCCACGCGTCACTTTTAGAACAGAGATGAAGAGCAATTTGTTTTATCCAAAGAGTGATGAATCTGTGGAATTAATTGCCACACATGGCTGCAGAGGCCAATTCACTGGGTATTTTTAAAGTGCAGTTTTGTAGGTCTTTGGTTAGTCAGGTTATGGGGAAAAGGCAGGAGAATGGGATCGGGAGGGACAATAAAGCAGCCATGATTGAGTGGCAGAGCCGACTCAATGGGTTGAATGGTCTAGTTCTGCTCATATTCCTTATGGTCTTATGGAGTTTAGCGAGGCATTTGAAAAGGTCCGACATGGTACACTGGCGCAGATGTTTAAGGCGCATGGGATCCAAAGTAAGCTGGCTGAATGGATCCAAAGTTGGTTTGGTGATAGGAAGCATAGGGACTTGGTGGAAGGCTGCGATTAGTGATGTATGGCAGGGATCAGTGCTGGATCCCTGCTGGTTGTGATATATATAAATGAACTGACTGCGAATTTCAGATTTGTAAGTTTGTGAATAACATGGAAAATGGCAATGTTGTGCAGTGAGGAAAGTTGTACAAGGCTACAAAAGGATAGAGATCAGATGGAAAGCTGGACAGAGTGTTGGTAGATGCAATTTAATCCTGACAAATGTAAAGTAATGCATTTTAGGAAGTGAACATAGATAGGGTATATATAGTAAATGGCAGTGTGTGGAGGAATATTAATGAACAGAGAGACTGAGAGGTTCAACTTCATTGTTCCCTGCAATGACAACTCAGGTAGATAGGGTGGTGAAGAAGGCACGTGGCATGCTTGCCTTCTTAGCTCAGGGTACAGCTTCGAAGAACTGGCATATTATGTTGCAACTTTTAAAAAAACAATGATCAGACAGCATTTGGACTATAGCAGGCAAGTCTGGTCATCAGACCAATCAGATGAAGTTTATGCTGGAGTCAATGCGGTGGAGATTCATCAGGATGTTGTCTGCTCTGGAGGACTTTAGTTCCAGAGAGACTGGGTAGTCTGGGCTTGCTTTCCCTTGAGTGGCGGAGTCTGAGGGGTGACCAGATATGAAATTATAAGGTAAAGAGTCAGAATCATTTTCCCATTGAGGGATATCAAAAACAATGGGTGTAAGCTTGTGCTGGAGTAGGAATTTTAAAAGGGACCCCTTTTTTTTAAGGTCGATATCTGGAATTTGCCGCCAGAGAAGGTGGTGGGACATGACAGAATCACTACATTTGAACGATGTTTAGAGGACACTTGGATAGGAAGTTAAAAGAGATTAGTGTAGATGAGCATGGATGTGGTGAACTGAGGGGTGCTGATGCCTCTAAATTTGTGCTACACTGATCCACACAATAGAGCATATGTGGCATAACCAAAGGGGCACCAAGAGGAAAGATCAAAGTGAACCATGAACACTGTTGAAACTGATCACAGGCAAAAAGAAACTCTGGACACACACACACTCTCAACAAAACAGCAACAGTGGCACATTTCTTGGCTCTTCAAGGTCGTCCACCATTCAACATGAAAACAGGGCATCCTGATGTAAAATGGGATCATATTTCAGACAAGAAACACAGAAAGCATTTGCACACAAAACTCATTCCTGTCTGCTAACACCAGAATCTTGTTTTTATTTAATCTTTGTAGACTTAGTTCCCTATTTCAGTTACTGTTTTAATCGCTATCAGCTGGTCTCCTGTGGCACTGCTCACAGTTATCGCAAGGGGTGTAGGGGATAGGAAGAGTTTGGACGATGAATACCTTGAACGATGAGCGACTATTACCTTGTTTGTGTCATCCATATCCTCGGAGTTTACCCACACCCGTCTATGGTCACCTGTGGAGGAGGCAGGAAAAGAATTTTTAATCTTTGCAGGTACAATATTGACATTTAAAAGACATTTGGGTAAGTACACTGATGTGGGCTGACGTGATGAGGTAGGCTCCATGGTCCGCACAGGTGAGTGAGGCTGAAGGACCTCTTTCCATCCTATATTAGTCTATGATTCTAATCTTGGTTTCATCTGGAGGCAGATTCACATAAAACGCCATACAGAATCAGATTAGTCTGCTGTCATATCCAGCAGCGTTTCAATGTCATTCTTTGCTCATGTGAAGCTCACAGATTAAACAGAAAACAAGGTAACAATAAAAACAGAGACGAGCGCAAAAGCAATGAAATGATGCAAGATGTAGTCGTGCAAAAATAAGACCATAAGACTTAGGAGCAGAAATAGGCCATTTGACCCATTGAGTCTACTCTTCCATTTATTATCCCTCTCAACCCTATTCTCTTGGCTTCTCCTCATAATTTTTGACACCCTTACTCATCAGGAACCTCCACTTTAAATATACCTAACGACTTGGCCTCCACAGGTTCAGCACTCTCCAAACAAAATTTGATATAAATTACTTCAAATAAATTAAATTACTAAGCAATTCCTCCTCATCTCTGTTCTAAGTGACGTCCTTGTATTCTGAGGCTGTTTCTTCTGGCCCTAGACTCTCCGAATATTGGAAACGTTCTCTTCATGTCCATTCTAGGTCCTTCAATATTTGGTAGGTAAAATCGGTCTCATCTTTTGGGGGTACATCGAAGAAATAAATTGGGGTTGAAATACAATGGTTATCATTCTTTATGGTGAAATGTTCATGCAGAAACACCCAAGGTCAAACTTTCATTTTTAGATAACCTTGCGTTTTAAACAACTACGCTGCAAGTCCTGATGAAAAGTCAGGCAGAAGGGTTAGAAAACATTAATTAGAAGAGAGAGCTGCTGTCTTGGTAATGGAGAAGGGTAGATGTAATTCGGATGCAAAGAATTATGAGTCAAGAGACACTAACAGTTTCCCTTAGAAGCAGGGTCATCAACTATGGGACAGATTAAAGATAATATGGAAATACCGTAGCATAGCAGTTAGCATAATGCTATTACAGCACCAGCAATCAGTGAACAGGGTTCAATTCCCGCCGCTCACTTTAATAAGTTTGTACGTTCTCCCCATGCCCGTGTGGGTTTCCTCCCACAATCTAAAGACATATGGGTTAGGATTAGTAAGTTATAGGCATGCTATGTTGGCACCAGAACCATGGCGATACTTACGGATTGCTCAGCACATATTTGGACTGTGTTGGGCATTGACATATTTTAATGTATGTTTTGATAGATTTGTGACACATAAGTAAAGCTCATCTTCATAAAGTTTGAAAACAAATGGTTGGTGGGTATCTGGAACTTATTGTCTGAAAGAGGAAAGAATGGAATTCTTGCTTGCAAACACGAGGAAATCTGCAGAAGCTGGAAATCGACAGTGCTTCTCCTTATAGATGCTGCCTGGCCTGCTGTGTTCCACCAGCATTTTGTGTGAATTCTTGCTTGGTTTTGTTTGGGATTGATGATGTACTACTAGATACACAGAATGATGCAGTGGTTGTGGTTTAGGAAGAGAATATTTGCTTCACTGAGTCTATGCTGGCTCCTTGTACAAAAGTCATATCTGTTTGATTCCTCATGATTCTACTTATAAAAACTTCCCCTCTGGGGGTTCAGAAAGCTAGGCGGAGTGAAAGGAAGGTAGATTATCAACTACATGCGATCAGCACGCTAGATTTCCATTGATTGAAACATTGTGCTCCCTATTGTCTATTAATCTTTACATTAGTCAGGATACGTGGTGTGCATCATTAATAATATCTGAACACTATTAATGGCTGCAACAATAAATAATCACTCCATTACCCCCAAGGGCGAGTCAGATTGAATGATGTAACTCACCATCGACAGACCCAAACTCCCGTTCATGAGCCCGGGTCAGGATCTCCTTGTACAGGGCCTCAGCTTGTCTGTATTTGCCTTGTTTCAAGTAACAGGAAGCCTGGAATAAAGGAAATACAGCTGTATACAGTCAGTCATCCCAAACATCAATCGACGTACCAATTACTACCTAATGTGTTATTGGTAGATTCCAAAATAATTCCAACGTGCTATGCCCCTTCTTTACCCTCTGTCATCAGATTCTGAACAGTCCATGAAGAGGCTGGAACTTTATTCCTTGGAGTGCAGGAGAATGAGAGGTTACTTTAAAGAGGTGCATAAGATCATAATGGACGTAAATAGGGTTAATTGCGAACAGTTTCTCACCACGTAAGGGTAATCAAGATCTGGAGGGCATGGGTTTTAGGCAACTTTATTCTCACAGATGGTTTTCATATATGGAACAAGCTGCCAGAGGAACTGGTTGAGGCAGGTACAATAACAACATTTAAAAGACACTTGGATAATTACATGGATTGGAAAGGTTGCCACATGGGCTAAAAGTGTGCAAATGGGGTGATCTTGGTGGGCATCACAGCTGGCATGGACAAGATGGGCTGATGGGCCTATTTTCATGTTATATTACTCCCTTGTGATTCCTTTTTACACTATTTATCCATTTCTGGGAAGTTGGTATGACTGTGCCAGATACAGCTTCTGACCTATTGTTCTGCTAATCTCAGAAGTGTAAGAAGCCCAGAGGGTAGCCAGTCCTGGGGTTGGAGGCCCAAGGTTAATGGCCTCTCCCCAGCACACCTTTAGGTTGTGTTGGTTGTTAACACAACATATTTCACTGTATGGCTCAATGTACGTGGAATAAATAATTCTGTGATTTCCTCTTGCTCAGCAAGACAAAGGAGCAAATTATTGACTTCAGAAGAAGGAAACCAGAGGTTCATGAGCCAGTCCTCATCAGAGGATCAGAGGCAGAGAGGGTCAGCAACTTTAAATTTCTTATCATTTCACAGGACTTGTCCTGAGCCCAGCATGTAAGTGCAATTACGAAGAAAGCACAGCAGCGCCTCTACTTAGGAGCTTGTGAAGATTCGGTATGACATCTAAAATTTTGATAGACTTCTATAAGTGTGTGGTGGAGAGTGTATTGACTGGCTGCATCACAGCCTGGTATGGAAACATCAATGCCCTTGAATGGAAAATCCTACAAGTAGTGGATACAGCCCGACCCATCGCAGGCAAAGCCTTCCCCACCACTGAGCAAATCTATGTGGAGCGTTGTTGCAGGAAAGAAGCATCCATCATCACGGACCCCCACCTTCCAGGTCATGCTCTCTTCTCGCTGCTGCCATCAAGAAGGTGGTACATGAGCCTCAGGGCCCACATCACCAGGTTGAGGAACAGTTACTATCCCTCAACCATCAGGCTCTTGAACCAAAAGGGATAATTTCACTCAACTTCACTTGCCCCATCACTGAAATGTTCCCACAAACTATGGATTCAATTTCAAGGGCTCATCATCTCTTGTTCTTGATATTTATTGCTTGCTTGTTTGTTTGTTTGTTTATTTATTTATTATTATTTCTTTCTCTTTGTATTTGCAGAATTGTTGTCTTTTGCACACTGGTTGAATGCTCAGTTCAAAGGTTCGAAGGTCCAATTTAACGTTGGTGCAGTCTTACATTGATTCTATTTTGATAGCTATTCTGGATTTATTGAGTATGCCCACAAGAGAAATCTATGAGTTGTATATGGTTATATATATGTACTTTGATAATAAATTTACTTTGAACAGGAGAGGGGAGATAATTTAGCCACTATTCACTGTTACGGTGCGAAGTGTGGACTTCAGGAGAGGGCAGGGATCAGGAAGAACTGAAATGTTCATCTTCAGAATCTGAATCAGATTTACTATCACTGGTATACAGTATGACATGAAATTTTGCAGCGGCAGTACATTGCAATACATAATTAAAAACCAGCAAATTACAATAAGAAATAAATTTTTAAAAATTAAATTAAGTAAGTAGTGCAAAAAGAGAGCGAACAAAAAGAAAGCAGTACTGAAGTAGTGCAGATGGATTCATTGTCTATTTAGAAATCTGATGGGTGGAGGGGAAGAAGCTATTCCTAATCTGTTGAGTATTTGTCAAGTCAAGTCACTTTTATTGTCATTTCGACCATAACTGCTGGTACAGTACACAGTAAAAATGAGACAACGTTTTTCAGGACCATGGTGTGACATGACACAGTACAAAAAACTAGACTGAACTACGTAAAAAAACAACACACAACTACACGAGACTACAGACCTACACAGGACTACGTAAAGTGCACAAAACAGTGCAGGCATTACAATAAATAATAAACAGGACAGTAGGGCAAGGTGTCAGTCCAGGCTCTGGGTATTGAGGAGTCCTATAGCTTGGGGGAAGAAACTGTTACATAGTCTGGTCGTGAGAGCCCGAATGCTTCGGAGCCTTTTCCCAGACAGCAGGAGGGAGAAGGGATTGTATGAGGGGTGCATGGGGTCCTTCATAATGCTGTTTCCTTTGCGGATGCAGCGTGTAGTGTAACTGTCTGTGATGGCGGGAACAGAGACCCCGATGAACTTCTCAGCTGACCTCACTATCCGCTACAGGGTCTTGTGATCTGAGATGGTGCAATTTCCAAACCAGGCAGTGATGCAGTTGTTCAGGATGCTCTCAATACAACCCCTGTATTGAGGATGAGGATGAGGATGGGGGGTGGGAGATGGACTTTCCTCAGCCTTCGCAGAAAGTAGAGACGCTGCTGGGCTTTCTTTGCTATGGAGCTGGTGTTGAGGGACCAGGTGAGATTCTCTGCCAGGTGAACACCAAGAAATTTGGTGTTCTTAACGATCTCTACCAAGAAGCCGTCGATGTTCAGTGGGGAGTGGTCACTCCATGCCCTCCTGAAGTCAACAACCATCTCTTTTGTTTTGTTCACATTCACAGACAGGTTGTTGGCTCTGCACCAGTCCATTAGCCGCTGCACCTCCTCTCTGTAAGCTGACTCGTCGTTCTTGCTGATGAGACCCATCGCGGTCGTGTCATCGGCGAACTTGATGATGTGGTTCGAGCTGTGTGTTGCAACACAGTCATGGGTCAGCAAAGTGAACAGCAGTGGACTGAGCACATAGCCCTGGGGGGCCCCCTGTGCTCAGTGTGATGGTGTTGGAGATGCTGCTCCCAATCCGGACTGACTGAGGTCTCCCAGTCAGGAAGTCTAGGTTCCTTCAGGTTGTCTTCAGGTTCCTATACCTTCTCCTTGATGGTGGTAATGAAAAGAGGGCAAGTCCTGGGTGATGGGGGTCATTTATGATGGATGCCGCCTTTTTGAGGCACTGCCTTTGAAGATGGAAAGTTGGCATTCAATTCAAGCGGTCTAGAATATAACAGCAGAGATGGGATGCTGAGAGGCTTAATAAGGCACTGGTGAGGCCTTACTGGTGAACAGTTTTGGGCTTCTTAACTAAGAAAAGACATGCTGGCATTGGAGAGGGTTCAGAGAAGGTTCACAGGGTTGATTCTGGAAATGACAGGGTTATATGATGAATGTTTGATTGCTCTGGGCCTGTACTCGCTGGAGTTTAGAAGGGTGAGGGGGGGAATCTCATTGAAACCTTTCGGATGTTGAAAGGCCTAGACAGAGTAGATGTGGAAAGGATGTTTCCCATGGTGGGGGATTCTAGAACATGAGGGCAGAGCCTCAGGATAGAGGGGAGTTCATTTAAAACAGAGATGCGGAGACATTTCTTTAGCCAGTGGGTGGTGTATTTGTAGAATTTATTACCACAGGCATCTGTGGAGACCAGGTCGTTGAGTGTATTTAAGATGGAGATTGAAAGGTTCTTGATTGGCCATGGCATTAAAGATTATGGAGAGGCCGAGAAGTGGAGCTGAGGAGGTGAGAAAAAAAGGTTCGGGGGGCCTGGTGCCTATGATGGAGTTTCAAAGTTCCAAATAAATTTATTATCAAAGTATATACAGTGGCTTACAAAAGTTTGGGCACCCCGGTCAAAATTTCTGTTACTGTGAATAGTTAAATGAGTAGAAGATGAACTGATCTCCAAAAGTCATAAAGTCAAAGATGAAACATTCTTTTCAACATTTTAAGCAAGATTAGTGTATTATTTTTGTTTTGTACAATTTTAGAGTGAAAAAAAGGAAAGGAGCACCATACAAAAGTTTGGGCACCCCAAGAGATTTGAGCTCTCAGATAACTTTTACCAAGGTCTCAGACCTTAATTAGCTTGCTAGAGCTATGGCTTGTTCACAGTCATCATTAGGAAAGGCCAGGTGATGCAAATTTCAAAGCTTTATAAATACCCTGACTCCTCAAACCTTGTCCCAACAATCAGCAGCCATGGGCTCCTCTAAACAGCTGCCTAGCACTCTGAAAATTAAAATAAATGATGCCCACAAAGCAGAAGGCTATAAGAAGGTAGCAAAGCATTTTCAGGTAGCCGTTTCGTCAGTTCGTAATGTAATTAAGAAATGGCAGTTAACAGGAACGGTGGAGGTCAAGTTGAGGTCTGGAAGACCAAGAAAACTTTCCGAGAGAATTGCTCATAGGATTGCGAGAAAGGCAAATCAAAACCCCCATTTGACTGCAAAAGACTTTCAGGAAGATTTAGCAGACTCTGGAGTGGTGGTGCAATGTTCTACTGTGCAGTGACACCTGCACAAATATGACCTTCATGGAAGAGTCATCAGAAGAAAACCTTTCCCACGTCCTCACCAAAAAAAATCAGCGTCATAAGTTTGCAAAGGAACATCTAAACAAGCCTGATGCATTTTGGGAACAAGTCCTGTGGACTGATGAAGTTAAAATAGAACTTTTTGGCTGCAATGAGCAAAGGTATGTTTGGAGAAAAAAGGGTGCAGAATTTCATGAATTTCATGTCAGAATTTCAGAATTTCATGTCTCCAACTGTTAAGCAAGGGGGTGGATTGATCATGCTTTGGGCTTGTGTTGCAGCCAGTGGCACGGGGAGCATTTCACTGGTAGAGGGAAGAATGAATTCAATTAAGTACCAGCAAATTCTGGAAGCAAACATCACACCGTCTGTAAAAAAGCTGAAGATGAAAAGAGGATGGATTCTACAACAGGATAATGATCCTAAACACACCTCAAAATCCACAATGGACTACCTCAAGAGGCGCAAGCTGAAGGTTTTGCTATGGCCCTCACAGTCCCCCGACCTAAACGTCATCAAAAATCTGTGGATAAACCTCAGTGCATGGAAGACGGCCCAAGAATCTCTCAAAACCAGAAGCCTTTTGCAAGGAAGAATGGGCAAAAATCCCCCAAACAAGAATTGGAAGACTCTTAGCTGGCTACAGAAAGCGTTTACAAGCTGTGATACTTGCCAAAGGGGGTGTTACTAAGTACTGAACATGCCGGGTGCCCAAACTTTTGCTTCGGGCCCTTTTCCTTTTTTTTTTATTTTTATCTTCTACAGTTTCAAAATAACAAAAAAGTAATCTTGCTTAAAATATTAAAGAAATGTGTCATCTTTAACTTTATGCCTTTTGGAAATCAGGTCTTCTTTTACTCGCTTAGCTATTCACAGTAACAGAAATTTAGACCAGGGGTGCCCAAACTTTTGCATGCCATTGTATGACATTGTATACTAGCCTGAGATTCATTCTCTTACAGATATTCACAGTAGCACAAAGAAATACAATAGAATCAATGAAAAACAACATGCAAAGTCTGATAAACAACCAATGTGCAAAAGAAGACAACAGTGCAAATACAGTCGGCCCTCCTTATCCATGGGGGATTAGTTCCAAGACCCCCTGTGGATACGAAAAAATGCGGATGCATAAGTCCCTTATTTAACCTGTCCCAATGCGTTGGTCTTTAGGACCCAGCGGAACCCCGGACTTTATTTAACCTGTCTCAGTGTGGTGGACATTAAGACCCAGCGGTGCAGCTCCGAATCCGTAGTGTTTCTGTTCACAAGAATAATCACGATCACGATTGAAAATAAGGTGGATGTAATAAAGCGATCAGAAAGAGGTGAAACGCCATTGGTCATTGGAAAAGCGTTAGGCTACAGTTGGTCAACGATTGCAAGAATTTTAATGGAGCATGTGAAAGGCCCTGCCCCAATGAAAGCTACAATTATTACTAAGCAACGCAGTGGTTTAATTATTGAAATACGTATGTTTCTTAAGTGTTTTATATGCATAGAAAAGTAAAATATGTACTATATACTAAGAAAAATGTTTGACCAACTGACGCTAAATAATACCGGATGTATCTGTTCCCACTTCAAATCTGACTTAAAGACGGACTCAGGAACGGAACTCGTTCATAACCCAGGGACTGCTTGTACTTTTAAGTCATTTCTAGATTACTTATAATACCTAATACAATGTAAATGCTATGTAAATAGTTGGTATACTGTATTGTTCAGGGAATAATGACAAGAAAAAAATAGTCTGTACATGCTCAAACAATGAGTGCTGGAGAGAGAACTTCCGGGTTTTCCTGATCCGCGGTTGGTTGAATCCGTGCATGCGGAACCCGCGGATAAGGAGGACCAAATGTACAGAAAAAAAAATTAAATACTTAAATAATCGTGAGAACGAGTTGTAGACCTTCTGTCCCACTGACTGTCACCTGTAAAGGACTACACGGGGAAATGGGCACCCACTGTGATACTGTGTAGTGAGGTGATTTTCTCACCAAATTGTTCTTTGTCTTGGCCACATTGGGGTCTTCTGGTCCCAGTTTGGTCTGGTAGATCTCCAAAGCTCTTTGGTAGTAGTACTCCACCTCCTCATACTTGCCCTGATTCTGGCACAGTAGTGCCAGGTTATTCAGTTGCTTCGCCACGTCGGGGTGGTCCTTGCCCAGCACCTGCAGGTTCACAACGCTAAACTCAGCAAAGCTCATTAGATACAAGAAAATCCTGCACTTACACAGTACTTCAAATCCCTCAGAAAATGCTTCACAATTAATTGGCTTGCGGTGCAGTGTTGCTGTTATAAGGGCAGACAGCCAGCACGTGGAAAGGTTTCAGTGAGATTAACGATCT
Source organism: Hemitrygon akajei (assembly GCF_048418815.1). Classification (NCBI taxonomy): domain Eukaryota; kingdom Metazoa; phylum Chordata; class Chondrichthyes; order Myliobatiformes; family Dasyatidae; genus Hemitrygon; species Hemitrygon akajei. Next base: position 181,743,423 of record NC_133125.1, read on the forward strand.
GCTAGTATACTGTCTGGAGTTACAGAGAATGCTAGTCAGGACACCAGCAGAATACACTGCTCTTACAATCACACCTCACCTTTTGACCGATCACATCTGTGCTGACTCAAACAACTGTCCACTTGCTTTACAACAAATAATCTGTTGATAGAACTCAGCAAGTGAAGCAGTATCTGAGGGAGAATAGGAACTGTTGATGCTATGAATCAACTCCATGCATCAGGAGAGTCCCTTGCATATCCAATTAGTTTCTCTGTACACCTTCCCTTTTGCATTTTAACCATACAACAATTTATTTTTGGAAGTTCTTACTGAATCCAGTTCCTCAATTGTCCACCATCTTGTGCCCTTTGTCACATCCACCTATCAGCTCACAGCCTCTGCCACTGTCTCCACCAGCCTATTCCCTCCTCCTCACCCAGATCCACCCTTCTGATCATCCCTTTATGCTGGCTGTCTCACCCCTATTCTTTCAGTACAGATGAAGATCTCAACCTGAAATGTCAACTGTCCATTTGCCTCCACAGATGCTGCCTGACCCGCTGAGTTCCTCCAACTTTTTAATTTTGCTCCAGTTATTTATTTATTTAGAGATACAGGATAGAAACAGGCCTTACTGACGCAATGAGCTCACACTGCCCTATTACAGCCATGTGAACAATTAACTTACTAACCTGCATGTTTTTGGATTGTGGGACGATGTCGGAGCATTCAGCCTCTGCCACATCTTGCTACCGTTACCAGGAAAGAAGTGCAAGGATAACTCAAGACATGGTTCTACAATACTCAGTGACCACCTGGAGCTCTGCTGGTAATTAGGAGTTCCACACAAAGCTTGGGAAAATCGTTTACCTTTCATCTATTAAACCTTATCTCCACTCACTTAAAAGCCTAAGTTGGTTAAATCCGTATGTCATTTGGAATTACTTAAAAGTCTGAGGGAGAGAAAGATTTAAAGGATATGAAAATGTTTTGACTCAAGGCAGTTTTAACAAATATCTACCGGTAATCATTAGAAACTGGAGATTGTACATGTGTAGGTAACATTTTATCTTTAAAAACAGGAGATCTCCAGTGTAATTTAAAATAATTCACTGTACGTGGATACAGCTGTAAGTAGCCCAGAGTGTTGAGATCATCAGGCAGAGGCAATAAATCGAAGCACAAACAGCTGAATTAGAGCAACAAACATTCTGCTGGAGGAACTCAGCGGGTAGAGCAACATCTGCAGGAGGAAAGGAGTCAAAGAGCTGGTGAACAGTTGAGGAGCAGTGAGAGAGGGTCTCACAGAACTCTCAAAAGAAGCAAGAAAACTTCTTCAAAGTTGTCATACATTGAAGAGATTTTGCAGTTGTAGATTCACATATTCAAAGAGCACTACAGCACGTCTAGTCCACGTTGAACTAATCCCATCAATCTGCACCAGGACCATAGCCCTCCATACCCCTCTAATCCATGGATTTATAGATAGATAGATAGATAGATAGATACTTTATTCATCCCCATGGGGAAATTCAACATTTTTTTCCAATGTCCCATACACTTGTTGTAGCAAAAACTCCAAACTTCTACTGAAATTAAACCTGCACCACTACTTCTGTTGGCAGCTTGTTCCAAATTTGCACCACTCTCTGAGTGAAGTTCCCCCTCATGTTCCCTTTAAACATTTTACCTTTCACCCTTAACCCATGACCTCTAGTTCTAGTCTCACCCAACCTCAGTGGAAAAAGCCTGTTTGCATTTACTCTATACCCACATAATTTTGATAGATATGGGTATACCTCCATCAAATCTCCCCTTGTTCTCCTATGTTCCTGGGAGGAGAATGAGGAGTTGAGTAATACAGTGGAGACACAAAAAATTACCAATTCTGGAATCTGAAGCAAAAAAAAACTGCTGGACAAACTTAATAGCTCGAGCAACATCTATGGGAGCAACCAATTCTCTCCCCCAACAGATATTACTTGACCCACTGAGTTCCTTCAGCACACTGTGTGTTACTCCAACATCAGCAATCCTTAATGTCTTCACTGAAGTAAGGAAACATTTTACATGCCAAATGTGACAGAACTTTGCAATTCTTTTCCACAGTAGCCAATAATAGTATTAAATCTGATCAGTTCTGCTCCTCAAAGGTATTGAGGAAAATGAATTAAAGGCAGTTGTAGGGAGTGAGGTCCCCTCCTTCATCAGGCACAATCATTTTGAATGGCAGAAGGACATCCAAGGTAGTAACTTCTGGATTACTCCTGGTGCCATGGACTAGTGCAGGTAGGAATGGGGTGATAGCACAGTTGACTGAGTGGCTGAGGAGATGGTGCAGGGGACAGGGTTTCAAGTTCTTGGATCATTGGAATATTTTCTGGGGAAGGGGTGATCTATACAAGAGGGACAGGTTGCACCTGAACTGGAGGGGAATCAATAACCTGGCCAGGAGGCTTGGGATGGTTTAAGTTAGTTTGGCAGGGGGATGGGAACTAGAGCAACCTTATTCTTCAATCTCTTTGAATTATGGAGGCCAGCATGTGTATAAATGTCTCTCTCCATCATGATCATCATGACTCCAGTATTTTTGCTATTTTTTAATGTTTCTTAATTGTACATACGATTTTTTTTGTGTTCTATCGCTGAGCAGTAGTGAACCATCTGATTGGCCTATCAGAGTTCTCTTTGGGAACTAGTTGACTTGATCAGCATTTCTGATCTGGCTATTGTTCACGACTGCATTTAATTAAAAAAAAGTCAGTAGGTGAAGGATTGGACAGGAAGGTAGATGTCAGGGGAAGTATTGAAAGGCAAAATCAAAATAAACGTCATGATGGGTCAGATAGCTCGAAGTGTGTGTATTTTAATGTGGAGTATTATGGGTAAGGGTGATGAACTTAGAACATGGATCAGTACATGTAACTATGATGTTGTGGCCAATTCAGAAACCTGGTTGAGAGAGGGGCAGGAATGGGTGATTAATGTACCAGGCTTTCAACATTTTAGAGAAGGAGGTAAAAGGGTGGGTGGAGAGTCAATATCACAGCTGCACTCAGGGGAGACATAATGGAGAGGTCAGACGCTGTTTGGGAGAACTCAGGAATAGGAAGGGTGGAATTACTCTGATGGGATTGTCCTACAGACCCCCCCCCACCCCCCAACAGCCAGTGGGAGATTGAGGAACAGATATTAAAATAGATTAAGGAAATGTGTAAAAATAATAGGGTTATTGTTATAAGGGATTTCAATGTCCCTATTATAAACTGGGGCCTTCTTAGTGCAAGGGGTTTAGGTGGGGCAGAATTTATTAAGTATCCAGGAGGATTTTGTAAACTAATATATGGATGATCTAACAAAAGGGCCGTACTGGACCTGGTGTTGGGCAATGAGCCCAGCCAGGTGACTGAACTTTAGTGGGTGAACAATTAGGGAACAGCGTTCACCCTCCTTAATTTTCAGGATAGCAATAGATAAGGAATGTATGATCCTTGCGGGAGAGTTTTAAATTGGAGTCAGGCAAATTTCAAGGGCATTAGGCAGGAACTAAGAAGAGTTAATTGGGAACACCTTTTTTTCTGGCATGTCTACATCAGACATGTGGAGGATATTTAAAGATCAATTGCACAGAGTACAGGAAAGGTATGCTCCTGTTAGAAAGAAGGACAGGGAAGGAAAGATTAGAGAATGTTGGATGTCCAGAGAGGTGATGAATTTAGTCAAGAAAAAAAAAATTATGTAAAGAAGTTAGGATCAAACAAAGCACATAGGAAGCCAGCAAAGAACTAAAGAAGGGAATGAGGTCAGCCAGAAGTGGCCATGAAAATCTTTGGCTAGTAGGATTGCAGTAAATCTCAAGACACTCTATATATACATCAAGAACAAGAGGGTAACTCGGGAGAGGGTGGGACCACTCAAGGATAAGGAGGGGAACATTTACCTGGATGCAGAGAATGTGAGTGAGGTATTTAATGAGTACTTTTCTTCAGTATGTACCAAGGAAAAGGACATGGAGGACCAGGAGATCAGTGTTGAGTGTATAAATATGTTAGGGTGTTTAGAGGTCAAGGAGGAGGAAGTGTTGGGTCTTCGAATGAGTATTAAGGTGGATAAGTCCCCAGGGCCTGATGGGATTTATCCCAGGTCATTGAGGGAGGCAAGAGATGAGATTGCTGGGGCTTTGACCTGTGTTTTCACGTCGTTTATCGGCTAAGGTGAGGTCCTATAGGCTGGTGGGTGACTGATGTTATACCGATATTTAAGAAAAGAACAAGTGAGAGTCCGGAAACTATAGACTAAAGAGTCTCACGTTAGGCATGGGGGGAAACTGCCGGAGAAACTTCTTAGGAATAGGATATATGAGCATTTGGAAACTCATGGCCTAATTAGGGAGAGGCAGTACGGCTTTGTGCGGGGCAGGTCTCGTCTTAGCAACTTGATTGAGTTTTTTGCCAAGGTGACAAGAGATTGATGAGGGTGGGGCAGTGGATGTTGCCTACATGGATTTTATTAAGGCATTTGACAAAATCCCTCATGGGAGGCTAATCCAGAAGATTAGAATGCACGGGATCCATGGAAAATTGATTGTTTGGATTCAGAACTGCTTGCACAGAGAAGACGGAGGGTAGTGGTTGAAGGGACTTATCCGAGCTGAAGATCGTGGAGTTAGTGGAGTTCCACAGGGATCTACACTGGGACCCCTGCTTTTGTGATGTATATAAATGACCTGAATTAAAATGTAGATGAGTGGGTTAGTAAGTTTGCAGATGATACCAAGATTGGTGGAGTTGTGGATAGTGTAGAAAACTGGCAAAGAATACAGCACTGTATAGATCAAATGCAGATATGGGCATAGAAATGGAGGATGGGGTTGAACCCAGATAAATGTGAGGTGTTACACCTTGATAGGGCAAATGCAAGGAGACAGTGCACTGTTAAGGGCAAGATCCTTCATAGTGTTGCTGAGCAGAGAGATCTTGGGGTCCAAGTTCGTAGCTCCAGGAAAGTGGCTACACAGGTCAATAGGGTGGTTAAGAAGACTTATGGAATACTTGCTTTTATAAGTCAATGTATTGAGTTTAAAACCCAAGACACTATATTGTAACTCTGGTTCAGCCACACCTGGTGTTTGCATACAGTTCTGTTTGCCCTACTCTGCTGAGGTTTTGGAGAGGGTGCAGAAGAGGTTTATACCAGGATGCTGCCTGGTTTAGAGGGCATGTGGTATCATGAGAGGCTGGACAAACTTGGGTTGTTTTCTCTGGAGTGGCAGAGGCTGAGGGGTGATCTGATAGAGGCATAGATAAAGTAGACAGGGGGTTTATTTCCCCTCCAGGGTAGAATTGTCAAATACCAGAGGCATGCATTGTAGCGAGAGGGGGTAAGTTCAAAAGGGATGTGAGGGGTAAGTTTCTTTACTCAGAGTGATGGATGCCTGGTATGCGCTGTCTGGTATGGTGACAGGGGCAAATACATTAGAGGTTTTAAAGAGATGTTTAGATAGGCACATGTATGTGAGGAAGATGAAGGGATATGGACATTGAGTAGATAAGGAGGGATTAGTATTTGGGGTTTTAAAAAAATTACTTTTTAGCTGGTTTGGCACAACATTGTGGATCAAAGGATCTGTTCCTGTGTCATGCTGTTCTATGTTCAACATGCCAGAGAGGTTCTTGTTGTGTCTCCAACAGCCAGGATATCTTCTCCAGAATCTGCAGATGCTGGAAATCTTGAGCAACATACACAAAATGCTGGAGGAACTCAGCAGGTCAGCCAGCATCTATGGAGAGGAATAAACAGTCAACACTTTGTGCTGAGATGCCACCTGTGCTGAGTTCCTCCAACATTTTATGTGTGTTGCAACAATTTAAGCCGGATGTGATACAGATACAAATTTGTGGATAAGAACACAGATGCCTTGTGCAGGAAGGCACAGAGTCGACTGTACTTCCTAAGAAGGTTGGCGTCATTCAATGTCTGTAGTGAGATGCTGAAGATGTTCTATAGGTCAGTTGTGGAGAGCGCCCTCTTCTTTGTGGTGGCGTGTTGGGGAGGAAGCATTAAGAAGAGGGACGCCTCACGTCTTAATAAGCTGGTAAGGAAGGCGGGCTCTGTCGTGGGCAAAGTACTGGAGAGTTTAACATTGGTAGCTGAGCGAAGGGCGCTGAGTAGGCTACGGTCAATTATGGATAACTCTGAACATCCTCTACATAGCACCATCCAGAGACAGAGAAGCAGTTTCAGCGACAGGTTACTATCGATACAATGCTCCTCAGACAGGATGAAGAGGTCAATACTCCCCTATGCCATTAGGCTTTACAATTCTACCGCCAGGACTTAAGAACTTTTTAAAAGCTATTATTAATGCTTTATGAGATAGTGATTTAGATGCATATCATATTTTTTACTGAGTTAAGTATTGAATGTAATTAGTTTTGCTACAACAAGTGTATGGGACATTGGAAAAAAGTTGAATTTCCCCATGGGGATGAATAAAGTATCTATCTATCTATCTATCTATCTATCATTCAAAAATGATGCACCCAGCAAATACAAATCAAGAATATCAAAAGGATAAAATATTGAAAATGTTGTAAGTGCCCCAGGCCACACAGACAAAACTAACATTTCAAACTAATGAGCTATTTTTCAGAACAGATGCAAGTGCAGAGCGAGAGAGAAGTGCAGTGGTGGTGGGAGCAAGGAGTAAAATGAAAAGAAAGGTAACGTGTGAGAAAAGGTGGCAAGCAGAAGAGATTAAATGATGCCTTTAACACCATCCAGCCCAAGATCTTAAGGCACAAATTAACGGAGATGGGAGTAGACTCTCACATGGTGGATTGGATAGTGGATTACTTGACAGATAGACCTCAGTATGTGCGGTTGGGAGACTGTAGGTCTGGCACGGTGGTCAGCAGCACAGGAGCGCCGCAGGGAACCGTACTCTCTCCGGTCCTGTTCACCCTGTACACATCAGACTTCCAATATAACTCGGAGTCCTGCCACGTGCAGAAGTTCGCTGATGACACGGCCATAGTGGGGTGTGTCAGGAATGGACAGGAGGAGGAGTATAGGAAACTGATACAGGACTTTGTGATATGGTGCAACTCAAACTACCTGCGTCTCAATATCACCAAGACCAAGGAGATGGTGGTGGACTTTAGGAGATCTAGGCCTCATATGGAGCCAGTGATCATTAATGGAGAATGTGTGGAGCAGGTTAAGACCTACAAGTATCTGGGAGTACAGTTAGACGAGAAGCTAGACTGGACTGCCAACACAGATGCCTTGTGCAGGAAGGCACAGAGTCGACTGTACTTCCTTAGAAGGTTGGCGTCATTCAATGTCTGTAGTGAGATGCTGAAGATGTTCTATAGGTCAGTTGTGGAGAGCGCCCTCTTCTTTGTGGTGGCGTGTTGGGGAGGAAGCATTAAGAAGAGGGACGCCTCACGTCTTAATAAGCTGGTAAGGAAGGCGGGCTCTGTCGTGGGCAAAGTACTGGAGAGTTTAACATCGGTAGCTGAGCGAAGGGCGCTGAGTAGGCTACGGTCAATTATGGATAACTCTGAACATCCTCTACATAGCACCATCCAGAGACAGAGAAGCAGTTTCAGCGACAGGTTACTATCGATGCAATGCTCCTCAGACAGGATGAAGAGGTCAATACTCCCCAATGCCATTAGGCTTTACAATTCTACCGCCAGGACTTAAGAACTTTTTAAAAGCTATTATTAATGCTTTTTGAGATAGTGATTTAGATGTATATCATATTTTTTACTGAGTTAAGTATTGTATGTAATTAGTTTTGCTACAACAAGTGTATGGGACATTGGAAAAAAGTTGAATTTCCCCATGGGGATGAATAAAGTATCTATCTATCTATCTATCTGTCTATGAGTGGGTGGTGACAAGATTTAACCGAAGAATCAAGTAGACACTTCCAGTTTTACCCAGTTAGGTTTCAAATTAAGTGCAAACAGAAAATAATGGAACTACTCTGCAGGTCAGGCAGCATTGATGAAGGTCAATCACCTTCCGTCAAAATTTTCTGGTATTTTTTAAATTCAGAGATACAGCACGGAACAGGCTCTTGCAGCCCAATGAGCTGTGCTGCCCAGAAACCCACCCATTTAACTCTTGCTTAATCATGGGAAAATTTACAATGACCAATTAACCTGCTGGCCAGTACTTCTTTGGACTCTGGAGCACTTGGAGGAAACCCAAGCGTTCATGGGGTAAACAGATGACTCTTTACGGGTGGCACTGAAATTGAACTCCGAACTCTGTAGCTTACCAACCTGTAATAACGTTGTGCTATCTACCATGCTGGTACCCTATTACTTCAGATTAACTTGCAGTTTAATGTCGGAACTATAACCTGCAGGTCTTAAACAAGCTGTCTGTTAATTAAGTTTGAAGGATGAGATGTTAACCACTTTTTCATGCTATGGGGGAAGATAATTAGCAGAAGAGCCCCAGAGGGTCCTCATGTAGAACTATAAATGAAGTGTTATTACTGCACTGGCAGCAAAAGGCTGCAGGGGCTGAGACTGCTGAAATTCAATACTCTCTGTGACATATTTTTATGAGTAACTACACGTTTTACTTCATAAAGCACCCATTTAGTGCCTCAGACCTCGAGCTACAACTGAAATGCAAGACTGAGAGCATCAGCAATTTAACCCTTTCACATTCTTTGTCATTCAGCTATTTTATTCTATTTTAACACTCCTGTTCCACAAAGCGATATGTCTTTACAAAAAACTTTTTTCAGAATGTAATTATCCCAGATGGAGTTACAAATTTCCAAATCCCTCTGTGTGGAGACATTGTCTCTGATTTCACTCCCGCACAACTGAGCTCAAAATCTAAACGTTCCCTTGTTCTGCATTCCTCTTTCACATGAAAGAGTTTCTTTTAATGTCAATTTCCATGTTTTGAATTGGTTCTGCCCTGCCCCCAAACATAATAGAATTCAGGACATGTCTAGGCAAACTGTCATCACAATCTATCCCTTAAAACCTGCTATTAATGGGGTGGGGTGGTAATGTAATCGCTTTACAGTGACAGTGACAACCGATTGGAGTTTGATTTCTGTTGCTGTCTGTAAGGAGTTTGTATGTTCTCCCCATGATGTGAGGTGAGGCGGTAGCATAGTGGTCAACTCCAGTGTCCTTAGAAAGGCCGACGGAAAAACCAGGAAACCTAACAACAAGGAGGAACTTGTCGCTACTGCCTGTCTTCCCTGTATTTTCATGGTTTCTGGAGGGATCAAGAAATACCAAGTTAATACCATCCACAAACCCGCAAGGAAGCTCAAATATCAGCTTATGCGGGTCAAAGTGAGAGTAAGTGTTCAGCATGGACTAAGGGCCGAGATGGCCTGTTTCCGTGCTGTACAGATGACCTGGGGCTCAGGATGGCTGACTTTTACAGGATTCCCTGTGAATGCAGAGCAGCATATATCAGTCAGATGGGACGCACAGTGGAAACCCGTATCAAGGAGCAGAGGGGTGTATCTGTTTGGGTTACCCAGAGAAATCGGTGATAGTAGAACACTGCCATAGCATTGACTTTGACAGCACAAAACTAGTGTGCGCACCACTGGTTTTTGGAATCACATAGTAAAGGAAGCCATTGAAATAAATTTTACAAAGACAAAGGTTTTGCTCTAAATAAGAACTGGAATTCAATCACAGACAAGGTGGGAGAGTTGAAACCTGATTGGATGAAGACCATCCAATCAGAAGGGACGGACCAAGGGGGTATAAATGCCACTGGACTAGACATGCCCAGGTATCATTCCTGATGAAGATGGCAGTGTTTGTCATCGAAACGTCGGTCATAATTGATATCTATACCCGGTGGAAGCCCGAGAAGAGTTTATTTGTCATAAAAAAAATTGTCAACATTATAACTGTCTTTCTCTTTGTTTTTCTCTCTGTTTCCTCCGTTTTCACCAAATCTTTTTTTTTAAAGAACAGTCTACTTTGTGAAATGTTTTCGACATTAGAACTCTTTCTAAAAAACACTAAATCTAATGGAGGTCAGAGTGGACTACCTGGACACTCCAGCAAAGTGGAGGATTATTCTGCCTCTTTAGTAACTTGCCCTAAGCTATTAGGCATTGGAGGAAATCTCTATGGTGGGACAGATAAACAACCCAATCTGGTATAGGTTCCTGGAAGTATGGGGCGGGATGGAGATGCTTGAACAAGTGTGTCCACCTCAGGTAAATGGTCCTCATCATGATGATCAGCCTACTTTATTTCTTCCTCTACCTTTCATGGACTTTGAAGGTGCACGAGCGTACGCCTGTTCCACCTTGTGATGTTCTGATCACAAACGATTATGGTGAATGCTGCCGGACTACTTTGGTGAATTGGTCTGAAACCCAAACAGCTTCACCACTCTGGAGCAGCAACTAAGATTTTGCTCTGTGTCTGAGATTATGCATGCTCTTTATTTTCTCACGCTGTGTTGTCTCAAAATTTCTCCTTTGTTTAAGTGAGCTTGGAGAAGGGAAGGAAGAAGGGGCAGGCTGGTTCTCAGTCTCTGGCCCATTGACAGCTCGACTGTAGTCACTTGCAAGAGGTGTGGTGTAGTGCTTTGTAGGGTCTTTTGCCTTCGGTAGGAGACTTTTAACAGTTTGCGCGGCTCTTTCCGCTTCTCCATTTGCCTGTAGGTACCGTGGAGTGCTTTTCTGGTGTTTGAACTCATAGTCTCCAGCTAAGACTTTGAACTCTGAGCAGCTGAATTGTGGACCATTGTCTGATACAAGAGCCTCTGGTATTCCAAGGTGTGCAAGTACAGGTTTCGGGTGCTGTATAACTGCTGCTGAGGATGCAGAAGACAGCTTGAGACTCAACATTCTGTCAGTAGTAATCCACAGTAATCCCACCACCAAGCACTTCTTTCCCACCCCCCACTTCCTGCTTTCTCCAAGGATTGCTCCATAAGCAATCCCCTTGTCCACTGACCTCCCTCCTGGCACTTATCCTTACAAGTGAAACAAGTGCTACACCTGCCCCAAACACCTCTGCCCTCACTATCATTCAGGGCCCGAAACAGTCCTTCCCAGTTGAGGCAACACTTCACCTGTGAGTCTATTGGGGCCTACTGGGGTGTTTGGTGCTCCCAGTGTGGCCTCCCGTATATTAGGGAGACCGCCTTACTGAGTGCCAGAAAAAGTGATCTCCCAGTGGCCACCCATTTTAATTCCATTTCCCATTCCCATTCTGACATGTCAGCCTATGGCCTTCTCAACTGTCATGGTGAGGCCACACTCAGGTTGAAGGAGCAACACCTTAAATTCCATCTGGGTAGCCTCCAACCTGATGGCATGAACATTGATTTCTCGAACTTCCAGTAAAGCCCCTCCCCCACCCCTTTACCAATCCCCGTTTCCCTCTCCCACCTTAACCCCTTACCTGCCTATCACCTCCCTCTGGTGCTTCTCCCCCCTTTTCTCTCTTCCACAGCCTTCTGTCCTCTCCTATCAGATTCCCCCTTCTCCAGCCCTGTATCTCTTTCACCAATCAACTTCCCAGCTCTTTACTTCACTGCTCCCCCTTCCCGGATTTACCTATCACCTTGTGGTTCTACTCCCCCCCCCCCACCCCCCCCCCCCCCCGAACCACCACTCTCCCACCTTCTTACTCTGACTCAGCCTTTTCCCAGTCTTGATGAAGGGTCTCGGCCTGAAACGTCAACTGTACTCTTTTCCATAGATGCTGCCTGGCCTGCTGAGTTCCTCCAGCATTTTGTGTGTTTTGCTTGGATTTCCAGCATCTGCAGATTTTCTCGTTTGTGAGGAAATATTTATCTCTTTTCAGCTCAAAATGTCTGTGCCTGCAACTTGCCATGGGAAGTCTGGGAGTGCTGTGGGACAGGGATGACTTTCGTGCAGTTTTCCGCATGTTTCATATAGGTTTACATAACCTCTCAGCTGTGTGCTCAGACCAGGCCACCACTCAGATTGCCTTGCTCTTAGCAACATTTTTTGGTGCCTTGATGGATTCGATGGACTGATGATTTTGGTGTGCATCGAAGCAGGAATAATGAGTCTGGAGCCCTTTAGCAGCAAACCATCAAGAATGGTGAGCGTGCTTCTTTCAAGCCAGTAAGGTGTAATTTATGAGCTCCTTTTGGAACAGCTGCCCATCCATGCTCACAGTATTGTATAACCTTGCTGCAGATTTGATCCTTTTTCAACTCAGTATGAATTTTATCCTCTTTGCTCTGTGATGCAGGAAAGCTTTGATATATCTGAGCTAGGTAGATTTTGGTGTCTTCCATGAGGGCGGGTCAGCTTCCGTCCACTCAGTTCTGCGTGGCATCCTCATCAGAGGGGCTGATGTTCTGAAGGATTTGCCAGGGACATGCTCAACGTCATTACAGTATCGCACAAGCCTCATTCCAAATCCTTGCAGATGTGGAGGTAAGTCATCCAAGTTTTTCAAGCTAAGGACGCTGTCAGTTGGCTTGTGCTCTGTTTCAAGTAGGAATTTAGTGCCTATCAAGTAGCAGCTAAAGCATTCACAAATGCACACACCAGCCCATATCTCCTTTCTGATTTGGGCATTACACTGTTCATTACGCTCTTGATGCACATGCCGCCCGTTTCCAAACACACCTCAGTTTTACACAAGTGCACACAACAGCCAATATCTCCTTTCTGATTTGGGCATTACGCTGTTCATTACGCTCTTGATGCACATGCCGCCCGTTTCCAAACACACCTCAGTTTTACACAAGCACTCCCCTAAGCTAAAGGAAGGGGTGTCTGCAGAGATCTTGGGTTTTTGTTCAGATCAAAGAACATCAATGTCGGCAGAGAGATCAGCTCTGCTTTAAGTAATGAGAATGACCTCCTGTAGTGCGTCCCAGGTCCAAACATTTCTCTGAGAGAGGAGGTTGTGTCACGGCTTTGTTTTCTCTTCTAAATCTGGAATGAACTTTCCAGCTGTTTTATTCATGCCAAGGAAATTGCAGATCTCTGATACATTCATTTGCTGTTTTGTTGTCCAAACTCCTGTCAGTTTATCTGAATTTGGTTGCACTCCCTCTGAGGATAGTTGGTGGGCTAAGAACTTCACCTCCAACTTTGCAAATTCACATTTATTTTTGTTCAGGTGATTCCAGCCTGTTTCAGTTTCTCCGAGGCAGCTTCCACTCTTTTGTCATGTTCTTCACTTGAGCCTCTGAAGATGAGCATATTGTCCATGTGGAGGACTACTTCTGGTCCCTACAAAGTTTTGTTCATCCTCAACTGAAAGAGTTCAGAGGCTGATGAGATGCCAAAAGGGAGTCTCTTGAAGGCATAGCATCCATTTGGTGTGACAAAGGCCGTGAGCTTCTGTGACTTAGGAGCTAAACAATCTGTCAGAACCTTGATTTTGTATCTAGTTTAGTGAAGAACCCAGCATACCCAATGTGTACTCAACATAGGGCAGAATAGACTTCTCCTGCCTCACTGAATTATTCAGTTTTGTTAGATCAACAGAGATGCTCACTGTGCCATCTGGCTTGGGAACGGGAACAATGCTCACACACCAGTCAGTAGGTCCATTCACTCTAGTTATGATGTCCAGCGCCTCCATTCTCTCAAATTCAGCTTTGACTTTGGTTTTTCAATGGGATTGGTATACACCTCGATGTGGTCAGAAAATAAAGCATTACTCCTGGCCTCAATTGTATAAGGTACTCTTCTTTCAGACCCCAGGCCTGTGAACAACTCCAGTAATTTCTCCTGCCGCTGAACAATGCAAATCCAACCTTGCACAGAGGTTCAGCAGTCGTCCCAGTAGAGGTGCGAAGAGATCCTGAACAACATAGCCGCCCTCTTTTAACTGTTCCTCATTTTTACATATGGATGTTGTGAACATTCCTTTCACACTGAGCTTATGTTTCCCGGGCCCCTGATCACTTTCCTCGTTGGGTTTAGTATAAGGCCAGTTTTCTGAAAAGACATTTGGGGATGGCTGTGACATCTGCCCCAGTGTCCATTTTGAACGTCACTACCCCATTTTGCAATGTACTGTAGAACACCAGCCTTGTCTATTTGAATCTAGAGCTCCAAGGAAAGTTCCCTCTTTGGCTGAATCATGGCTTTCCTTGACTTCCTGATGAACTATTTTTGAGTGATACTGTCTTTCATAATGGCCAACTCTATTGCATTGGTGACATTTCACTTCTTTTGCTGGGCAGAGCTCTTTGATGCGGAATGGAGACTTGCCGCATCTCCTGCAGTAGGACATTCTGTTTGTCTTGTTTGAGCTGAGCTCTACTGTTACCTCTTTCTGATGTCTTTCTGACTGCACCTTATTTGTACCCTTCTTTTAGTAGAGCTTCTTGCTTTACCTCAACATTGTTTTCATGCCTGTTGCTGACAAACATTCTCACTCTACCTGACCATAGTAATAGGTTACTCTGGTGTGAAACTTGCCTGCAACTGAAGTTTCTTTGACAATTCGGTGTCTAGTAGTCCAGCAACAATTCTGTCTCTAATGAGCTCATCTCTCAGATTTTCATATGCACAGTTGTCTGACAGGGCATACAATGCTGTGATGAAATCATTTACACTTTCATCTGGCTCCTGTTTTCTGGAGTTGAACTTTGCTCTCTTGTTTCCCTTTCCTGTGAAATATTCTTTGAATTTGCCCTGCACTGTTTTGTACTCCTTTTTCCTGAGCATCTGTCAGTTCTGATCCACCTATGATCTCATCCACATTGTCACCCATGCCGTATATCAGTGTGCTTACTTGATGCTCTTCAGAAGCCTGAGTGAGATTGCTTGAACCCCTCAATCTCTCAAAGTGTCAGAGCTATTTCTCAAAGTCCCTCGGTTTAGAGAAATCAAATGTCTCGGGGTGGGGGGGGGGGCGGTTATTAGGTAAGTAGATGTAGGTCCTGTAGGTATTACCTTGTTTATTTATTATTTTATTTATTTGGACTATGGAAGTCTTATTTTCTCTCTCTGTGAGAGTTTGACTGACTTCTCTGCTGTGTCTGTGTTTCTGAGCATTTTCCCAGGCTAGTAGCCACGGATTATTACAGTGTTGCGGTCTCCGCTCAATCTCAGTTAGCGACTAGTCTAGGTAGTCTAAGTCACTAAGTCCCTGGACACTCTCACAAATACATACAAATAAAAAAGTCTTACTGTAAATTCTTTCTTGTTGGGGGTCTCCTTTGATCTGTAGCCTGAATTCATTGATAAGCAACTAACTTCTGACACCATGTTGTGTTCATTATGGAGGGACAGTGCAGAGCACACAGCAGCACGCAGGCTACTCAACTGAACTTTACTGCTTGTACAGTATGTGAATTCCTCCTCCCGTGTGGGAGTGGCTAACTGAGTGACACAGAAATAACACTATTAACCACAACACATGTGAAATAAACTGCCCTTAAAGAGAGATCTACAGTGATAAAGTCAAAGTCAAAGCAATTTAAGACCGTAAGATATAGGGGCAGAAGTAGGCCATTTGGCCCATTGGGTTTGCTCCAGCATTCAATCACGTGCTGATCCAATTCTTCCAGTCATCCCCACTCCCCTGTCTTCACCCCATACCCTTTGATGTCCTGGCTGATCAAGAACCTATCTGCCTTAAATGCACCCAATGACTTGGCCTCCACAGCCGCTCGTGGCAACAAATTCCACAGATTTACCACCCTCTGACTAAAGTAATTTTACACATCTCAGTTCTAAATGGGCGTCCTTCAATCCTGAAGTCATGCCCTCCTGTCCTAGGATCCCCATTGTCCTAGGATAATAATGGGAATTTATTATCAAAGTACGTATATCTCAGCAAATACTACCTTGAGATTCACTTTCTTGCAGCATTCACAACAGAGAAATACAATAGGATCAATGAAAAACTAACACTAGTAAGGATTCTCATTTTCTCACCTTTTCCCGGATTTCCAGAGCTCTCTTACACAGCGGTTCTGCCTCTTTATATTTTCCTCTTTTGCCAAAGAGTACGGCAAGATTATTCAGAGTGGCAGCCACCTGCACGGAACGAGTGAAAGGACAGGTGAGTTTAGAGTGTCTTTTTGTCTTCCCACACAACTCCATTTACTCTGCTATAGCCTTTCATCATGGTCTTGTTGATTGCCACAATGAGGCAACTCTCAGGTTGGAGAAGCAATACCTTATAGTCTGAGTAGCCTCCAACCCGAACATCTATTTCTCAAACTTCTGGTAATTTCTCCACCTCCCGCCTCTCTTTTTCCATTCACCTTCTTACCCCTTCTCTTCTCCTCATCCTGCCCCTTCCATCGTCCACCTCTCTCTGCTGTCAGATTCCTGCTTTTTTAGCCCTTTACCTTTCCCAGCCATCACCTCCCAGCTTCTCACTTCATTTCCCCCCTCTCTGGTCTTACCTATCATTTGCCAGCTTGTACCCCTCCCCCTCCCTTTCCAGTCCTGATGAAGGGTCTTGGCCTGGGACATTGACTGTTGATTCCCATCCATACACGCTGCCTGCATTGCTGAATTCCTCCAGCTTTCAAGTCCATTAATTGCCTTTCCTGACAGTTCTACAATCAGGCACTACCATGGACTTGTTTGCAATGGTCTGCTGAGTGTCATGGATTTTAATTGCTCCATCTTTAGTAGCCATCTCTTCAAATGCCTAGAACATAAAACTGGGACTGTGGCACGGTAATGTAGCCACTGGTGTAATGCTATAACTATGCCAGATGGAAGATCAAAGTGAAATTCCCACTGCTGTCCGCAAGGAGTTCGTATGTAACTGTGTGGGTTTCCTCCAGATGCTCCAGTTTCCTCCCAGACTCCAAAGACGTACAGTTAGGGTTAGTGAGTTGTGGGCATGTTTTGTTGACTTTTCCGAGGTGCCTGGCACAATCCTTGCTGATTTGTTTTGACGCAAACAATGTATTTCACTTCATGTTTCAATGTACATGTGACAAATAATGCTAATCAAGTCAGACGTAATAATGGTTAACACAGGAGGGGATGTTTCGAGCTGAGAACTTCCATCAGGACTGGAAAGGAAGTGGGGAAAGAATCCAAAATAAGAAGGTGGAGAAGGGGAGTTTAAGCTGGTAAGTTGCAGATGAAGCTAGCACATCTTGGACTACGTTGGTTGTTGAAGCAAATAACACATTTCACTATATGTTTCAATGTACATGTGACAAATAAAGCTAACCAAATCTTTTTTAAAAAAGGATGTGTTACCCTAAACCTCACCATCTCTTCATGTGCTTTACATTGTGCTTTTGACAAGTTCCCTTCACTTGTGGCTTGGTGCCGTTAATGAGGGAGAAGTCTCTTGTGATATTTTGCCATGTTAGAAGTTCTGGTTTTGACTAACATTTGCCCACCTGTCCCAGGTACTTTCATTCTAGAGCAGCCATAATAACCCAGTCTAACTACGGTTATACATAAAGAAATTAAACTAACTGCTGGATGATCTTGGCCGAGGGTTTTCTCCCGAATTGTCAGGGCATCATTTAAAAGATTGGCCGCTTCTTTGTATTTGTTCTGATCCCTGTAAAAATCAGACAAATAATTGTTAATAGAAGACACAAGAGAACACAGACACCATTATCTGGAGCTAGAAACAACATGCTGGAGGAGCTCAAAGGATTAGACAGCACCTGTTGGGGGAAAAGGAGAAGTTGACACTGTGGGTTCAAACCCTGCATGAGGAATGCTTCCAAGTGCACGTTGAAGCAACTGGATGCTGCAGCAACTGACAGCCGCAAAAATACTTAAGAGAGGCTGCGGCAGGAAGGACGTGTCAGAGATTCACAGCAAAGTATTGTTCACCAGCTAAAACACCCTGTTGGGATTTGGAAGGGAGGTGATGATTCCTTCCAAAATTATTTGCATTAACAACACCAAAGAGTGAAGAACGATAGACATATAATGGGTTGATTGTTTTAGGCGCAACATATGGCTTTCTTAATAATCCACTGAGTATTAAAAGAGCTCTATAATACCAGCTGACAAGGAGATCTGGACCCTCGCCATGGTGTTGTTTTACTCCCTTTTTGACAGGACAGCTGTCACTCTCCTAAGCCTCGCACAAGTGCATTTGATCTCACTAATGTTGGGAGTGTGGATCGAGGCTCACCCTGCTTTTACCCGACATGTGTCGTTGTAGCAGTGCTCACTGGACAGTGGTTAAAGTGGAAACCTTGACCAATGTAAATCCTTTCCCCTCTTTCTGTAACTCTGCCAACCGTATAACTCTCCTTCTGAAATCTCAATACTCTTTTCCTTTTGACCTCTTGCACAATGTGCATTTCTGCCATTGGCAGCAGGTTATGTTCCTAACTGCCTAAACTCTAAGCTCTGGAATTCTCACTCCCAAAATATCTCTAACATTTTTTACAACACTTACCAAAGCCGATTTCAATGGCCGAGTTCACTGCTACTTGTACTAATATGGCTTAATACCAAATTTTGCTTTGTGATCCTTCAGTGAAGTCCCTTGGGACACTTCCTATGTTGCAAAGATGCAAGATGCGCTGCAGCTGTATGGCTGAGTGATGACACTTGCTTTCAGACAGTTGTAGCAGCATGGCCATATTTGGAATTTAGAAATTCCAGCAGCCAACTTGTGCAGAACAAAATCTTACAGTCATCCGGGAACAAAATAAACTGCAGATCCTAGAACTTGGACCAACAAATAATATGAAATTTTGACAATTCCTTCCACGACCCTCCACCATCCACAGATGCTGCTCAACCCAGAGGGTGATAAGTCTACCACAGATGCCTGTGGAGGCCAAGTCACCAGGCATATTTAAAGTAGAGGTTGATAGGTTTGTGATGTGTAGAAGTGTCAAAGGTTACAGGGAAAAGGCAGGAGAATGGGGTTGAAAAGAAAGATCAGCTATGATCGAATGGCAGAGGGTTAAATTGCCTAATCTTGCTCTGATGTTTTATGGTCTAATAACACACTAAGTTCCTCAGTAGATTGTTTGCTGCACCATTTTGCAATGACTCTACTGTTCATTCACTTCTTGTCACTCCACTCACAGCACAACTGCTCTCTATAACAGCAGCAGAAAACTTAACAGTTTGGAGAATGTGAAAATCCAACTCCAGTTTCATTACTGACATTCATTTATTCAGTCACCCAGACAGCTAGAAAGGGAACATTTGTAAATATGGTGCACAGGTGTGCATTGGGCAGAAAGATGAATTCATATTGGTGTAGATTAAACTATTAAAGTAGAGCACTGTTATCACTGTATGTTTTCACAAGGTAGACTTACAACAGATTTAGGAAGTTCTTTATATAAAGAGCAAATTATTTTCTCAAGTAACGAGATACTCCCAGAAGCACTCTACAAATGGGAATGTTTTAAAAATTAATTGATCTTAATACAGATGGAAAGCGACAAGACCCCAGAGACCTAGCTGATTCATTAACTTTTAGCTGAGTTAAACTATGACTTGTAGTCTCAGCAATTTTAAAGAGATCAGTTGAGGTTAACATACATGAACTAGGCATACATTTCATAGAACATTACAGCACAGTACAGGTGTTTCAGCCCACAATGTTGTGCCCATCTTATCAGGGAGCTTAACATAAAGGAACTCTTATGAGGCAGTGATTATAATATGATTAAAATTTGAGAGGGAGAAGCACAAGTCACATGTAACAGTATTCCTTTTCAATGGAATAAAGGGAATTACAAAGGCATGAGAGAGGAGTTACCCAGGTGGATTGGAGAAGGATACTGGTGGGGGAGATGGCAGAAGTTTTTGGGTGAAGTTCACAAGGTGCAGGATAGATATGTCCCACAGAGAAAGAAGCTCTCAAATGGCAGGGGTAGGCAACCGTGGCTGTCAAGGGATGTTAAGGACTGCATAAAAGCCAAGGAAAGGACATATAATCTAGTAAAAGTGAGTGGGAAGTTGGATGATTGGGAAGCTTTTAAAATCCAAAAAAACGGCAACTACAAAAAAACTTTAAGAAGGGAAAAGATGAAATATGAAGGAAAACTAGCCAGTAATATAAAGCAGGATACTAAAAGTTTTTCAGTTATAATAAGAGTAAAAGGGAGGTGAGAGTCAATATTGGACCACTGGAAAATAACGCTGGTGAGGTAGTAATGGGGGACAAAGAAATGGGAGATGAACTTGATGGGTACTTTCCATCTGTCTTCACTGTGGAAGACACTAGCAGTGTGCCAGAGGTTCATGAGTGTCAGGGAGCAGGAGTGAGCACCATTGCTATTACAAAGGAATAAATGGTAGGCAAACTCAAAGGTCTTAAGGTGGGTAAGCCACCTGAACCAGATGGATTACATCTCAGAATCCTGAGGGAAGTTTCTGAAGAGATAATAGATGCATTGTCATGATCTTTCAAGAATCACTTGGTTCTGGCATGGTCCTGGAGAACTGGATGATTGCAAATGTCACTCCACTCTTTAAGAAGGTAGGAAGGCAAAAGAAAGGAAATTATAGGCCAGTTAACCTAACTTCAGTAGTTGCAAAAATGTTGAATTCTATTATTAAGGATGAGGTTTCTGGGTACTTGGAGACTAACAATAAAATCATGGTTTCTGTAAAGGGAAATCTTGCCTGACAAATCTGTTAAGAGTTCTTTGGGAAGTGATGAGCAAGATGGACAAAGGAGAGGCCGTGGATGTCATTTACTTTAATTTTCAGAAGGCATTTGATAAGGTACCACTCGTTATGCTGCTTATAAGATAAAGTCCTGTGCTGTAACAGGAAAGATACTGGCATGAATAGATGAACGGCTGACAGGCAGGAGGCAGCAAGTGGGAAAAAAAAGGGGGCCTTTTCTGGTTGGCTGTCAGTGATGAGTAGTATTACTCAGGCATCAGCACTTCTTACATTGTTAGTCACTGATTTAGATAATGGAATTGATGACTTTGTGGATGATACGAGGATAGGTGGAGGGATAGGTAGTGCTGAGGAAGCAATGTGATTGCAGCAGGACCTAGACTAATGGGAAGAATGGGCAAAAATGTGGTAGATTGAATACCGTGTTGGGAAACATGTGATAATGCATTTTGGTAAAAAGAATAATAGTTCACACTATTATCTAAGTGGGGAAAAAAATTCAAACATCAGAGGGGCAAAGGGACTTAGGTGTCCTCGTGCAAGACTCCCAGAAGGTTAATTTACAGGTTGAGTCTGTGGTAAAGAAGGCAAATGCAATGTTGGCGTTTATTTCAAGGGGAATAGAATATAAAAACAAGGAGATAATGTTGAGGATTTATAAGACACTGGTCAGGGCGCACCTGGAGTATTGTCAACAGTTTTGGGCCCGAAATCTCAGAAAGCATGTGTATCATTGGAGAGAGTCCAGAGCAGGTTCTGGAGGATGAATTTGGGAATGAAGGGGTTAACATATCATAAGCATTTGGCAGCTTTGGGCCTGTACTCACTGGAATTTAGAAGAATGTTGGGTGGGGGGGGGGGGGGGGGAATCAGTGAAGCCTACCAAATGTTGAAAGGACTAGATAAGGTGGATGTGGAGAAAATGTTTCCTAAAGTGGGGTTATCCAGAACTAGTGGACACAGCCACTAGGGGGTGACCTTATTGAACAGAGGTAAGGAAGAATTCTTTTAGCCAGAGAGGAGTGAATCTGTGGAATGCTCTGCCATAGACTGCAGCGGAGGCCAAGTCTGTAGGTATATTCAAAGCGGAAGTTAACAGCTTCCTGATCTGTCAGGGCATCAAAGGATATGGTGAGAAGGCAGGTGTATGGGGTTGACTGGGATCCAGGGTCAGCCATGATGGAATGGTGGAGCAGACTAAATGGGCTGAATGGCCTAATTCTGCTCCTATGTCTTATGGACCTTTGGACCTAATCCAAGAATTATCTAACCCTTTCCTCCCACATAGCCATCCATTTTTCTTTTCACATATGCCTACCTAAAAGGCTCTTAAATGCCCCTAAGGTATCTGCCTCTGCTCTTACCCCAGTAATGTATTCCACACACCCACCACTCTCTGTGCAAATAAAACTTACATCTGACATTCTCCTATACTTTTCTCTAATCACCTTAAAGTCATGCCCTGTCCTATAAGCAACTGGTCTAAGCTTGATATAATTCCAAGATTCTTCATTGTGCCATTATTAAGTACAACACACATAAAATGCTGGAGGAGCTCAACAGGTCAGGTAGAAAGGTATAAGGAGTTGATGTTTTGGACAGAGGCCCATATCCAGCATCTACAGAATCTCTTGTACTTACAATATTAAGCTTATTTGTTGTTAAAACTGATGGCAGAGTCATTTACTAAAAGAATGCATCTTACCTGTATACTAGGGCCAGGATATTTAGCATAGTGGCCACATCGGGGTGGTTATGGCCTGATGTTTTCTCTAGGTCTTCCAGGGCTTGCTTACAAAGTGGGACAGCCACTTCATAACGGCCCTGTGAAGCATACTGTATGACCAGATTGTGGAGCGTTCGCAGCCGTGCTGGGATCTCGTATCCACCTTGCTGCGCTGCTGCAGCCGCACTGCTGTGTGACTGGTGCACTGCAAAACCCAGGACATGACCACAAATCAATGACTTCCACAACTACCTAATGGCTTCTCTGCAGCTCAGTATACCTCCCATAACCCAGCCCTACCCACCTTCATTCCCCCTCTTTTACTTTAGGTCCTATTTCTGCACCACAAACAAAATGCTGAGTGAACTCAGCAAGTCAAGCAGCATCTATGGAGAGGAATAAACACAAGACATTTTGTGCTTCATCAGGACTAGAAACGAAGGGGGATGAATCCAGAATATGAGGTGCTACCCAGACAGAATATGAGGTGTTGCTCCTCCAACTTTAAGCAAGTTGTACAAGGATATCGCAGTACCACTTTCTGTTTTGAATTATCTAGGGATGTAGGCACTTCAGGATCACCCACAGCCCCAAAACTATTCGTTTCGGATTATCTAGGGATGTAGACAAGCCAGGGTCACCCACACCCCGAGCCTATTCATTTTGGATTATCTAGGGATGGAGACGTGCCAGGGTCACCCACACCCCGAGCCTATTCATTTTGGATTATCTAGGGATGGAGATGTGCCAGGATCACCCACACCCCGAGCCTATTCATTTTCGATTATCTAGGAATGGAGACATGCCAGGGTCACCCACACCCCGAGCCTATTCATTTTGGATTATCTAGGGATGGAGACGTGCCAGGGTCACCCACACCCCGAGCCTATTCATTTTGGATTATCTAGGGATGGAGACGTGCCAGGGTCACCCACACCCCGAGCCTATTCATTTTGGATTATCTAGGGACATCGACATGCCAGGGTCACCCACACCCCGAGCCTATTCATTTTGGATTATCTAGGGATGGAGACGTGCCAGGGTCACCCACACCCCGAGCCTATTCATTTTGGATTATCTAGGGACATAGACATGCCAGGGTCACCCACACCCCGAGCCTATTCATTTTGGATTATCTAGGGATGGAGACGTGCCAGGGTCACCCACACCCCGAGCCTATTCATTTTGGATTATCTAGGGACATAGACATGCCAGGGTCACCCACACCCCGAGCCTATTCATTTTGGATTATCTAGGGACATAGACATGCCAGGGTCACCCACACCCCGAGCCTATTCATTTTGGATTATCTAGGGACGGAGACGTGCCAGGGTCACCCACACCCCGAGCCTATTCATTTTGGATTATCTAGGGATGTAGACGAGCCAGGGTCACCCACACCCCGAGCCTATTCATTTTGGATTATCTAGGGATGGAGACGTGCCAGGGACACCCACACCCCGAGCCTATTCATTTTGGATTATCTAGGGATGGAGACGTGCCAGGGTCACCCACACCCCGAGCCTATTCATTTTGGATTATCTAGGGACATATACATGCCAGGGTCACCCACACCCCGAGCGTATTCATCTTGGATTATCTAGGGATGGAGACGTGCCAGGGTCACCCACACCCCGAGCCTATTCATCTTGGATTATCTAGGGATGGAGACGTGCCAGGGTCACCCACACCCCGAGCCTATTCATTTTGGATTATCTAGGGACATAGACAAGCCAGGGTCACCCACACCCCGAGCGTATTCATCTTAGATTATCTAGGGATGGAGACGTGCCAGGGTCACCCACACCCCGAGCCTATTCATTTTGGATTATCTAGGGACGGAGACGTGCCAGAGTCACCCACACCCCGAGCCTATTCATTTTGGATTATCTAGGGACGGAGACGTGCCAGAGTCACCCACACCCCGAGCCTATTCATTTTGGATTATCTAGGGACGGAGACGTGCCAGAGTCACCCACACCCCGAGCCTATTCATTTTGGATTATCTAGGGACGGAGACGTGCCAGGGTCACCCACACCCCGAGCCTATTCATTTTGGATTATCTAGGGACGGAGACGTGCCAGAGTCACCCACACCCCGAGCCTATTCATTTTGGATTATCTAGGGACATAGACATGCCAGGGTCACCCACACCCCGAGCGTATTCATCTTGGATTATCTAGGGATGGAGACGTGCCAGGGTCACCCACACCCCGAGCCTATTCATTTTGGATTATCTAGGGATGGAGACGTGCCCGGGTCACCCACACCCCGAGCCGATTCATTTTGGATTATCTAGGGATGGAGACGTGCCAGGGTCACCCACACCCCGAGCCTATTCATTTTGGATTATCTAGGGATGGAGACGTGCCAGGGTCACCCACATCCCGAGCCGATTCATTTTGGATTATCTAGGGATGGAGACGTGCCAGGGTCACCCACACCCCGAGCCTATTCATTTTGGATTATCTAGGGACATAGACATGTCAGGGTTACCCACACCTCGAGCCTATTCATTTTGGATTATCTAGGGACATAGACATGCCAGGGTCACCCACACCCCGAGCCTATTCATTTTGGATTATCTAGGGACATAGACATGCCAGGGTCACCCACACCCCGAGCCTATTCATTTTGGATTATCTAGGGACATAGACATGCCAGGGTCACCCACACCCCGAGCCTATTCATTTTGGATTATCTAGGGACGGAGACGTGCCAGGGTCACCCACACCCCGAGCCTATTCATTTTGGATTATCTAGGGACATAGACATGCCAGAGTCACCCACACCCCGAGCCTATTCATTTTGGATTATCTAGGGACATAGACATGCCAGGGTCACCCACACCCCGAGCCTATTCATTTTGGATTATCTAGGGACATAGACATGCCAGGGTCACCCACACCCCGAACCTATTCATTTTGGATTATCTAGGGACGGAGACGTGCCAGGGTCACCCACACCCCGAGCCTATTCATTTTGGATTATCTAGGGATGGAGACGTGCCAGGGTCACCCACACCCCGAGCCTATTCATTTTGGATTATCTAGGGATGGAGACATGCCAGGGTCACCCACACCCCGAACCTATTCATTTTGGATTATCTAGGGATGGAGACGTGCCAGGGTCACCCACACCCCGAGCCTATTCATTTTGGATTATCTAGGGATGGAGACGTGCCAGGGTCACCCACACCCCGAGCCTATTCATTTTAGATTATCTAGGGACGGAGACGTGCCAGGGTCACCCACACACCGAGCCTATTCATTTTGGATTATCTAGGGACATAGACATGCCAGGGTCACCCACACCCCGAGCCTATTCATTTTGGATTATCTAGGGACGGAGACGTGCCAGGGTCACCCACACCCCGAGCCTATTCATTTTGGATTATCTAGGGATGGAGACGTGCCAGGGTCACCCACACCCCGAGCCTATTCATTTTGGATTATCTAGGGACATAGACATGCCAGGGTCACCCACACCCCGAGCCTATTCATTTTGGATTATCTAGGGATGGAGACGTGCCAGGGTCACCCACACCCCGAGCCTATTCATTTTGGATTATCTAGGGACATAGACATGCCAGGGTCACCCACACCCCGAGCCTATTCATTTTGGATTATCTAGGGATGGAGACGTGCCAGGGTCACCCACACCCCGAGCCTATTCATTTTGGATTATCTAGGGACATAGACATGCCAGGATCACCCACACCCCGAGCCTATTCATTTTGGATTATCTAGGGATGGAGACGTGCCAGGATCACCCACACCCCGAGCCTATTCATTTTGGATTATCTAGGGACAGAGACGTGCCAGGGTCACCCACACCCCGAGCCTATTCATTTTGGATTATCTAGGGAGGGAGATGTGCCAGGGTCACCCACACCCCGAGCCTATTCATTTTGGATTATCTAGGGATGGAGACGTGCCAGGATCACCCACACCCTGAGCCTATTCATTTTGGATTATCTAGGGATGGAGACATGCCAGGGTCACCCACACCCCAAGCCTATTCATTTTGGATTATCTAGGGATGGAGACATGCCAGGGTCACCCACACCCTGAGCCTATTCATTTTGGATTATCTAGGGACATAGACATGCCAGGATCACCCACACCCTGAGCCTATTCATTTTGGATTATCTAGGGACATAGACATGCCAGGGTCACCCACACCCCGAGCCTATTCATTTTGGATTATCTAGGGATGGAGACGTGCCAGGATCACCCACACCCCGAGCCTATTCATTTTGGATTATCTAGGGATGGAGACATGCCAGGGTCACCCACACCCCGAGCCTATTCATTTTGGATTATCTAGGGACATAGACATGCCAGGGTCACCCACACCCCGAGCCGATTCATTTTGGATTATCTAGGGATGGAGACGTGCCAGGGTCACCCACACCCCGAGCCTATTCATTTTGGATTATCTAGGGATGGAGACGTGCCAGGGTCACCCACACCCCGAGCCTATTCATTTTGGATTATCTAGGGATGGAGACATGCCAGGGTCACCCACACCCCAAGCCTATTCATTTTGGATTATCTAGGGACATAGACATGCCAGGGTCACCCACACCCCGAGCCTATTCATTTTGGATTAACTAGGGATGGAGACGTGCCAGGGTCACCCACACCCCGAGCCTATTCATTTTGGATTATCTAGGGACATAGACATGCCAGGGTCACCCACACCCCGAGCCTATTCATTTTGGATTATCTAGGGATGGAGACGTGCCAGGGTCACCCACACCCCGAGCCTATTCATTTTGGATTATCTAGGGACATAGACATGCCAGGGTCACCCACACCCCGAGCCTATTCATTTTGGATTATCTAGGGACATAGACATGCCAGAGTCACCCACACCCCGAGCCTATTCATTTTGGATTATCTAGGGATGGAGACGTGCCAGGGTCACCCACACCCCGAGCCTATTCATTTTGTATTATCTAGGGACATAGACATGCCAGAGTCACCCACACCCCGAGCCTATTCATTTTGGATTATCTAGGGACGGATACATGCCAGGGTCACCCACACCCCGAGCCTATTCATTTTGGATTATCTAGGGATGGAGACGTGCCAGGGTCACCCACACCCCGAGCCTATTCATTTTGGATTATCTAGGGATGGAGACGTGCCAGGGTCACCCACACCCCGAGCCTATTCATTTTGGATTATCTAGGGACATAGACAAGCCAGGGTCACCCACACCCCGAGCCTATTCATTTTGGATTATCTAGGGACGGAGACAAGCCAGGGTCACCCACACCCCGAGCCTATTCATTTTGGATTATCTAGGGACATAGACGTGCCAGGGTCACCCACACCCCGAGCCTATTCATTTTGGATTATCTAGGGATGGAGACGTGCCAGGATCACCCACACCCCGAGCCTATTTATTTTGGATTATCTAGGGACATAGACATGCCAGGGTCACCCACACCCCGAGCCTATTCATTTTGGATTATCCAGGGATGGAGACGTGCCAGGGTCACCCACACCCCGAGCCTATTCATTTTGGATTATCTAGGGATGGAGACGTGCCAGAGTCACCCACACCCCGAGCCTATTCATTTTGGATTATCTAGGGATGGAGACGTGCCAGGGTCACCCACACCTTGAGCCTATTCATTTTGGATTATCTAGGGATGGAGACATGCCAGGATCACCCACACCCCGAGCCTATTCATTTTGGATTATCCAGGGATGGAGACGTGCCAGGGTCACCCACACCCCGAGCCTATTCATTTTGGATTATCTAGGGATGGAGACGTGCCAGGGTCACCCACACCCCGAGCCTATTCATTTTGGATTATCTAGGGATGGAGATGTGCCAGGGTCACCCACACCCTGAGCCTATTCATTTTGGATTATCTAGGGACATAGACGTGCCAGGGTCACCCACACCCCGAGCCTATTCATTTTGGATTATCTAGGGATGGAGACGTGCCAAGGTCACCCACACCCCGAGCTGATTCATTTTGGATTATCTAGGGATGGAGACGTGCCAGGGTCACCCACACCCCGAGCCTATTCATTTTGGATTATCTAGGGATGGAGACATGCCAGGGTCACCCACACCCCGAGCCTATTCATTTTGGATTATCTAGGGATGGAGACGTGCCAGGGTCACCCACACCCCGAGCCTATTCATTTTGGATTATCTAGGGATGGAGACGTGCCAGGGTCACCCACACCCCGAGCCTATTCATTTTGGATTATCTAGGGATGGAGACGTGCCCGGGTCACCCACACCCCGAGCCGATTCATTTTGGATTATCTAGGGATGGAGACGTGCCAGGGTCACCCACACCCCGAGCCGATTCATTTTGGATTATCTAGGGATGGAGACGTGCCAGGGTCACCCACACCCCGAGCTGATTCATTTTGGATTATCTAGGGACATAGACATGCCAGGGTCACCCACACCCCGAGCCTATTCATTTTGGATTATCTAGGGACATAGACATGCCAGGATTACCCACACCCCGAGCCTATTCATTTTGGATTATCTAGGGACATAGACATGCCAGGATCACCCACACCCCGAGCCTATTCATTTTGGATTATCTAGGGATGGAGACGTGCCAGGGTCACCCACACCCCGAGCCTATTCATTTTGGATTATCTAGGGATGGAGACGTGCCAGGATCACCCACACCCCGAGCCTATTCATTTTGGATTATCTAGGGACATAGACATGCCAGGATCACCCACACCCCGAGCCTATTCATTTTGGATTATCTAGGGATGGAGACGTGCCAGGGTCACCCACACCCCGAGCCTATTCATTTTGGATTATCTAGGGATGGAGACGTGCCAGGGTCACCCACACCCCGAGCCTATTCATTTTGGATTATCTAGGGATGGAGACGTGCCAGGGTCACCCACACCCCGAGCCTATTCATTTTGGATTATCTAGGGACATAGACATGCCAGGGTCACCCACACCCCGAGCCTATTCATTTTGGATTATCTAGGGATGGAGACGTGCCAGGGTCACCCACACCCCGAGCCTATTCATTTTGGATTATCTAGGGATGGAGACGTGCCAGGGTCACCCACACCCCGAGCCTATTCATTTTGGATTATCTAGGGACATAGACATGCCAAGATCACCCACACCCCGAGCCTATTCATTTTGGATTATCTAGGGACGGAGACGTGCCAGGGTCACCCACACCCTGAGCCTATTCATTTTGGATTATCTAGGGACATAGACATGCCAGGATCACCCACACCCCGAGCCTATTCATTTTGGATTATCTAGGGACATAGACATGCCAGGGTCACCCACACCCCGAGCCTATTCATTTTGGATTATCTAGGGATGGAGACGTGCCAGGGTCACCCACACCCCGAGCCTATTCATTTTGGATTATCTAGGGATGGAGACGTGCCAGGGTCACCCACACCCCGAGCCTATTCATTTTGGATTATCTAGGGATGGAGACGTGCCAGGGTCACCCACACCCCGAGCCTATTCATTTTGGATTATCTAGGGATGGAGACGTGCCAGGGACACCCACACCCCGAGCCTTTTCATTTTGGATTATCTAGGGACGTAGACATGCCAGGGTCACCTACAATTGGGTTCTTTGTGTTTCTTGCTTTGTGGCTAGCTGTAGTATACATTCTTTGATAATAAATGAATCTTGATTCAACTCATTCTACACTTCCTCCAGCTTTGGAAAGCATCCACAAAGACCCTTACCATCTCAGTCATTCTATCTTCTCCCCCCTTCCATTGGGTGGAGGTTACAAAAGCTTAAAAATATGCACAACCAGGCTCAACCACCGCTGTTAGGACACACCCCTTGCATGATAAAGATTAACTTTTGATCTCAATCTGCCTCATCATGGCCCTGTATAATTTCACCGCACTTTCTCTGCATTGTTACTGCTTTCCCCTTGCACTTCCTTGACATACTAATGTAATGAAATAATTGGTATGGATAGCATGCAAAACATTGGTCTCATGGATTTAATTGGGTACAGGCTGATTGCACTGGAAGTCAACGTGCTGTATCTCTGAATAAAACTAAAAAAAAAACAGTTTTCCAGTGTTACAGCACGTGGCAATAATAAACCATTGCTTTTCCAGAGAAAGAGGAATGGGCAATAAATTATGCTTAATTCCTGTGAATGAATTCAATAAAATGTTAGTGTTGTTTGACTCAACATTTACACAATACATACACTGACTCTGGTCATCCTCATTTGGAAAAAGATCATCCAGTGATCCCTTTGACAACGCACTGTCTTTGTCTTCCTGAAAAAATAACAAATTAGGAAGAAATGTCATGAAATCAGATATACAATATAGTTGATGGATCCTGATACTTTTGTGATCCAAAGTCTAGAATGAGGTATAAAACTTATTGCTTACGGTCGTTTCATTAAGTTTTTACAAAAGCGGAAAACTATCAAGAAAGAGATGAAGGAAAAAGCAGCTGTGGTTGATTCATACTCAGACTAGAGATCAAAAATTCCAGTGACAACAATTAACCTGTAAAATAGCCGGAATTTAGTGTAGTGACACCTGCTACAGAAAACTACAAAGTTTCGAGAAAAATATAGAAACAACCGTACTGTAATTGCTGGAAATTTCACTGAGTGATCACAAGCAAGCATAGGAAAGTTACACTACAAGAAAATAACAATTCTACACCCTAATTCAACACAGTCCAGAAACTACTTAACTGACTGGCATGTGAAAATAGGCTGTTCAACCTATTTTCTGTAAACTGGCCCATTGAGTGAGCTAATTAACAAATGCCCTTGTACCCGAAGTACTATATATTTTCTTCAGTGGCGTAATGGTCAGCATAATGCTATTATAGTGCTTACAAACCCAGGTTTAATTCCCAGCACTGCCTGTAAGGAGTTTATACATTCTCCCATGATTACATGGGTTTTCTCTGCGTGCTTCCACTTCTTCCCACAACCCAAAGATTAATTGGTCACATGGGTATAATTGGGTGGTGTGGGCTCATTGGGCTAGAGGGGACTCCTCTTCCTTTTGATTCCACTTGCCTAAATTGTTTTGCAATCAACAATGGTTTCTAAATGTTCCTGCATTACGTTCATGATATCAGCAAACTTCATTCGGCTGGTTTGGTTGGAGCAGTCAAACGTCTATGCAAACTGTATGTTTTTTCACCCCTTGGCAACATTAGCACTTGCCTTTTCATTGCCTATATTATTTGCTTCAAAGTATTGCTCAATTTGTTCAGAATCCAGTTATCTGTTGTGCAATCGAGCGTGTCTATCTTTCCAATGTAGCTCTCACATATGACATGGTGGCATAATGACCTATGCCATCAAAATTCATTTAGATATAATCTGTAATGAATGCTTAATCAAATAATATATTTACAATATTACTCAAATGTTACTAAAATATTAAATATACAAAGGTACTGCTTTACAGAGCAAATGACCTGGCTTAATTCCTGTCGCGCTCTCCCTATTCTCCCTGTGACAACACGAGTTTCCTCTGGATGCCCCAGTTCCTTCCCACATTCCAGACTGCCAGGTTTGTAGGCTATGTGGGCACCACAGGCTCATTGGACCAGAAGGGCCTATTGCCATGCTATATCTTTAAATCATCCCTCAGAAACTGATTGGAAAGCTGAGCCTACTGGGCCTGAACACCTCCCTCTGCAACTGGATACTAGACTTCCTGACTGGGAGACCTCAGTCAGTCCAGATCGGAGGCAGCATCTCCAACACCATCACACTGAGCACGGGGGCCCTCCAGGGCTATGTGCTCAGTCCACTGCTGTTCACTCTGCTGACCCACGACTGTGCTGCAACACACAGCTCAAACCACATCATCAAGTTCGCCGATGACACAACCGTGGTGGGTCTCATCAGCAAGAACTACGAGTCAACTTACAGAGAGCAGGTGCAGCGGCTAATGGACTGGTGCAGAGCCAACAACCTGTCTTTGAATGTCAACAAAACAAAACTGAACATCGACGGCTCCTCAGTAGAGATTGTTAAGAGCACCAAATTTCTTGGTGTTCACCTGGTGGAGAATCTCACCTGGTCCCTCAACACCAGCTCCATAGTAAAGAAAGCCCAGTAGCGTCTCTACTTTCTACGAAGGCTGAGGAAAGTCCATCTCCTAACACTAATCTTAATCACATTCTACAGGGGTTGTATTGAGAGCATCCTGAGCAGCTGCATCACTGCCCGGTTCGGAAATTGCACCATCTCGGATCGCAAGACCCTGCAGTGATAGTGAGGTCAGCTGAGAAGATCATCGGGGTCTCTCCTCCCGCCATTGCCGACATTGACACTACACACTGTACACACAAACAGCATTATGAAGGACCCCATGCACCCTTCATACAAACTCTTCTCCCTCCTGCCATCTGGGAAAAGGCACCAAAGCATTCGGGCTCTCACGACCAGACAATGTAACAGTTTCTTCCCCCAAGCCATCAGACTCCTCAATACCCAGAGCCTGAACTGACACCCTACTGCCCTATTTATTATTTATTGTAATGCCTGCACTGTTTTGTGCATTTTATGGAGTCCTGGGTAGGTCTGTAGTCTAGTTTAGCTTTTTTCTGTGTTGTTTTTACGTAGTTCAGTGTAGTTTTTTGTACTGTTTCATGTAGCACCATGGTCCTGAAAAATGTTGTCTCGTTTTTACTATGTACTGTACCAGCAGTTATGGTCAA
Organism: Hemitrygon akajei; assembly: GCF_048418815.1. Taxonomy (NCBI): domain Eukaryota; kingdom Metazoa; phylum Chordata; class Chondrichthyes; order Myliobatiformes; family Dasyatidae; genus Hemitrygon; species Hemitrygon akajei. The sequence goes on from NC_133125.1 coordinate 181,776,418, forward strand.
AATGACAATAAAAAGTGACGACTTTAAAACAAAAATAAAATTCTGACATACCGCTGCTTCCTCGTCATCATATTTCTTTATTTGGTTCATGAACTCCAGGTGCTTCTTTTCCTCCTCCAGCTGCGCCACTGTCTGCTCGCTCTTCTGCAGCTTCTGCTGGGTGCCGGCTAACTCATCCCGCAGCCACTGGTTCTCCTGGCACAGGCGGCGTACCTGTGCCCTCAGCTTCTGCTTCTCGGCCTCCACCATACTGAGGTGGTTAGACAGAGCTGTCACCACCTGAAATACACATTCCCCCAAAAGTAAACAGAAAATGCTGCAATACTCAGCAGACTGGGCCGCATCAGCAGGGGGAGAAATGTTAGAGTTGCTGTTTTTATTTCAGATAAGTAGCATGTGCAACATTTTGTGCTTTAACTCTAAAAAAAAATGCTATCTGAAGGCCTCCAATTCTCTCCAGGAATTGACTTTGTTGTAGTTCTGGCCATATCCTTATAAATTTGCTCAACCCTGACTTTTTTTGCTTGTGCAGGAGTATATCTGACTATCTTCTTTGTTATGCTGAACTGAAGACCTGGATGCACTTTGTATCTGGCCCCTCTGGTGTGAACAAGCAATACCTTAAAACAGAGCAACACTCTCTATTTAAATGAGGAATCTGGCCTTGATTAAATAAAGTACAGGTGAGTGTGTGTGTTCACTATGTTTTTAATTAATTCCTGTTAAGAGATAAATTAGCAGAAGTATAATTTGACACAGTGGTACAGCAGTAGAGTCACTGCCTCAAAATGCCAGAGATCTGGATTCAATGCTAACCTCTGGTGCTGTCTGTGTGCAGTTAATATGTGACTGCAATGGTTTCCTCTGAGTGCTCCAGATTCCTCCTATAGATCAAGGATGAGTAAGTAATTAAGTTAATTGGCCAGTAGGGCCAAATCACCACTAAGGTGTCAAAGAGTGGTAGTATACTGATAAAGTAACACAAACTTTGATGGATAGATGAGTCATGTTTACCAGATGCCTAGCCCGCATCTCCCCAATCAGACCCTTTACTCCCAGTTGAAGGAAGGTCAGTGAGCCCCTGATAGGCAAAGAAAACACTTCAAAGGTAACATCTGCCTGAAGAAATTCAACATTACATCCAAAAACTGGGAAGACATTGCACTCAATAGATTAGATGGAGGATATCTGTTCAATAGAGAGCTGCACTACATGAGAGCAACCTCCCTGTGCTGTACAGAACAAGTGGGCTGCGAAAGAAGCAAATGAACAACCAAATCACTAACTACAGCTAATTGTGTCCATGTTGCACCAGAATATGTGGATTCCCCATCGGTCTCTACAGCCACATGAGGGCCCACCAATAGACAACCCCTTAGGAGAACATCATACTCAATTTGAGTGATCGTACTACTAGTAGAATATTGATGAGATTGTGGGGAGAATAAATATTGGGAATAATGAAGGATTAGTGTAAACGATGGTCTCGATGGGATGAAGGGCCTGTTTCTGTGCTGTATGACTTCATTGAATCTGTGGCAATAAAGAGCTGTTCTAAATGAACAAGCAACAAAATAGACAAGCTTTCACCTTCCCCTGGCAGTGGGACTAGCGGTGTTAAAACTGACACAAAATCTAGGAAATTTTCAGACAATGTCTCCTTCTATAATTTTTTAAATTTATTTAAATTTATTTACATTTTTGAGTATCTTGAGATCCTCCTCCAGTCATGGCTTGTTCCACTGTGTAGAGAAGCCATGGCAAACATGTCTCCACAGTTAAGTGTAGCCTTGATACAAGTCAAGGCAGTGGGCTAGTTTAAACATGATCTAGTTCATTCATCTCTTATCCAAACCTTTTATGAAAAGTAAACATTTTAATGGCTAAAATTTCTTAAGATACAGGTTAATGGCTTTTATTCCATGAGTCAGGATCAGTAAAATTCCATTACATAAATTGACCTTCCATAGTTTTAGTTTGCTATAGAGCAGTTTTGTCAACATAATTCAGTTAAAGTCTACGGACCCAATAACTAGCATAGCAATGAGTAAGGCACGTTCTGAACAGATGCCTTAAAATCTCAATATCTTAAAAACCCTTTACACATAGGGGTAAGGTGTCATTTTCTTCTGCCTTCCTGCAAAATCTATGCTGTAAACGTACATAAAGTGAACAAATGGCAAGTGATAAGTGGCAATAAACTTCACACTCTCTTGTAGTCCATGTGTCATGAAAATAACAGCATGGTGTGTCTGATATATGAGGGGAGAAATTTGTAGACAATGTCTTTATTCGTCAGAGTTTAATAAAATGAGAGGTGATCTCATTTAATCTTTCTAGACAGAGTGGAGGCAAAGAAGACATTTCTCTCAGCTGATGAGTCCCAGAACCAGAAGTCACAGTCTCAGAATAAAGGAGAGCCATTTAGTTCAAAGTAAATTTATAATTGAAGTACATATTTGTTACCATGTACTGTACCTACAACCCTGAGGTTCATTTTCTTGTGGGCATACCCAATACATCCAGTAACTATAATAGAATCAATCAAAAACTTCAACAGGGTGAACAACCAGTGTGCAAAAAACAACAAACTGTGGAAAGGGGAAACAAAGGAAATAATGATAATAATTAATAAATAAGCAATAAATATCAAGAACATAAGATGAAGACTTCTTGAAAGTGAGTCCATAGGTTGAGGAAAGAGTTCAATAATGGGGGAAGTGAAGTTGAGTGAAGTTATCCCTTTTGATTCAAGAGCCTGATGACTGAGGGGTAATAACTGTTCCTGAACCTGGTGCTGTGAGTTCTGAGGCTCCTGTACCTTCTTCCTGATGGCAGCAGTGAGAAGAGAGGGTGGTGGGGGTGCTGCTTTCTTGTGACAGCACTCAGTATAGACATATACCTTTTGTAGGATTTTCCATTCAGGGGCATAGGTGATTCCATACCAGGCAGTAGTGCAGCTGGTCAATATACTGTCCACCACACATCTATAGTCATAGTTTAGAGGTCATGCCAAAATTTCTGAAACTCTTAAGGGAGTAAGGCACTGCTGAGGTTTCTTTATAATTGAATCTATGTGCTGGGCCCCGGATAGGTGCTCTGAAATGAGGCTGAGGTTATTTTGTGCCCTGGCTGCTGCAGGCTTAGTGTCTGCGAGTTTCATGATGGACTGGGACTGAGATTATGGGCCCACTCCAGCTCTGGGTTTATGGACTCAATTTTGTCCTTAATGCTGATGCTTGCTTTATTGTTTGCATGATTTGATTAGTTCTTTTTTCTCTTTCTCTGTGCATCAGGTGTTGGTCTTTTTTTAAAAATTGGGCTCTTTTGGGTTTCTTGTTTTCTGGCTACCTGTTAAGTAGAAGAATCTCAAGGCTGTGTAATTTATACAGACTTTGATAATAAAATGTACTTTGTACTACTGCGGAACATGGCATGGTACATGGCACGACAGAGCATGACTGGGTGGCATGGTACTGTAATGCTACTACAACGTTAGTGATTGGGGTTCAGTTTCTGCTGCTGCCTGTAGGGAGCTTGTACATTTTTCCTGTGACTGTGTGAGTTTCCTCCGGGTGCTCACAACTTACAAACCCAAACTCGTATGTCTTTGGAAAGTGGGAAGTATCTGGAGGACCCAGAAGAAACCCACCCTATCACGGGGAGAATGTACAAGTTCTTACAGTGGCAGTAATTGAATACAGGTTGCTGGTGCTGTAAAGCATTATGCAGACCGCTACACTATTGTGCCGCCCTGGATATAATTATGTACAACATGATCTGTTTGGATGATGCAGTTTGGTAAGAAGCTTTTGTTTTGGGTATCTCAGGAAGTGTGCTAATAAAAAACTAATACAGCACCAGATTTTGAGGCTACAGGATGAATCAGTGGTTACGGGGAACAGGCAGGAAAGTGAAGCTGAGGCCAAGATAAGAGTAGCCGTTAACTCATTGAATGGTGGGACATGTTGAAAGGGGTGTATGGACTGGTTTTGCATCTATACCTTATTGTCTTGTCAGAGATAAGTTCCTTTTTATAGAGAGAGTGGTAAATGTATGGAATATGCTGTCAGGGGATTGGTCAGACCACACTTAGAATATTGTGAGCAGTTTTGGGCCCATTATCTAAAATGAGCTGCGATTGGAGAGGGTTCAGAGGAAGTTCATGAAAATGGTGCCAGGAATGACACGGTTAACACATGAGGGGAGTTTGATAGCTCTAGGCTTGTACTTGCTGGAGTTTAGCAAAATGAGGCGCAAGGGTTATCTTTGAAACCTATTGAATATCAAAAGGCCTAGATAGAGTAGGTGTGGAGGGGATATTTCCTATAATGGGGAGTCTAAAACCAGAAGGCACAGCCTCAGAATAGATTGATGTCCCTTTGGAACAGAGATGAGGAGGAATTTCTTCACCAGAGGTTGAGAATCTGTGGAATTCATTGCCACATATGGTTGTGGAGGCCGAGTCATTGGGTATATGTGAAACAGAGGCTGATAGGTTTTTTTAATTAGTAAGGGCTTCAAAGGCTATGAGAAGGCATGAGACTGGGGTTGACAAACATGGTAAGTCAGTCATGATGGAATGGTGGAGCAGACTTGTTGGGCCTAACAGCCTAATTCTGTTCCTATGTCTTAGAACCATAGAACATTACAGCACAGAAACAGGCCCTTTGGCCCTTCTTGGCTGTGCTGAACCATTTTTCTGCCTAGTCCCACTGACCTGCACCTGGACCATATCCCTCTATACCCCTCTCATCCATGTACCTGTCCAAGTTTTTCTTAAATGTTAAAAGTGAGCTCGCAGTTACCACTTCACCTGGCAGCTCATTCCACACGCCCACCATTCTCTGTGTGAAGAAGCTCCCACTAATGTTCCCTTTAAACTTTTCCCCCTTCACCCTTAACCAAAGTCCTCTGTTTTCTTTTCTCCCCTAGCCTCAGTGGGAAAAGCCTGCTTGCATTCACTCTATCTATACCCATCATAATTTTAAACACCTCTATCAAATCTCCCCTCATTCTTCTACGCTCCAGGGAATAAAGTCCTAACCTATTCAACTTTCTCTGTAACTCAGTTTCTCAAGTCCCGGCAACATCCTTGTAAACCTTCTCTGCATTCTTTCAACCTTATTAATATCCTTCCTGTAATTCGGTGACCAAAACTGCACACAATACTCCAAAGTCAGCCTCACCAATGCCTTATACAACCTCACCATAACATTCCAACTCTTATACTCAATAATCTCTTATGGACATTTAAGAGTTTCTTAGAAAGGCACATGAGTGAAAGAAAGAAGAAGGCTACATGTAGGAGGGAAGGGTTAGATTGATCTTATTGTAGGTTAAAAGGTCAGCACAACATTGCTGGCTGAAGGGTCCATACTGCATTATGTTCTATAACAGGGGAACTTGTTCTGAAGAAGGAACAGTGATAGTTCAGAGACATTCCCTCATTTTTCCTGCAGCAAGGACCACTTTACAGGCACACATTCGAAAATGATCACACTTTATCCTACCTGAGCTTCACTCAGTCCTAGCTCAATCATCTCCAGCGACCTCTGGATCAGGCAGGTCTTCTCTTGCACCAGGTGCACTTCTTCATCTTCCTTCAATCCATTCAGAGTCTCCTGCAGGTTCTGCAGGATGCTGTTGTTTTCATTTTTCAGTGCCTCCAACCCCTGGATGACCTGCTTGGTGCCAGTGATTATCTCGTCTGCACTTAGCTTCTCATTCAGCTGCACTGCTGTGGACATGTCGCACCAGCTCCTGTGTACAGGATGCAAACAGACCATCAGTGACATTAAACATACATTTACACAGGAACAGAATTCCCAGCAATGGAAACCAAAATGCTTGCCCCAAAAACCTAGTTCTCTGGATTTCTTAGTGACACAGACTTGAAGATCCCAGATTATTTATCTCTAGTACGTGCGCAATATATTGATTTGAGGCAGGTGTTGAAATTATAAACGGCCCATGCGTTGGACTCAGTCATTTCCATGAGAGGTACATTCTCCCCACCATCAAGGACATCTACACGAGGTGATGACTCAGGAAGGTAGGACCCTCACCATTTGGGTTATGCCCTATTTTTGATGTTGCCATCAGGCAGGAGGTACAGGAGCCTGATGACCTGCACCGCAAGGTTCAATAGCAGCATCTTTCCCAATGCCATCGGGTTCTCAAACTGACCCAAAGAACCTGACAACAGCTTGGCCTGTGCCTTTATCTCTCTCAGTCTGCTTATTGCACTGTCTATTTCACTCTCTCACCTAGAGGGGGTCAGTTGTGCTGTGAGGATTACATTCCTTGACTTCTCTAGTGCCTTTAACACCATCCAGCCCAAGATCTTAAGGCACAAACTAACGGAGATGGGAGTAGACTCTCACATGGTGGATTGGATAGTGGACTACTTGACAGATAGACCTCAGTATGTGCGGTTGGGAGACTGTAGGTCTGACACGGTGGTCAGCAGCACAGAGGCGCCGCAGGGAACCGTACTCTCTCCGGTCCTGTTCACCCTGTACACATCAGACTTCCAATATAACTCGGAGTCCTGCCACGTGCAGAAGTTCGCTGATGACACGGCCATAGTGGGGTGTGTCAGGAATGGACAGGAGGAGGAGTATAGGAAACTGATACAGGACTTTGTGATATGGTGCAACTCAAACTACCTGCGTCTCAATATCACCAAGACCAAGGAGATGGTGGTGGACTTTAGGAGATCTAGGCCTCATATGGAGCCAGTGATCATTAATGGAGAATGTGTGGAGCAGGTTAAGACAAGTATCTGGGAGTACAGTTAGACGAGAAGCTAGACTGATGCCTTGTGCAGGAAGGCACAGAGGCGACTGTACTTCCTAAGAAGGTTGGCGTCATTCAATGTCTGTGGTGAGATGCTAAAGATGTTCTATAGGTCAGTTGTGGAGAGCGCCCTCTTCTTTGTGGTGGCGTGTTGGGGAGGAAGCATTAAGAAGAGGGACGCCTCACGTCTTAATAAGCTGGTAAGGAAGGCGGGCTCTGTCGTGGGCAAAGTACTGGAGAGTTTAACATCGGTAGCTGAGTGAAGGGCGCTGAGTAGGCTACGGTCAATTATGGATAACTCTGAACATCCTCTACATAGCACCATCCAGAGACAGAGAAGCAGTTTCAGCGACAGGTTACTATCGATGCAATGCTCCTCAGACAGGATGAAGAGGTCAATACTCCCCAATGCCATTAGGCTTTACAATTCTACCGCCAGGACTTAAGAACTTTTTAAAAGCTATTATTAATGCTTTTGAGATAGTGATTTAGATGCATATCATATTTTTTTACTGAGTTAAGTATTGTATGTAATTAGTTTTGCTACAACAAGTGTATGGGACATTGGAAAAAAGTTGGAATTTCCCCATGGGGATGAATAAAGTATCTATCTATCTATCTATTTAGCATATGTCTAAGTTATGTGTCGTTTATAGTAACAGGTAATATTCACATTTTGCTCTCTTTCTGCACTATTTATTTTTATACTTCTTATTGAAACTCACAGTAATTTATGCATACAACTTTCACAACCTGTCAGTGATCATGTATTGTAGAGCAAAAAGCTAATTTTTGCAGCATTTATACCCACGTTGACAACAATAAACTCGAACACTACCACAGAAATCTGGGAAGGGGCAAAAACAGAGAAACCTCCCATAGCCAAGTACTTCCCCAAAAAATTTTTAAACATGGGCAAGATCGTAGTATGCCTGTTGTACAAGGGGGTCATGCAGGAATCTGAATTCACGCCAATTGGAAACATCATCCAGAAAAGTCTTGGATGTTTCAGGTACAATAAGTTGACATGCAGCGTAAAGCATACGAAATGCATTACAAAATGACAAAGGCATGAAGCTTCATTCCTCTCCATAAACACTGCCTGACCTGTTGAATTCCTAGCAATTCATGTGTGTTACTCTGGATTTCCAGCATCCGCAGAATCTCGTGTTTATGAGTCAACATGCAGTACAGTTGTGGGCAAGGAAAGTAATCTTACAAAAATCAAAATTTAACCTGTTTTTCGGGATATATGGAATTTTGTGCCTTTTCTTGCAGATGATTAAGAAACCACCACTGAGGCAAATGAGAACAAACAATAAACACCAGGGTCCTGATGAAGGTTCCCTGAAATGTCACCTCTTTACTTCTCTCCATTGACGCTGCCCGACCTCCAGCATTTATGGACAGGAATACACAATTCCTCCAAAATGCTGAGTTCCTCTAACATTTTGTGTGTTAATAAACATTTTGTCTGTCAGAGAAATGTTTCAAACTGATTTACAGTTCACCCTTAGTTTTCCTACAGTTGTGTTCAACAAGGATCACTGTGACTTAACAAGAGAGGCACCTCTAGTTTCTCAAATTAACATTCAAAACTAAATACAAAATCAAATACACTCAGGGGCCACTTTATTAGGTACACCTGCTCATTAATGCAGATATTTGAGGAGACAATCATGAGGCAACAACTCAATGCAGTCACGGTCAAGAAGTTCAGTGTTATTCTGATCAAAGATTAGAATGGGGAGGAAGTATGGTCTAAGTGACTTTGACCGTGGGATGATTGTTGGTGCCAGACTGTGCGGTTTGAGTATCACAGAAACTGCTAATCTCCTTGGATTTTCACATATAAATCTCTAGAGTTTACAGAGAATGGTGCGAGAAACAAAAAACACCCAGTGAGCAGCATTTCTTTAGATGCAAAAGCCTTGTTAATGAGGGAGGTCAGAGCAGAATGGCCAGGGAACTGACAGGGAGGCAACCTTTAAATAACCACGCATTACAACAGCAATATGCAAAGGAGCATCTGTGAACCTGCAACACATCAAACCTTGAGTGGTTGGGCTACTGCAGCAGAACACACACTTAATGGCAACCTAATAAAGTGGTCAGTGAGTGTATGTAAAAAAAAATTTTTTAATTCCGCCATCTGATACATTTAGGGAAAATTGGAAAGTATTTGTTTTTTGGTGCCTATTTTACAACAGAATTATTCATGTGGAAGACGGGAACCATCTGTCACGCTCGAAGCTGAACAGAAGGAATCCCTAGCGGAGACTGAAGAGGGAGGGCCTCGAGGCAGGAAAGAAAGAATAAGATATGGGGGAGGGGAGCAGGATTACTTTGACTGATCTATGTAGCATCATGACAAACACGTCAATTTTGTGTTCACTTACAATGTTGCTGCAGGCGTTGACTGAAAAAGTTCGTCTGATATCGGTGAAAGGTAAAACATTCAAGATAAAACCACAGAATGTGTAGAAAGAGCGTAAATTCTCCATCCTGTTTCATTAGCTTTCATTTTTCCGCCTCACGCTGTAGACAAACAATGCTTCTCCTCATGCGTTTGCAGCTCCTTCAAATGTGCTGTAATTACTGATGGATTACACTGTCACACAGTGGCGTGGATTACAGGATACTGTAAGGTTGTTCTTGCATTTATACTATATGCCAGAGATACTGACCTGAACCCTTCCTTACTCCTCAGTAACCAGCAAAAGTCTTCTGCAATAAAACTCTGAATTAAGCATAATTTTGGATTGCCAAGACCTGGTCTCAACATAACATTTCACCAGTCAGCAAGGATTTTAAATGCTAGATTTATGGAAATACTCACTTTACTGACAAGTCCAGCCAGAAAAAGCAATGACGTTCAGCTAATCTCCCACAGGTATAGTGAAGCACGACTGTGATGTTTAGCTGGCAAACTGCCCTATGGTTCTAAATGACAAACTAAGGTTATTAAAGCGGGTCATAAACCGAAGATGTAATGCTAGTGAATTCCAGACTGTCAGACAATAATTAGCACTCTTCCCCTTAAGAAAATTACTGTACTGGGATCCACTGTAATGAATTGTGCCACTTGGATGAGGGTGAATATGCAGCAACAAATACACTGCTGGAGGAACTCACGAGTCAGGCAGAGTCTGTGGAGGGAAATGAACAGCAGTTTTTCCAGGTCAAGACTGAAAGAGTAGAGGCGAGATGGCCAGTATAAAAAGGCAAGGAGGGGGTGTGGAACAGGAGCTATCAAGAGATAGGTGGCTCCAGGTGAGGAGTTATAGGCACTTGGAGGAGGAGACTGTGGAAAAAGAGAAAAGAGACAGAAGCTGGGAGGAGATAAATGGAGGCAAAAAGAGGCTGCAGACGGTGGCATCAGATCGGAAGGGTTAAGTGGAGCATGGAACCAAAGATTAAAGATGAAAGATTAGCTTTATTTGTCACAAGTACATCAAAACAGAGTGAAAAGCATCATTTGCGTCAATGACCAACACAATCTGAGGATGTGCTGGGGGCAGCTTGCAAATGCCGCCATGTTTTTGGCACTAACAGCGCATGCCAACAATTCAGCAACCCTAACCAATACATTCTTGGAAAATGGGAGAAAACTGGACCACCAAAGGAAACCCACAGAGTCAAGGGAGAACATTCAAACTCCTTACAAAAGTGGCAGGAATTGAATTGAACCTGGGTTCCTGATGCTGTAAAACACTATGCTAACCATTACATATCACGCTAACCTAATAAACTAAATAAAGGAGGTGGGGTAGGCAGATGGGAACAGTAGGAGGAGGGCAAGGTGGGACCCCCAAGGATGACTCAAGATAGCATACACAAGTGTGATACCTGGAAAATAAACATATTTTAAAATTGAGAAAGAGGGTTACATTGTTGTTTTTGGTCTTCCACCTCCTCCTCACCCTACCTCCATTCGGCAGTAGTACGCAGATAAAGGACAATCAGAATCAGGTTTAATATCACTGACATATGCAGTGAAATCTGCTGTCTTATGGCAGCAGTAGAGTGCAAAACATACAAAAACGTATTAAGAAACATTAAGAAAAATTGAATTAAATAAGTAGTGCAAAAAATGAGCAAATATAGTGAGGCAGTGTTCACGGGTTCACTGTCCATTCAGACATCTGACGGCAGAGAGGAAGAAGCTGTTCCTGAAATATTGTGTATAATTTTAAGGTTCCTGTACCTCCATCCCGATGGTAGTAATGAGAAGAGAGCATTGTCATGGGCGATGAACATCCTTTAATGATTGGTGTTGCCTTTTTGAGGCATCGCCCTTTGAAGATGTCCTTGATTCTGGGGAGGCTACTGCCAACGATGGACCTGGCTGAGTTTGTATCCCTCTGCAGCTCTTTCCAATCCTGTGCAATGCCCCCTCCATACAGTCAGAATGCTCTCCATCGTATATCTGTAGAAACTTGCGAGTGACTGTGGTGAACTACATATACCTGTCTGGACATGCCCCCCCCCCCCCCACCCCGCTGACTGCTCCTGTGGCTCCTCCCACTGACCGTGGCTCCTCCCACAGACCCCGGTATTAAGGCGATTGGAGCCTGAGGCCTGGCCTCAGTCTCCAGGATGTAGTGTGGTGGTCATTGCTGCTTGTTCTTTCTTCCAGCCAATAAAAGCCTATATCTTGCCTCACGTCTCAGAGAGTTATTGATGGTGCATCAATTTTATTGGCTGGAAGTTTTAAAACATGGAAAGTATTTTACGTCCAGAAAAATTAGACTTGGACCCCCAAGCCCCAGAAGCAGCTCTTGCCTTTGAACTCTGGCTTGCATGCTTCCAATCATACTTAGAAGCGATTCCAGTGACTGAGCTTGCCACAATGTACAAAATACTACTATCCAGAGTAAGTCTGAAAGTATTCTCCCTTATCAGAGACCTGCCGACCTACCAAGGGGCACTGGACGCCCTCAAAAGACAGTACCTATGGCCGGTGAACACCGTCTACGCAAGACATCGCTTAGCGACGCGGCGACAGCAACCCGACGAGTCGAGCGGGCAGTTTCTCCGAGCCCTACAGACACTCGTGCAAACTTGCGACTGCAGAGGACTGACGGCGAAACAACATGTGAAGCCTTTGTTACGGGGATCAGGTCAGTGTACGTGCGCCAGCGGCTGCTGGAAAATGTCGATCTTACCTTACGCTCGGCGATCGAGACGGCCGACACGCTGGAGGCTGCTCTGCACAACGCTGACGCTGTCCAGCCGCGCGATCCCCCGCCGGAATTCACCACTGCCGCTGCCAGTCGCGAGTCCACAAACTCCCCGAAACCGACCACAGCTGCTGCCAGTCGCAAGTCCGCGCAGTGTTACTTCTGTGGACTCGAAAAGCACCCCCGAAAACGCTGCCCCGAAGCGACCTGCTCCAGCTGCGGGAAGAAGGGCCATTTCGCCAAGGTCTGTAAGTCTGAACCACGAGCGGGGTCAGGCAGCACTGCGTGTGAGGAGGCATGGGGGCCGCCATCTTGGTCGCCGCCATCTTGCCTGCCCACCTCGTGCAAGACATGGGGGCGGCCATCTTTGTCGGCGCCACCTCGCCCCGCCCCCGACCCACCGGTGCTTACCGGGCACTAAGTCGGCGGTTCAACTCTGGCCTCCGTAACCCTCGACCAAAGTGCCCCACACCGGCTTGCAAGGTCAATGATGGACATCCTGGTGGAGGGGCACAGGACTAGCTGCCTGTTTGACACGGGCAGCACTGAGAGTTTTATTGACCCGGACACGGTGCAACGCTGCGGACTCGTGACACGGCCGGTAAGCCAGAGGATCACCATGGCTTCTGGGTCGCATTCCACAGACATCCGGGTGGGTTGTGTAGCGACATTGGTGGTGCAGGGCACAGAATATCGGAACTTTGCGCTACTGGTCATGCCTCAACTGTGAGCGCCTGTGCTATTGGGGCTGGACTCCCAGAGCCATCTCGAAAGTGTGACTATGGCATATGACGGGCCCCTCCCACCACTCACTGTCAGGAATCCTCAGTTTTGTGGGACTTCGTCATATACCCCGCTACTGACCACACACACACACACACACCGACCCACACATCCCACCCAGCACCATGCCGACAGCTGCGCTACCGACACCACTTGCAGCCTCTCCACCCTCAAGATCCCTCCCCCACCGCTGTTCGCCAACCTGACCCCCGACTGTAAACCTGTGGCAACTAAAAGCAGGAGGTACAGTGCGGGGGACAGGGCCTTCATTCAGTCGGAGGTGCAGCAGTTGCTCAGGGAGGGGTTCATTGAGCCAAACACAAGTCCTTAGAGGGCCCAGGTGGTTGTTGTTCGGACCAGGCAGAAAAATAGGATGGTCGTGGACTATAGCCAGACCATCAATAGGTTCACGCAGCTTGACGCATACCCCCTACCCCGCATCGCGGATACGGTCAACCAGATAGCTCAGTACAAGGTGTACTCGACCATAGATCTGAAATCCGCTTATCACCAGCTCCCCATCTGCCCAGAGGACCGCCCCTACACCGCCTTCGAGGCGGGCGGCAGGCTCTATCACTTCCTGTGCGTCCCCTTCGGTGTCACAAATGGTGTCTCTGTCTTCCAGAGGGAAATGGGCCGGATGGTGGACCAGTGCCAACTGAAGGCCACATTTCCCTATCTGGATAATATCACCATCTGTGGTCACGACTGGTCAGATCACAACGCCAACCTCCAACGATTTTTCCAAGTGGCCAAAGCCCTGAACCTTACTTATAACAGGGACAAGTGTGTGTTCGGAACCACCCGACTTGCTATCCTTGGGTATGTCGTGGAGAACGGGGTCATTGGCCCTGATCCCGACCGTATGCGCCCCCTGTTAGAACTCCCTCTTCCCACCACCCTCAAAGCCCTCAGACGGTGCCTGGGCTTCTTTTCCTATTACGCCCAATGGGTCCCCCATTACGCAGACAAGGCCCGACCCCTGGTCAAGTCCACCACATTTCCCCTCTCTGCCGAGGCCTGCGTGGCCTTCAGCTGCATTAAAGGGGACATTGCCAAAGCAACGATGCATGCGGTGGACGAGACCATTCCCTTCCAAGTAGAGAGTGACGCCTCCGATTTCGCGCTTGCTGCTACCCTCAATCAGGAAGGCAGGCCACTAGCATTCTTTCCTCGTACCCTTCAAGGCCCTGAAATTCGGCACTCCGCGGTGGAGAAAGAAGCCCAGGCCATAGTGGAAGCTATTAGGCACTGGAGGCATTATCTCGCCGGCAAAAAGTTCACCTTGCTGACCGACCAGCGCTCGGTTGCATTCATGTTCAGCAACCAACAGCGGGGCAAAATCAAAAATGATAAAATTTTGTGGTGGAGAATAGAACTCTCTACCTACAACTATGATATCCTGTACCGGCCTGGCAGACTCAATGAGCCCCCTGATGCCCTATCCCGGGGAGCGTGTGCCAGCGCACAGCTCGACCAGCTATACGCCCTCCATGCACATCTTTGCCACCCGGGGGTCACCCGATTTTACCATTTCGTGAAAGCCCGGAACCTGCTGTACTCCCTTGAGGACATCAGGACGATGACCAGGGACTGCCAAGTCTGCGCTGAGTGCAAACCGCACTTCTACCGTCCTGAAAAGGTGCAACTTATCAAGGCCACCCGCCCCTTTGTGCGACTGAGTGTTGACTTTAAGGGCCCCCTTCCCTCCACCGACCGCAATGTCTACTTTCTCAATATTATCGACGAGTACTCACGGTTCTCCTTTGCCATCCCCTGCCCCGACACCACTGCCACGTCTGTCATAAAAGCTCTGCGCCAGCTCTTCACTCTGTTCGGATATCCCTGCTATATCCACAGTGATAGAGGATCCTCCTTTATGAGTGACGAGCTGCATCAGTACCTGCTGGCTAGGGGCAGTGCTACTAGTAGGACCACGAGCTATAATCCCCGGGGAAATGGGACAGGTGGAGAGGGAGAATGCCACAGTGTGGAAGGCCACACTTTTAGCCCTTAAGTCAAAAGTGTTGCCGGTCTCTCGATGGCAGGAGGTCCTCCCTGAGGCACTCCACTCTATCTGCTCCCTGTTATGTATGTCCACCAATGCCACCCCTCACGAGCGCCTATTTTCTTTTCCCAGGAAGTCTGCCACTGGGACCACCCTACCGGCTTGGCTGACGTCCCCGGGGCCAGTGATGCTCCGGAAACATGTGCGGAGCAATAAATACTCCCCGCTGGTCGAGAGGGTTCACCTTCTACATGCGAACCCCCAGTATGCTTACGTGGTCTTACCTGATGGGCGGGAGGACACGGTCTCCGTCCGCGACCTGGCGCCCGCAGGAGCAGCAGACCACTACCCCGAACGCTCCACGGTAACTATGAATCCTGTACCCGAGGTGACACCGCGCACACCGAGCCCTACACAGACTCCTCGCGACACTCCTATACCGGGCGTCTCGCACACGCATATACCAGGCGCCTTGCACACGCATGAGGGATCACTGACGCCTAGTGGGCTGACACCTCCAGTTAGGCCGGAACCAGCACAACCACCGTCTCCGGTGCAATCACCACCGGCACCTGTGCAATCACAGCCGGAGCTACGTAGATCGCAGCGACAGATTCGACCACCTGATAGACTTAACCTGTAAATATACTTGTAAGAAACTTCGCCCCATGGGGACTGTCTTTTAAAACAAAGGGGGGGTGAATGTGGTGAACTACATATACCTGTCTGGACACGCCCCCTGCTGACTGCTCCTGTGGCTCCTCCCACGGACCCCTGTATAAAGGCGATTGGAGCCTGAACCCTGGCCTCAGTCTCCAGGATGCAGCGTGGTGGTCAATTGCTGCTTGTTCTTTCTTCCAACCAATAAAAGCCGATATCTCGCCTCACGTCTCGGAGTTATTGATGGTGCATCAGTGACATACCAAAATCTTCTGAAATCATTAGCAGCATTAGGTCAGGTGAACATCTTGATGAGCTATCAAAGCTTTAGTGTGAGTGGCTCACTCTACCTCTCTGGAAAGATTCCTACCAGGACTTCTACTGCAAGCACATTTTGGGGAAGTTTCTATTTTGAGGGTGGCAGCACTTATCGACACCCACCAAATCCAAGGCTTGAATCAAATAGATGAATCTGTAGTCACTGAGCTTGAGACCACTCCAGAACTCAGTTGTTGCAAGTTGAATGGTCAGCTCAGATTTAGTACCAGGCAACCATTTAAACAGTGGGTGTTACGTTTAAAGCCATAACACCATAAGACATAGGAGCCAAATTAGCCCATTTGGCCCATCGAGTCTGTCTGCCATTCCATCTTGCTGATATATTATCCTTCTCAACCCCACTGTCCTGCCTTCTCCTCCTAACCTTTGACAACCTTACTAATTAAGATCCCATCAACTACCTCTTTAAATATACTCAATGTCATGGCCTTCACAGCCGTATGTGGCAATGAATTCCACAGATTTACTACCCTATGGCTAAAGAAATTCCTCCTCATATCTGTTCTAAATGCATGTCCTTCTAAGATTGGCCTCTGGTCCTAGACTCTCCCACTACAGGAACATCCTTTTCACGTCCACTCCATCTAAGCATTTTAATATTTGATAGGTTTCAGCGAGATTCCCCCTCATTCTTCTAAACTCCGGTTAATTACAGACCCAGAGCCATCAAACACTCCTCATACATTAACCCTTTCATTCCCAGGATCATTCTTGTGAACCTCTGGAACCTCTCCATGCCAGCAGATCCTTTCTTAGATAAGGGGCCCAAAACTGCTCACAATACTCCAGGTACAGTCTGACTAATGCCTCAGCAACTTAAGGTGGCAACCTTCGTGTGAGAGAAGTATACTATTGATTCAAGGTATCACAAATAAGTTATGATTTAATAATGAGATCTGGTTGAGAATGTCATGGCTAATGCATTGGATTTTACCTGTGATCTACAGTAGTTCAAATGCAGCCTTGTCTGTTGCAGTTTTAAAACCACGCCTAATTGGACGGCACTGAACTGAAAAATGGAAATAAAATTCCCACTGGTACAAGGCACTCTTGAGAAATTTGTGGCAGAGCTTTAACTAAACAATTGCTGTGTTATACCTGAGAGTTTAACGCCAGTATGAGGTATCTGATGCAGAATAAAGAATCCTCATCACCTCATTTACCCTGCAAAGCATCGAAACTGAACAGATGGACTAAAGGGGTCTGTTTCCCATGCTGTACTGTTCTAGGATTAAAACTCTGACCAACATATTTTTGAAGACAAAGCTGAACTCAAAGGCTATGAAGATGAGGGAGGGAAACTCAGCTAACTTACTGGGTTAATGGCCTTGTGGATTTTTGAACCCTAATTCAGAGCTTGGGTGCAGGCAAAGCAGATTAGATCTTACTGAATTATCGCTTTCCAATGGCTGGGCATTACCACTGATCACTATCCAGCAGATATCGTGAAAATAAGTTTGAGCTTGGCTGCAGTTAGAACATAGAATATTACATATCACAGTTCAAGCCACTTGCCCCACATTTTTAAGCCAACATTTTAACCTACTCTAAGATCAATCAAGTCCTTCCCTCCTACAGACATGTGCCTGTCTAAGAGCTCCTTAAATGCCACTAATGTATTAGCCTCTACCACCACCCTGGCAGCACTCTTTTTGTAAAGAGCATACCTTTGACACCCCCACCATACTTTCCTCCAATCATCTTAAAATTATGCCCCTTGCAGTAGCCATTTCTACCCTGGGAAAACGTCTCTGGCTACTCGATCTATGCCTCTCATCTTCTTGTACATCTCTATCAAGTTACGACTCATCCTCCTTTGCTCCAAAGAAAAGATCCCTAGCTCGCTCAACCTATCTTCATAAGACATGCTCTCTAATCCAGGCAGCATCCTATTGAAATCTCCTCTGCACCCTCTCTAAAGCTTTCACATCATTCCTATGAAGAGGTGACCGGGACTGAACATAATCTTCCATGTGTGGACTAACCAGAGATTTATAGAATTGCAACATTACCTCATGGCTCTTGAACTCAATCCCTTGACTCAGGAAGGCTAACACACCTTCTTAACAACACTATCAAGTTGCACAGCAACTTTGAAGGATCTATGGATATGGATCCCAAGATCTCTCTGTTCCTTCACACTGCTAAGAATCCTGCCATTAACCCTGCAATCTGCCTTCAAATTTGACATTTCAAAGTGAATCACTTCACACTTTTCTATGTTAAACTCCATCTGCCACCTCTCAGCCTAGTTCTGCATCCTGTCAGTGTCCCATTGTAACCTACAGCAACCTTCGACACTATCCACAACTCCACCAATCTTTGTGTCATCTGCAAACTCACTAACCCATCCTCCCATAAGACCATGTACATAAAACCTAAGAGCAGAATTAGACCATTCAGTCCATCAAGTTTAGCCTGTTATTCCATCATGGCTGATTCTCCTGCCTTCTCCCTGTAACCTTTGACACCCTGACTAATCAAGAATCCATCAACCTCCACCTTAAATATACCCAATGACTTGGCTTCCAACAGCTATCTGTGGCAATGAATTCCACAAATTCACCACCCTCTAGCAACAGAAATTCCTCCTGCCTCTGTTCTAAAGGGACATCCTTCTACTCTGAAGCTGTGCCCTCTGGTCTTAGACTCCTCTCATTATAGGAAGCATCCTTTCCTCATCAACTCCATCTAGGCCTTTAAATATTCAATTTCAATGAGATCCCTGCCAATTCTCCTATTCTCTGAGTACAGGACCAGAGCCATCGCATGCTTCCACTTACTCATCCAAGTATTTTATAAAAATCACAAAGAGCAGGGGTCCCAGAACACCACTGACTTACAGCCTGCAGGCAGAATACACTGCACTAACAACCACCTCTGCCTTCTTTGGTCGTCAATTCTCAATGTATTCTGAAAATAAGTTTGAACTTGGTTGCAATTTTCAGCTGAAATTCCACCTTGCAAGGTCACACAAACAAGACTTTTTCATCCAGCACTTCGAACCCTGCTGTCAAATTCTTCAGAGAAACAAATGCCATTTCATGCACTTTTCAACTTCTCTGCATGTAGAACTTACCCCAGAGGCAGAATCCTTAACCAGAGGATCGAGCTTAGAATGGAGATGACAGCATGTCAAATGTAATCAGGAATATCATTCACAAAGATGTACAGGATTTGAAGCATTAACATTTGCTATTGCCTTGTTCAGAAATTGTAATCTCTCTAGAAAGGGCTATGTAAAAGACGTTTTAGCAAATAAAATTAAACTGCGTGTCACTGTTTTGCTTCTTTCCTTCCTGTTTATCTAGTGTGCCTTCACGTGTAACTCTGGGACAACAAAGATGATCAGATCCCAGCAGCTGCAGAAACAATGAGCTCTACAAATCCTGGGGTGCAGCCAGTCTATTGGCCATTGGAGAGGAACGAGAAATTAAAATAGTAATCTTTCAGGCCAAACTGATGATGAAATCACTGGGATATTCTACACATTCACACTTTCAAGTTCTGGCAGAAGAATTAACCCATTCTTTCTATGTCTGATGCCATATCGGCAGCTAGCTGCAGCAGTAGCGTGATCACATTCCAGCTGAATTTGATATTGTTTTTCAAGTGTTTCCTTCGCCCACCAGGGGATTGCTGACCTTCCTACAACTGGGAGTAAAGAATCTGTTTGGGGAGACGTGAGCAGCAGCTATGTATTACTAGCAACAAAAAATCTGCTGGAGGAACTCATCAGGTCAGCCAAGAAAGGAACTGCTAATGTTTTGGGTTCGGTAGCTGTGAAAGCTGTTGGCCAGCTCGGATTTGAGCTGCACATCTAAGAAAGGATGTGCTGGCATTGGAGAGGGTTCAGAGCAGAATGATCCCGTGAATGTCACCAGAAATGAGGAATGGAAAATCAGAGATTGGGATGTGGCCCGCAGCCGTAAGGCTCCCGGACCAGTTTCACTCCCCTCAGCACTGAATGGACTCTGCAGTGTAGTCTACAGTCATCGGGCTCCCAGACCAGTTTCACTCCCCTCAGCACTGAATGGACTCTGCAGTGTAGTCTGTAGTCATCGGGCTCACAGACCAGTTTCACTCGCCTCAGCACTTAATGGACTCTGCAGTGTCGTCTATAGTCATCAGGCTCCCGGACCAGTTTCACTCCCCGCAGCACTGAACGGACTCTGCAGTGTAGTCTGTAGTCATCGGGCTCACAGACCAGTTTCACTCCCCTCAGCACTGAATGGACTCTGCAGTGTAGTCTGTAGTCATCGGGCTCACAGACCAGTTTCACTCCCCGCAGCACTGAATGGACTCTGCAGTGTAGTCTATAGTCATCGGGCTCACAGACCAGTTTCACTCCCCTCAGCACTGAATGGACTCTGCAGTGTAGTCTGTAGTCATCGGGCTCCCAGACCAGTTTCACTCCCCGCAGCACTGAATGGACTCTGCAGTGTAGTCTGTAGTCATCGGGCTCCCAGACCAGTTTCACTCCCCGCAGCACCGAACGGACTCTGCAGTGTAGTCTATAGTCATCGGGCTCACAGACCAGTTTCACTCCCCTCAGCACTGGATGGACTCTGCAGTGTAGTCTATAGTCATCGGGCTCCCAGACCAGTTTCACTCGCCTCAGCACTGAATGGACTCTGCAGTGTAGTCTGTAGTCATCGGGCTCACAGACCAGTTTCACTCCCCTCAGCACTGAATGGACTCTGCAGTGTAGTCTATAGTCATCGGGCTCACAGACCAGTTTCACTCCCCTCAGCACTGAATGGACTCTGCAGTGTAGTCTGTAGTCATCGGGCTCCCAGACCAGTTTCACTCCCCGCAGCACTGAATGGACTCTGCAGTGTAGTCTATCGTCATCGGGCTCACAGACCAGTTTCACTCGCCTCAGCACTGAATGGACTCTGCAGTGTAGTCTGTAGTCATCGGGCTCACAGACCAGTTTCACTCGCCTCAGCACTGAATGGACTCTGCAGTGTAGTCTGTAGTCATCGGGCTCGCAGTCCAGTTTCACTCCCCTCAGCACTGAATGGACTCTGCAATGTAGTCTGTAGTCATCGGGCTCGCAGACCAGTTTCACTCGCCTCAGCACTGAATGGACTCTGCAGTGTAGTCTATAGTCATCGGGCTCACAGACTAGTTTCACTCCCCTCAGCACTGAATGGACTCTGCAGTGTAGTCTATAGTCATCGGGCTCGCAGACCAGTTTCACTCCCCTCAGCACTGAATGGACTCTGCAGTGTAGTCTGTAGTCATCGGGCTCGCAGTCCAGTTTCACTCGCCTCAGCACTGAATGGACTCTGCAGTGTAGTCTGTAGTCATCGGGCTCACAGTCCAGTTTCACTCGCCTCAGCACTGAATGGACTCTGCAGTGTAGTCTGTAGTCATCGGGCTCACAGACCAGTTTCACTCCCCGCAGCACTGAATGGACTCTGCAGTGTAGTCTGTAGTCATCGGGCTCCCAGACCAGTTTCACTCGCCTCAGCACTGAATGGACTCTGCAGTGTAGTCTGTAGTCATCGGGCTCACAGTCCAGTTTCACTCGCCTCAGCACTGAATGGACTCTGCAGTGTAGTCTGTAGTCATCGGGCTCACAGACCAGTTTCACTCGCCTCAGCACTGAATGGACTCTGCAGTGTAGTCTGTAGTCATCGGGCTCACAGTCCAGTTTCACTCGCCTCAGCACCGAATGGACTCTGCAATGTAGTCTGTAGTCATCGGGCTCACAGACCAGTTTCACTCCCCTCAGCACTGAATGGACTCTGCAGTGTAGTCTGTAGTCATCGGGCTCACAGTCCAGTTTCACTCGCCTCAGCACCGAATGGACTCTGCAGTGTAGTCTGTAGTCATCGGGCTCCCAGACCAGTTTCACTCGCCTCAGCACTGAATGGACTCTGCAGTGTAGTCTGTAGTCATCGGGCTCGCAGACCAGTTTCACTCCCCTCAGCACTGAATGGACTCTGCAGTGTAGTCTGTAGTCATCGGGCTCACAGTCCAGTTTCACTCCCCTCAGCACTGAATGGACTCTGCAGTGTAGTCTGTAGTCATCGGGCTCACAGTCCAGTTTCACTCGCCTCAGCACCGAATGGACTCTGCAGTGTAGTCTGTAGTCATCGGGCTCACAGACCAGTTTCACTCCCCTCAGCACTGAATGGACTCTGCAGTGTAGTCTGTAGTCATCGGGCTCACAGTCCAGTTTCACTCCCCTCAGCACTGAATGGACTCTGCAGTGTAGTCTGTAGTCATCGGGCTCACAGACCAGTTTCACTCCCCGCAGCACTGAATGGACTCTGCAGTGTAGTCTGTAGTCATCGGGCTCGCAGACCAGTTTCACTCCCCTCAGCACTGAATGGACTCTGCAGTGTAGTCTGTAGTCATCGGGCTCACAGACCAGTTTCACTCCCCTCAGCACTGAATGGACTCTGCAGTGTAGTCTGTAGTCATCGGGCTCGCAGACCAGTTTCACTCCCCTCAGCACTGAATGGACTCTGCAGTGTAGTCTGTAGTCATCGGGCTCGCAGACCAGTTTCACTCCCCTCAGCACTGAATGGACTCTGCAGTGTAGTCTATAGTCATCGGGCTCACAGACCAGTTTCACTCCCCTCAGCACTGAATGGACTCTGCAGAGTAGTCTGTAGGCATCGGGCTCACAGTCCAGTTTCACTCGCCTCAGCACTGAATGGACTCTGCAGTGTAGTCTGTAGTCATCGGGCTCCCAGACCAGTTTCACTCCCCGCAGCACTGAATGGACTCTGCAGTGTAGTCTGTAGTCATCGGGCTCACAGACCAGTTTCACTCCCCTCAGCACTGAATGGACTCTGCAGTGTAGTCTGTAGTCATCGGGCTCCCAGACCAGTTTCACTCGCCTCAGCACTGAACGGACTCTGCAGTGTAGTCTGTAGTCATCGGGCTCCCGGACCAGTTTCACTCGCCTCAGCACTGAATGGACTCTGCAGTGTAGTCTGTAGTCATCGGGCTCACAGACCAGTTTCACTCCCCTCAGCACTGGATGGACTCTGCAGTGTAGTCTGTAGTCATCGGGCTCGCAAACCAGTTTCACTCGCCTCAGCACTGAATGGACTCTGCAGTGTAGTCTATAGTCATCGGGCTCACAGACCAGTTTCACTCCCCGCAGCACTGAATGGACTCTGCAGTGTAGTCTGTAGTCATCGGGCTCACAGACCAGTTTCACTCGCCTCAGCACTGAATGGACTCTGCAGTGTAGTCTATAGTCATCGGGCTCACAGACCAGTTTCACTCGCCTCAGCACTGAATGGACTCTGCAGTGTAGTCTGTAGTCATCGGGCTCACAGACCAGTTTCACTCGCCTCAGCACTGAATGGACTCTGCAGTGTAGTCTGTAGTCATCGGGCTCACAGACCAGTTTCACTCCCCTCAGCACCGAATGGACTCTGCAGTGTAGTCTGTAGTCATCGGGCTCCCAGACCAGTTTCACTCCCCTCAGCACCGAATGGACTCTGCAGTGTAGTCTGTAGTCATCGGGCTCCCAGACCAGTTTCACTCCCCTCAGCACCGAATGGACTCTGCAGTGTAGTCTGTAGTCATCGGGCTCACAGACCAGTTTCACTCCCCTCAGCACTGAATGGACTCTGCAGTGTAGTCTGTAGTCATCGGGCTCCCAGACCAGTTTCACTCCCCTCAGCACCGAATGGACTCTGCAGTGTAGTCTATAGTCATCGGGCTCCCAGACCAGTTTCACTCCCCGCAGCACTGAATGGACTCTGCAGATTAGTCTGTAGTCATCGGGCTGGCCTGGCTTCACTTGGCTCAGCACTGGCCTGGCTCCATGGCTGTGGATGCGGGGACTCTGCGATTCATGCTCTGTGTATGAATCGTTTGCATGATTTGTTCATGTTTTGCATATTGGACATTTGTCGGTCTTTGTTGTGTGGGTTTTTCTTGGATTCTAAAGTGTTTCTTCATTGCCTGCACAAAGATGAATCTCAAGGTTGTATATGGTATACATACTTTGAAAATATATTTACTTTGAACAATGAGATATTACCAGACATGAGAGAAATCGATGTTCATGCAATCAAGTTGGAGGTTACCTAGATGAAACATGACCTGCTAAGTTCCTCCAGCACTTTGTGTATTTAGCTCAAAATGCAACAACTCAAATAAAACTTGTATATCATTGAGCCATTGTTAGAGCTATCCAGAAATGATGCTGCCTTAACCCCAGCTCAATTATCCTTTCCCAAAGCAGCTACTGTGACAACTGTAAGCAGTTTAAAACAAAGTTTTTAAAGAATTATGAAAATCATTCTGATGCTGATCAAAAAACACAGAAAGAGATAACTTGCCTAACACTGAGCAATTTTTTTTATTATATTGGGGCTTGTGACATGTAGACACATTAACATGGCTCTGAATATTTCTGAGAATGCACTGGCTTTAGACTTATTTGACGCAGGCTAACACAGAGGCCATTTTGATGTGGCTAGTGGTATTGTTAGATAGTAGACTGTTGGTTAATATTCAGAGTTGGGTACATTGAAGATCTACATTGTTAACACCTGCTGAACAGGCAGATGTGCTCTGAATTGAACACCTGGTTGGAAAGTCCTCACTGTGCAATTAACCTTCGTAGTTACAAACACTCGGCAGGCATGATCTGGCTCAGTTTCAAAATTCATATACTAGGCCACCCTCAGCAAATATTATTGAAACACAATGAAGTAGGAGTTTGTAAAACAATAGGACAGGCACAATACTGGTTTTACCAGTTTCTGGACAGAAGGACCAATGTTGCTGGCACCTACACTTGCCAGCTAAGCTGGTCATCAAAAGTAATGCTATTACAACACCAGTGACTTGGGTTCAATCCCTGTCTCTGGAAATCCAGCACAACACAAAATGCAGGAGGTCAGGCAGCACCTATGGAGAGGAATAGACAGTTGACATTTTGGCAGTCACCCTTCATTAGGACGAAAATGCAGTCCTGAAGGGTCTCAGCCCATAAGACGTGAGAGAATACAACCAATCAAATGTGACAGTGGAAAAGTTTGTATGGAACCAGAGGAGATAGCAGAGGTACTTAGCTTCAGTATTCACTACGGAAAAGGACCTTGGTGATTGTAGGGATGACTTACAGCAGACTGAAAAGCTTGAGCATGTAGATACTAAGAAAGAGGATGTGCTGGAGCTTTTGGAAAGCATCGTTGGATAAGTCACTGGGACCAGACGAAAAGTACCCCTGGCTACTGTGGGAGGCGAGGGAGGAGATTGCTGAGCCTCTGGCGATGATCTTTGCATCATTAATGGGGATGGGTGAGGTTCCGGAGGATTGGAGGGTTGCATATGTTGTTCCCTTATTCAAGAAAGGGAATAGAGATAGCCCAGGAAATTATAGACCAGTGAGTCTTACATCAGTGGTTGATAAGTTGATGGAAAAGATCCTGAGAGGAAGGAATTATGAACATTTGGAGAGGCATAATATGACTAGGAATAGTCAGCACAGATTTGTCAAAGGCAGGTCGTGCTTTACGAGCCTGACTGTATTTTTTGAGGATGTGACTAAACATGTTGATGGAGGCAGAGCAGTAGATGTAGTGTATATGGATTTCAGTAAGGCATTTGATATGGTAGTCCATGCAAGGCTTATTGAGAAAGTAAGGAGGCATGGGATCTAAGGGGACATTACTTTGTGGATCCAGAATTGGCTTGCCTACAGAAGACAAAGAGTGGTTGTAGACAGGTCATATTCTCCATGGATGTCGGTGACCAGTGGTGTGCCTCAGGGCTCTGTTCTGGGACCCCTACTCTTTGTGATATTTATAAATTACCTGGATGAGGAAGTGGAGGGATGGGTTAGTAAATTTGTTGATGGCACAAAGGTTGGGGGTGTTGTGGATAGTGTGGAGGGCTGTCAGAGGTTACAGTGGGACATTGATAGGATGCAAAACTGGGCTGAGAAGTGGCAGATGGAGTTCAACCCAGATAAGTGTGAGGTGGTTCATTTTGGTAGGTCAAATATGATGGCAGAATATAGTATTAATGGTAAGACTCTTGGTAGTGTGGAGGATCAGAGGGATTGTAGTGTTCTTGCACAGGTGTAAACTCTGAACTAAACACCAAGTATAAACCGGTCAATGAGGCGCGATCCCAGTAAGATTAACCGTTTACTGTTCACTCTTCCACATCAACGTATGGTGAAAAGGCGTTGCTTCTCTGATGTTTCTAGTGCGTAGAAAGAAAACTTTTCTCGCGCTGATCCTGCACACACAACCCCTCCTTCCCGTTTCTCCAAACCGGTATTTTCCCACAAGATGCGGCGAAACCAGGTGTGACGTCATCGCATGCCGCGATATATCACAGACAACGAACTTACTTTCAACAACCTTAACTTTAACTAGAAAACAATTACAAACGAATTACTAAAGCGAAAATATAATAAACTAAAGGAATGCCTTAAGGGCAACACACTCCCCGCCTGACCTTTGTAAGGTCACTATGAACATAATACAAAACTTCAGTCTCTAAATCAGTCCTTAGGTAGAAGTAGAATGACTTCTGCAACTGACCTTTGGTAAGCTTTCACAACACCTTGGTCAGAAGTTTTCAACTCAACCTTCCTGACATGTCCATCTCTGCTAGGGAATGTGGCAGTGATTCTGGCCATTGGCCAGCAGTACGAGGTAAGTTTGCATTTACTATTTCCGGATGAGTGTTTGTGAGATCTGGCCATGTGAATGAGGAACGCAAGTCCTCTCACTAAAGAATTCAAAATGGAGAACCGCTGAAAGCGTTCGTTAGTACGTATTGATTCTTCGAGGTAGGTGACTCCTGTTTGTATTTGTGGCAGAATTTCCGAGTCTCTTTCGGGTTCGATCAGCTCAAATGTCTCGCTCATTTGAGTTTTTTCTGTTGGTGGCTGATACAGAAAGGGGGGGTCTGGTGAACCAGGATGTCTGCGCCAGACGGGATGCAGGTAAAGATCTCGAGGCATGATCTGCAGGGTTATCCTCTGTATGTACATAATGCCATTGTTCAGGCTTTGATGACAGGCGGATACGTTGAACTCTATTATGAACGTACACGTAGAAACGTTTTGATTCATTATAAATATAACCAAGCACTACTTTGCTATCTGTGTAGAACTTGATATCATCCAGCTCTAGGTCTAGCTCATCCTGGATAAGATCTGCCATTTCCACAGCCAGGACAGCTGCGCACAGTTCAAGCCTTGGAATTGTCGGCTCGGACTGAGGAGTGAGCTTCGCCTTACCAGTTACAAATCCTACTTCAACTTGACCATCTTTCCCGACCACTTTCAAGTAAGCCACAGCACCGATGGCCTTGGTAGACGCATCCGAAAAAACACACAATTCTGTGTGCGCTGCCTCGGTGGGTGAGGTCGCAGTGTACCTCCGTCGGATATGAAGCTGTTTTAGATCTTGAAGTGAATCTCTCCAAGCCTCCCACTTGCTTAGCTTGTCTTCTGGTAGGGGAGTATCCCAGTCAGAGAGCTCAGAGTTAAGTTCTCTGAGAAGGACTCTTCCCTGGATCGTAACTGGCGCCAGTAGACCCAAGGGATCGAAAACACTGTTGACAGTGGAGAGAACTCCATGGCGGGTGAATGGCTTGATCACGGTCGGCACGGAGAACGTGAATGTGTCAGTCGTAATATCCCAAAGGAGGCTCAAACTCCTCTGTGTGGGAATGGTTTCTCCATCTAGATCTAGGTCTTTAATTGCTGGAGCACAGTCATCGTCTGGAAAAGCCTCCATTACTGCATGACAGCTTGATGCGAACTTGTGCAAGCGGAGGTTTGACTCAGCGAGTGAGGCTTGTGTTCGTCGGAGCAGATCGATTGCTTCGTCTTCTTTCTGTAGCGATATCAAGCCGTCGTCGACATAGAAGTGCCTTTCTACAAACTTAACGGTGTCATTGCCGTGCTCCTGTGCGCCCTCTCTGATGGCTCTTCGCAGCCCATAGATGGCCACGGCAGGTGATGGACTATTGCTGAAAACGTGGACTTTCATCTGGTACTCAATGACTTCCTTGTTGATGTCATTGTCCTTGTGCCATAAGAAACGGAGGAAATTGCGACGGTCCTCCTGTACTAAGAAGCAATGGAACATCTGTTGGATGTCCGCTAAGATTGCGACCTTCTCCTTCCGGAAGTGCAGCAGGACCCCGTGAAGGGTATTGTTAAGGTCGGGGCCTGTGAGGAGCACATCATTACCATCATGCCATCATCATACATCATACCAGCGCACTGAGCACTGGAGTCGAAGACCACCCTGATCTGATTGGGCTTTTGTGGGTGGTAAACCCCAAACGTTGGGAGGTACCAGCACTCCTCGCCTTCTCTCAGTGGCGGTGCTACTTCAGCATGTCCATTAGTGAAGATCTTCTCCATAAATGCTACGTATTGTTGCTGCATCTCAGGTTTCCTTTTCAGGATTTTTTGCAAGGACGTAAACCGCTTGACTGCCTGCACTTTGTTGTTTGGCAAGCGCTGGCGTGGTTCTCTGAAAGGTAGTGGGGCAACCCAATTATTTGCTTCGTCTCTAAAGACCTTGGTGTCCATTATTTTTAAGAAGATGGCGTCTTGTGCTGATGGAGCTAGTTTATTGTCATGCTCAGTTTGAGTGAAGACTGACTGTCCCAGCGTCTTGTCGGTTACTTTACATTTGTTAAAGCCTTGTCGTGCTTCTTTGATACATATGAAACTTGTGCAGGGTTGAAAAATTGAATGGCGGCCACTCTCTAGCACATTGGTCTTCAGTGTGTTAACTGTCGGTTTGTGTACGTTGCCAAGGCACACCTCTCCTATCACCACCCAGCCCAGATCCAGGCGTTGGGCGAAGGGGGTGTCGTGTGGTCCATTGACCTGCTGCCTAACCTTGTGCACCTGGAGAACGTCTCTTCCTAATAGCAGGAGTATTTCTGCTTTTGGGTCCATTTCTGGGATGTGCTTGGCAATGTGGTGGAGATGTGGCTGGTGTAGCACTGCACTTGGCATCGGGATCTCGGTGCGGTTATTCAAAATTACATTGCACTCCAAGAGTGGAGGGAGACAGATGACAACTTTACCATCCAGGGACTCAAGCTGGAAGCCTTCTGCCTTCCTTCCATAAGTTTCCACGCTGCCTGAGCAAGTTCTAAGGTAGTATGGGAACTGATTACTCTCAATGTCGAACAAGTCAAAGAACTCTGGTCTGACTAGTGAGCGATTGCTCTGGTCGTCCAGAATTACATAGGCTTTGATGGCCTTGTCTTTGGCTCCCTTAGGGTATACCTTAGTGAGGCAGATCTTTGAACAAGAACGGCTTGATTGAGCTTGACCGCAAACTTCCGTGCAGCTCGAGCTGACAACAGTTGTCCTGGAGTGAGCCTCTCCCTCCCCGCTGTCCTGTTGTGAGGGTGAAGGAGCTTTGTCGGTTTGCGGTAACGGGCCGGAGTGCATGGCCCCATCGTGATTAGTGCTATTAAATTCCAGGCACTTCACGGGGATTGTACACTCTCTAGCAAGGTGAGAGGTCGAGGAACAGCATTTAAAACATTTTTTTTCTCCTTGAGAAGGGCCATTTTCTCTTCAAGGGTTTTTTTCCTAAACGTTCTGCATTTTTTGAGGGGGTGGGGTTTGTTGTGCAATGGACAATTCTTGCTAGGGTTATTGTTAGTTGTAGAGACTTCAGTTTTACACACTGAGACAGGTTTATTGATGTTAAAATTATTTGAAGTGGATTTGACTGGCTTGGTGTGAATTGTACTGCTACCTTGACTCATGAAGCTAGGGTCGTTTTGATTCTTCGCCTCCTTGCACACAAACCTAGTGAAATACTCAAAGGGAGGAAATCGACCATCGTTCTTTTCCTTGTACTCTGAGCCAACAGACAACCACCTTTCCTGCAGCCCAAATGGAAGTTTGTCCACGATTGGTCTAATTCTGTATGAAGTATCTAAATATGACAGGCCAGTTAAATAGCCATCTTCTTTAGCGCCTTCAATCTCCATGAGTAGATCTCTGAGCTCTCTTAGCTTAGTGTGGTCTTTGGCTGACACCTTAGGAAAATTTTCCAGGCGTCGAAATAGTGCCGGTTCAATAATTTCAGGGGCCGCATAGCACTCCCGAAGTCTCTCCCATGCTTTGCGTAAGGCTAGCTTGGGGTTGTTGATGTACACTGAACGTATGCGTCTCACCTGTTCGCATGATCCTTTTGTCATAAGATCCAACTCTTGGGTTGCTCCGAGCTGGACTCCGTGGATAGCGTTGGCGAATGAGGAGTACCATGCACGGTAATTTTCAGGCTTATCGTCAAACTGGTATAGCCCTGAAGTGACGAGATCTCGTCTTGCTAAATACTGTGCCATAGGTTCAACTGCAAGTGGCATGCTGGCTGGGGGAATATGTCGGAGGGATATGACTGAGGGTGTACATTTGTTATGGGATTTGCTGTTCTGAATTCAGCCTTTGCCTCTTCTCTTGCCAAAGCTGGTAAGTTTGGTGTCGAGAAGTATTTGTCATCAGCCCTTTCATTCTTGAATTCGTCGCGAAGTTGCAAGGGTAAATTGTCTTCCTCAGATGGATGAGATGCAATTGGACTTCTCTTTGACTCCTCATGAAATGGGATGTTAACATATAAGTATGGAGAAGAAGAACGACTCTTCAAGTCCATCTGAGATTGTACGTAGTCGCTTGTGCGTTCCAATCTGGTCCTTTCTGAAGTAGATTTTACTTCTTCCAGAACATGTATTTCTTCAGCATTTTCTAATATCTCTGCTTCCACCCTGGCAGCTTCGGCTTCTCGGTGTAGCGTCAGCACTTCTAACTCTGACTCTATCCTTACCTTTTCCAACTGGTTTTCGGCTTCTCTGGCAGCTGCTTCCTTTTGGTTTTCGGCTTCTCTGGCAGCCGCTTCCATTTTCAATTTTGCTTCCTGTTCAGCATATGACGCTCGGACCTTAGCGGCTTCTGCTTTAGCTCTTGCATGGGCAGTCTTATTTGTTGATGCCCTACTGCTCCTGGCGCTGGATGGCAACGACTTGATGCTGGATCGTGATGCCATCGTAGCACTTGAAACAGCTGGTAATGCCGCCTTTTCACTGTAGTGTTCTTGCACAGGTGTAAACTCTGAACTAAACACCAAGTATAAACCGGTCAATGAGGCGCAATCCCAGTAAGATTAACCGTTTACTGTTCACTCTTCCACATCTTGGGGTCGAAGTCCATAGGACACTCAAAGCTGCTGCGCAGATTGACTTTGCGGTTAAGAAGGCATACGGTGCATTGGCCTTCATCAATCATGAGATTAAGTTTAGGAGCTGAGAGGTAATGTTGCAGCTATATAGGACCCTGGTCAGACCCCACTTGGAGTACTGTGCTCAGTTCTGGTCACCTCACTACAGGAAGGATGTGGAACCCATAGAAAGGGTTCAGGGGAGATTTAGAAGGATGTTGTCTGGATTTGGGGAGCATGCCTTATGAGAATAGTTTGAGTGAACTCAACCCTTTCTCGTTGGAGTGACAGAGGATGAGAGGTGACCTGATAGAGGTGTGTAAGATGATGAGAGGCATTGATCGTGTGGATAGTCAGAGGCTTTTTCCCAGGACTTAAATAGCTAGCACGACAGGGCACAGTTTTAAGGTGCTTGGATGCAGGTACAGAGGAGGTGTCAGGGTAAGTATTTTACGCAGAAAGGGGTGAGTGCGTGGAATGGGCTGCCAGCGACGGTGGTGGAAGCAGATATAATAGGGTCTTTTATGAGATTCCTGATAGGTAGACGGAGCTTAGAAAAATAGAGGGCTATGGGTAACCTTAGGTAATTTCTAAGGTAAGGACATTTTTGGCACAGCTTTGTGGGCCAAAGGGCCTGTATTGTGCCGTAGGTTTTCTATGTTTCTATAATGTTGACTATTTATTTCTCTCCATAGACATCGTTTGATTTGCTGCGTTCCTCCAGCATTTTGTGTGTTACATATAAAAATTTTGTACCAAACAAAACTCAAGGATTGATGGGGAATTGGGGAGAAGTTTGAGGAGCAGGAAGGAGATCACCTTCTTCAGTACACTTACTTACTTGCACAGGAGGCTCTTCAGCCTGTCATAGCCATGTACTTCCACCTGGCCATTCACTCCCCTGCTCATCTTCCTATACCCCTGAAACCAACTTTCTTGCACATGCCTATTACTACACTTGGTTAGGTCATACTTGGAATACTGCATTCAGTTCTGGTGGTATGATAGAGGAATGCAGAGGAGATTTAACAGGAATGTACCTGGATGTCTCAAGAGGATAGGTTGAGGGAGCTAATGCTTTACTCTCTGGAGCAAAGGAGGATGACAGGCAACTAGATCAAAGTGTGTGCAAGATGATAAGAGGCATAGATTGAGTAGATAGCCAGACACTTTTTCCCAGGGCGGAAGTGGCTAATACAAAGGGGTATAATTTTAAGGTGACTGGCAGAAAGCATAAGGGGAATATCAGATGTAAGTTTTTTTTAAAACACAGAGTGCAGTGGGTGCGTGGAACATCCTGCTAGGGGTGGTGGTAGAGGCAGATACATTTGATACATTTAAGAAACTCTTAAATAGGTACATAGATGATATGGGAAATGTGCGACGGGAAGGCTAGATTGATCTTAGAGTAGGTTAAAAGGTTGGCAGAACATTATGGGCTGAAGCATCTGTTCTGTGCTGTGGTGTCCTACGTTTTATGCCCAGGAATATTTTACAATGTATAACTTTTTGGAACGTGTGAAGAAACTGGAGCACCTCAGGGAGATTTCCACGGTCTCAAGGGAGAAGTGCAAACTCCACTGAGAAAGCACCCATTATTATCAACTCAGCAGCACCAACTCCTGCAGCATTGTGATGCCCACGGTTAAATATCGAACATTTTGTATCAACTATTGTAGAATAATCGAAGTCTCTGCGTGCCGCTTTTGAAATGCAAAGACTGTATTTTTAATGGCTGTCAAGTCCAATCATAGAAAAATAACATGAACTGGATCTTATTTAATAAATGCACCTTGCCATTCCATATGTTGCAGATATGGTCAAGTGATTCAGCTGTTCACACCAAACGTCAGAATGATCTAAGTGACTTTGACTGTGAAACAATAGATGGTGCCAGATGGGGTGGTTTGAGTATCTCAGAAACTGCTGATCTTGGGATTTTCACGCATAACAGTCTCTGGAGTTTACAGAGAATGGTGTGAAAAACAAAAAATCATCCAGTGAGCGACAGTTCTGTGGGTGAAAATGCTTTGTTGATGAGAGGTCAGGGGAGAATGGCCAGACTGGTTCAAACTAACAGGAAGGCAACAGTAACTCAAATAACGAATTGTTACAACAGTGGTGTGCAGAGGAGCATCTCTAAATGTAGAAGATGTTGAACCTTGAACTGTACAGGCTACACAATATCACAAACATACACTCAGAGATCACTTTATTAGGTACACTCCTGTAACGGAGTGTAGAAGCCTGCATTAAAGTTCTGGAGACTCAAGTTCAAAGCCCAATAAGATATTGAGGGGGATTTAAATTTTGTACGTTGACTTTTCATTAAATTAAAAGAAATACTGACTATCAATCATACAACACAGAAACAGGTCGTTTGACTGAATCAGCCCATGCTAACCACGATTTCCATTTAATCTAGTCCTACTTGCTCAAAGTTCAAATCAAATTTATTATCAAAATACATGTATGTTACCATATACTATCCTGAGATTTATTTTCTTATGGGCACTCACAGTAGATATAAAGAAACACAATGGGATCAGTGAAAAGTTGCACATGACAAAAATGGACAAACAACCAATGTGCACAAGATAAGTAACTATGCAAATACAAAAAAACAATAAATATTGACAATATGAATTGTAGTCCTTAAGAGTGAGTTCCATAAATTGTGGAATTAGTTGAGTGTTGGGGTAAGTGAAGTTATACCCTCTGGTTCAAGAGCCTTAAGGTTGAGGGGTAAAAACTGCTCCTGAACCTGCTGGTGTGGGACTTGAGGCTCCTATACCTTGTCACTTGTAAAAATCCCATTCCCTTTTCTCAGTAAGTTTGTCTCTGATGAGGCTTTCCATTCTAGAACATCTGAGGTGTCCTCCTTCTTCAAAGAATAGGGGTTCCCTTCCACTACTATTGATGCAACCCTCACCTGCATCTTCTCCATCTCCCGGACATCTACCCACACGCCACCTTACCACTGCCATAACAGGGATAGGGTTTCCCTTGTCCTTACTTTTACCACCCCACGAGCCTCTGTCTCCAGCGTATCATTCTCTGTAACTTGCACCATCCACCTCTAAGCACATATTCCTCTCCCCAGTCTCTGCTTTCTGCAGGAATCACTTTCTACGTGACTCTCTTGTCCACTTGTCCCACCCCACAGAATCCCTGAAAGTGGGACAAGTGCTACACGTGCTCCTACATCTCCTCCCTCACTGCCATTCAGGGCTCCAAACAATCCTTCCAGGTGAAATGACAATTCACCTGCGAGTCTGTCAGGGTCATCTACTGTATCCAGTGCTCTGAGTGGCCTCCTCTGCACAGACTGGGGGATCACACGGCTGATCCATCCACCACAAAAGGTGGAATTTCCTGGTGGCCACCAATTTCAATTCAACTTCCCATTCTGACACATCTGTTCATGGCCTTCTCTACTGTAACAATGAGGCCACACTTAGGTTGCAGGAGCAACACCTCATATTCCTTCAGGGTAGCCTCCAATCTGAAGGCATGAACATCAGTTTCTCTAACTTCTTCCCCATTCTGGTTATCCTCTCCTGTCTTCTCCTTACTGGTGTGTCACCTTCCTCTGTTTCCTCTTCCATGATCCACTATCCTCTCCTATCAGATTCCTTCTTCTTCAGCCTCTTACCTCATCTCCCCTCCCTCCCTCACCCATCCATCTTTCTCTTTACCTGGTCCCACCTATCACCTGCAGGCTTGTACTCCTTCCCCACCCCCACCATCTTATTCTAGTTCCTTCCCTCTTCCTTTCCAGTCCTAATGAAGGGTCTCGGCCCAAAACTCTTTATTTCCCTCTATAGATGCTGCTAAACCAGTTGAGTTCCTCCAGCATTTTGTGTGTATTGCTCAAGTTTTCAAGTGTCTGCAGCCTCTCTTGTCTGTGATAGACTGTGCTGCTTATTGGAGTTTGTCATATTTCATTGGGTGCTGCATTTCCCGCATTACATTGAAAAGGTACTCTATGCTTTGGAATGAACCAGATATTGTGAGACACTACAGAAATGCAAGTTCTTCCTCGCGACCACCCCTCCTTCCCAGGATAAACTCACAACACATTAAATTATTTTCAGGCCATTGATCCAAGAACATCCGCAATGCAATTCAATGGCATGGGCAGAAAAATCAATAGGAACCTCATCATTAACAGATTGAGAGGCCAGTTTATGGAATAAACTATCACAAGACAGTCAAACACAATATAATCCCAAACTAAGAACTTGTTTGTCTCTCTCCCCCACCAAATAAAATCTCACATCAGTCATTTAAGTACTTTGGCTCAGTAGCAATTGTTTTAATGCAGGAAACACTTCATGCACAGCAAGCTCCCATAAAGCTCCTGGAAGGATTTAGACAGATTAGGAGAATGGGCAAAGAGGCAGATGAGGGAAATATATTGTCATGCACTTTGATAGAAGGAATAAAGGTGTAGACTACTTTCTAAACAGGGAGAAAATTCAGAAATCAGAGGTGCAAAGGGACCTGGGAGTTCTGTAGGATTAACTAAAAGGCAAACACGAGGAAATCTGCAGATGCTGGAAATTCAAGCAACACACACAAAATGCTGGTGGAACGCAGCAGGCCAGGTGGCATCTATAGGGAGAAGCACTGTCGACATGTCAGGACGAAGGGTCTCGGCCCGAAACGTCGACAACGCTTCTCCCTATAGATGCTGCCTGGCCTGCTTCATTCCACCAGCATTTTGTGTGTGTTGCTTGGATTAACTAAAAGTTGAGTTTGTGGTAATGAACATAAATGCAAAATTAGCATTCATTTTGTGAGGACTAGAATAAAAAAGCTGTAATGTGAAGGCTGTATCAGGCAGTGGCCTCGACATATTTGGAGTATTGTGAGCAGTTTTGGGCTCTCTCTCTACACACACACACACACACACACACACACACACACACACACACACACACACACACACACACACACACACACACACACACACACACACACACACACACACACACACACACACACACACACACACACACACAAAAGGATGTGCTGACTTTGGAGAGGGTCCAGAGAAGGGGTTCCCAGCCATGCCACGGACTTCTGCCATTAACCGCAGGGTCAGTGGACCCAGGGTGGAAACCTCTAGTCCAGAAGAAGTTCACAAGAAATATCCTGGGAATGAAAGTATTAACATATGAGGAGTGTTTAGAGGCTCCGGGCCTGTACGTAGGAAAATAAGGGGCAAGGGGGAATCTCATTGAAACCTATCAAATATTGAAAGGCCTAGAAAGAGTGGATGTGGAGAGGATGTTACCATTACTAGGGGACAGAACCACCTACTGTACACTGAACAAAACTTGTGCAGCTACAGACAAGACCATTTTCTATAGCTGGTGAACAAACTCAAAGGCAAAGAACAAATTTATCACAGGTCAAAAGGAAGGAAGGAGAGTGGTGGGAACCGATGAAGAAATAAATCTCTAAATATTACTCACAAGTTAAACTGTTTCTGCGTTTTTCAGTCTCCAGTGAATAAGCAGAACTTCTCAAGAGAAACTCTGGAAGTATAATTACATTGTTAGTGTATAATTATATATCCCTCATAGAAACATCTGATTAAATGGTGAGCTACTGCAGCAAATCAACATGATCTTACAGATAACTACTAGTCAAATACATTCAATTTACATGCCATAATTTGAATAAAAAGGCTGGTGCTGCAAACCTTTACCTGCCCTCGTTGCGATATCGTATCTCTGTATACAAGGCCATTTTGCTGTCCCTTATTTAATGACTCAAAGCTTCTCAGAATAAGTGATTCAAAGAAGAAATAAGCAAGCATGGTGTATAGCTTGAAGATTGAGGTGTCTCCTCTCCACAGATGCTGCCTGACCTGATGGATAGATAGAGATGGATGGATAGACAGATAGATAGATGATAAATACAAGAGATTCTGCACATGCTGGGAATCCTGAGCAATACGCAGAAAGTGCTGGAGGAACTTAGTAAGCCAGGCAGCATCTACGAAGATGAATAAGCAGTCAATGTTTTGGGCAGAGAACTTTCATCAGCACTGAATAGGGAGGGGAATAAGCCAGAATAATAAAGTGGAGGGAGGAGGTGGTGAGGGTGAATGGAGGAGGGGGTATGAAGTAAGAAGCTTTGGTGGGGAGGGGGATTGATAGGTGGAAAAGGTGAAGGGCTGGCCAGCAGGTGGTTTGATAAAAAAAAACATTTCAAGAAGGTTTGAGAATAAGAATAAAAAAATTCCAGTGCGATTATATAGGGCCTTGTTGATATTGTATCTGGGGTATCTTGTCCACTTTTAGTCTCCTTACACAAGTACAGTGAAGATTCATCAGATTGTTTCACAGGATGGATGGGAGTAGGAGGCCTGTCTGCTCTAGAAATTTGAGGAGCGAGAGGTCTCAATGAAACTTACATGATTCTTATACTTTTGACAGGGAGGTGCAAAGATAGTATTTCCTCTGGAGATACAAGAGGCTGCAGATGCTTGAACCTGGAGCAACAAACAATTTGCTGGAGAAACTCAGCAAGTTATTCAGGAACCCGATGTTGGGTTTTGACCCAAAATGTTGACAGTTCCTCTCCTCCTCAATTCAGTGAGTTCCTGCAGCATGTGGCTTCTTGCTTTAATAGTTCCTCTTATTTTAGTTTTTATTCTAACTTATAGTATTTTTTTAGGTCTTGCATTGTAATGCTGCCAAAAAAGTACAAATTTCATGACTTATGTCAGTGATAATAAACCCAATTCAGATTCTGAACTAGACCATTAGACATATCAGCAAAATTAGGCCATTCAGACCATCAAATTTGCTCTGCCATACAAACACGACTGACTTACTTTCCCTCTCAACCCTATTCTCCTGTCTTCTCTCTGTAACCTTTGACTCCCTTACTAATCAAGAGCCCGCCAATCTTTAAATATACCCAATAACTTGGCCTCTACAGCCATCCGTGGCAATTAATTCTACAGATTCACCACCTTTTGGGGAAAGAAATGCCCCTTCATCTCTGCTCTACAGGGACATCCTTCTATTCTGAGGCTTGGCCCTCTGGTCCTGGACTCTCCCAATAATGGAAATACCCTGTCCACATCCACCCTATCTAGGCCTTTCAATATTCTGTATATTTCAATGAGATCCCCCTCATTCTTCAAAACTCCAGCAAGTACAGGCCCAGACTCATCTAACCCACTTCATACATTAAACCTTTCATTCCTGGGATCATTCCTGTGAACTTCCTCTGGACCCTATCCATATCTTAGATATGGGGTCCAAAACTGGTCACAATACTTCAAATGGGTCTGAGTCGTTCCTTATAAAGCATCAGCAATATATCCTTGCTTTTATATTCCAGTCCTCTAGAAATTAATGCTACATTGCATTTGTCCTTCCTTACTAATGACTCAACTAGGGGAGAGGTAACTTAGGACTGAGATGAAGAAATAAGGTGAATCTTTAAAACTTTATGCCCAAAAGGTTTAATCGAAACAGAGATTGATGGTTTTCTGGATACAGGAACTTAGGAATTGTGTAGGAAAGTGGAGATCACTGGCCACAATATTACAATTGCAGGGACAGGTTTAAAGGGCCAAATGAACTATTTCAAAGTTCTTATAGTGTGGAATCATAACTACTCTTCAGTCTCGCTTCATACTCTGCACGATACTTACATAGGTCTAACTAGAGTTGCAGAGTGCCACAACAGATAGTCAAGACAGATGTTGTTAAGACCTCAGACAAAGTTGGGAATCAAAAGGTTGAGCATGGTGTTGTGGCGACCCAATTACTAGCACACTCGAACCGGCTGACAATTAGCCAGCGTGCAGGCACAAAGGAGAAAGCCTGAGGGGGTTTCAGTACGTGCCTCTAGAGGCATCAGGCGGGGGAGCGAGGCTTTAAAGCAAGACTGTGAAGTTGGAATAAACTTTATCTTTGACTGCAGTTTACCGACTCCGTGTCGTTATTTTAGCGCTGCGTGTAGCACACCGCTACAATTGGTGACCCCGACGGTCCAAATGTTTCTGGACCGGAGATGAACGATGCCGCATCTGTTAATGCGGTTTCCTTGAAACTGCCAAGCTTCTGGACGCTACAACCTCACCTATGGTTTCAGCAAGCAGAAGCCCAATTCCACGTTCGGCAGATAACCTCAGAGGACACCCGTTACTACTACGTGGTGAGCTCCCTCGACCAGGACACAGCGGCCCAGGTCGCGGAGTTCGTACAGTCTCCCCCGGCGGACGGCAAGTACACGGAATTCAAAGCCCTGCTCATAAGGACTTTCGGGCTCTCCCGCCGCGAGCGAGCTGCCCGTTTACTGCACCTGGATGGCTTGGGAGACAGGCCTCCATCAGCTTTAATGAATGAGATGTTGTCTCTGGCCGACGGACACACACCCTCCCTCATGTTTGAGCAGGCATTCCTGGAGCAGCTGCCCGAGGACATACGCTTGCTGCTGTCCGACGCGGATTTCAGCAACCCCCGGAAGGTGGCAGCCCAGGCGGACTTGCTGTGGAACGCCAAGAAGGGGAGTGGGGCGTCCACCGCACAGATCACCCGGCCACGCTCCCAGCAGCAAACCAGTCCAGGCCCGGCCGCAGAGCCCGCTAAACCCAGAGGCCAGGGTGTGGAGCCCAACGAGCAATGGTGTTTCTACCACCAGCGGTGGGGTGCAGAAGCCCGCCGTTGTCGCCCGCCCTGCCAGTTCCCGGGAAACGCCAGGGCCAGCCGTCGCTGATGGCTACAACGGCTGGCCATCGGGATAGCCTCTTGTATGTGTGGGACAGCAGGTCGGGACGCCGGTTTTTGGTCGACACCGGTGCCGAGATCAGCGTCTTACCTCTGACGAGTTATGACACCCGCAGCAGGGCGCCGGGTCCCCCCCTGCGGGCCGCGAACGGCAGCACAATAAGGACTTATGGCACCCGTCCGGTGCAGCTCCAGCCAGTTCACGTGGGACTTCACACTGGCCGCCGTAGCCCAACCGCTTCTGGGTGCGGATTTCTTGCGGGCTCACAGCCTACTGGTCGACCTGCCCAGGAAAAGACTGGTTCACGCCGAGACCTTTCAGACGTTCTCCCTGGGTGCTGCCCAGTTGCCAGCCCCTCACCTCGGCTCCATCACGCTGTCCGACAACGACTTCACCAGGGTCCTGGTGGATTTCCCATCGGTTCTGGCACCGCAGTTCGCGGCAGCCATGCCCCGACATGGCGTACAGCACCACATCCCGACCCAGGGACCACCCCTCCATGCTCGCGCTCGGCGGCTTCCCCCGGACAAGCTCTGACTGGCGAAAGAGGAGTTCAAGAGGATGGAGGAATTGGGGATCATCCGGCGGTCCGACTGCCCATGGGCCTCCCCCCTGCACATGGTGCCCAAAGCGACAGGGGGCTGGAGACCGTGCGGCGACTACCGCAGGCTGAACGAGGCTACAACACCGGACCGCTACCCTGTGCCGCACATTCAGGACTTTGCAGCAAACCTGCACGACGCACGGATCTTCTCCAAGGTAGACCTCATCCGCGGATACCATCAAATCCCGATGCATCCGGACAACGTCCCCAAGACGGCTCTCATCACCCCGTTCAGTCTTTTTGAGTTCCTCCGCATGCCGTTCGGCCTGAAGAATGCTGCACAGACGTTCCAGCGGTTGATGGACGCGGTGGGACGCGACCTGGACTTCGCATTCATCTATTTGGACGACATCCTCATAGCCAGCAGCAGTCGTCAGGAGCATCTGTCCCACCTCCGACAACTCTATGCCCGGCTGAGTGACTACGGTCTAACAATCAACCTGGCCAAATGCCAGTTCGGGCTCGACACCATTGACTTCCTGGGCCACAGGATTACCACAGACGGGGCAACCCCTCTGCCTGCTAAGGTAGATGCGGTCCGCCATTTCCCCCGACCCACCACGATCAAAGGCCTTCAGGAATTCGTGGGTATGGTCAATTTCTACCACCGCTTCCTCCCTTCAGCTGCCCGGATCATGCGCCCCCTGTTCGCCTTGCTGTCCGGTCCGGGCAAGGACATTACCTGGGATGAGGAGTCCACCGCCGCTTTCATTCAAACGAAGGATGCCTTGGCGAACGCCGCGATGCTGGTGCACCCCAGAATGGACGTCCCTACCGCCCTCACAGTGGACGCATCTAATACGGCAGTCGGTGGGGTACTGGAGCAGCTCATCGCGGGCCGCTGGCAACCCCTGGCGTTTTTCAGCAAACACCTGTGGCCACCCGAGCTCAAATACAGTGCTTTCGACCGGGAGCTGTTGGCGCTATACCTGGCAATCCGGCATTTCAGGTACTTCTTAGAAGGTAGGCCCTTCACCGCGTTCACGGACCACAAACTGCTTACCTTTACATTCACAAAGGTGTCCGATCCCTGGTCGTCCCGCCAGCAGCGCCATCTGTCCTACATCTCTGAATACATGACGGACGTCCGGCACATCTCGGGTAAGGACAATGTCGTGGCGGATGCGCTCTCTCGCCCTAACATTCACGCCCTTTCCCAAGGGGTAGACTTTGAGGCACTGGCAGAGGCACAGCAGGCAGATGAGGAGATCCCGAGTTACAGGACCGCAGTCTCTGGTTTGCAGCTCCAGGACCTCCCCGTAGGCCCAGGTGAGAGAATCCTACTCTGTGACGTCGCCACCGGCCAGCCCCATCCCGTCGTCCCGGCACCTTGGCGACCACGTGTTTTCGACTCCATTCATAACTTGGCGCACCCCTCCATCAGGACAACCATCCGGATGGTCTCCAGCAGGTTCGTTTGGCACGGACTCCGCAAGCAGGTCCGTGAATGGGCCAGAACGTGCATGCACTGCCAGACGGCCAAGGTGCAGCGACACACCAAGGCCCCGCCGCAGCAGTTCCACCCCACCCACATTCATGTGGATATCGTGGGCCCCCTGCCAGTGTTTCGACCACATTCATGTGGATATCGTGGGCCCCCTGCCAGTGTCGCGCAGAGCGCGGCACCTCCTGACTATCGTGGACCGGTTCACAAGATGGCCAGAGGTGGTCCCGCTCACCGACACCACCTCTGAATCTTGCGCCCGGGCACTGATCGCCACCTGGGTGTCCCGCTTTGGTGTACCGGCCCACATTACCTCCAACAGAGGCGCCCAGTTCACCTCCAGCCTGTGGTCAGCGATGGCCAGCCTGTTGGGGACTCTGCTGCACCACACCACTGCCTACCACCCACAGTCGAACGGACTGGTGGAGCGTTTCCACCGCCACCTCAAGTCGGCTCTCATGGCCCGCCTGCGAGGAGCTAACTGGGCGGACGAGCTTCCCTGGGTCCTACTCGGCATCCGCACGGCGCCCAAAGACGATCTGCACACCTCCTCGGCCGAGTTGGTGTATGGCGCACCCCTGGTCGTTCCCGGGGAGTTCATACCAGCCCCAAGGGGGCAAGAGGAAGAACCCGCAGCAGTCCTGGGCAGACTACGCGAGAGGCTCGGTGCCCTGGCCCCTATACCCACTTCGCAGCATGGGCAGCACCCGACCTGCGTACCCAAAGACCTGCAGAACTGTAAGTTTGTGTTTGTACGACGGGGCGGGCATCGGCCACCGCTGCAACGGCCCTACGAGGGGCCGTTTACGGTGATCAGAAACGACAGGTCCACGTTCGTGCTGGACGTTGGGGGGAGAGAGGAGGTTTTCACGGT
This sequence comes from Hemitrygon akajei, assembly GCF_048418815.1. NCBI lineage: Eukaryota > Metazoa > Chordata > Chondrichthyes > Myliobatiformes > Dasyatidae > Hemitrygon > Hemitrygon akajei. The sequence continues at coordinate 181,819,083 of NC_133125.1, forward strand.
GGACCGACTCAAACCGGCCCATGTGGACTTGGCACAACCGGTCGAGTTTCCGGAACTGCGGCACAGAGGCCAACCTCCCAAACAGGGTCCGGCCCAGACTGTGGACATTGGGGGGTGTATCGCCAGTTCTGGGGGGGGGGGGGGGTTATATGGCGACCCAATTACTAGCACACTCGAAATGGCTGACAATTAGCCAGCGTGCAGGCACAAAGGAGAAAGCCTGAGGGGGTTTCAGTACGTGCCTCTAGAGGCATCAGGCGGGGGAGCGAGGCTTTAAAGCAAGATTGTGAAGTTGGAATAAACTTTATCTTTGACTGCAGTTTACCGACTCCGTGTCGTTATTTTAGCGCTGCGTGTAGCACACCGCTACAGTGTGACTAATGTTCTGAGTGGCATATATTTCAATGCAAGTAACGTAGGAAAGGCGGATGAGCTCAGGGGATGGATTAATACATGGAATTATAATACTGTAGCCATTATTAAGACTTGGTTGCTGATGGGGCAGGACTGGCAGTTGAATATTCTGGGATTCAATTGTTTTAGACATGGGAGGGATTAAAGGGGTCACGGGTGGCGTTACCAGTCAGGGAAAATATCACAACAGTGCTGTCAGAACAGACTGGAGAACTCATCTAGTGAGGTGTTATGGGTGGAACTCAGAAATAAGAAAGGTATGACCACATTAATGGGGCTATACTATAGATCGCCCACCTGTCCGTGGGATTTAGAGGAACAGATTTGCAGAGAGATCACAGGCTGTTACAAGAAACATAAGGTTGTTATGATTTTAACTTTTACATATCAACTGGGACTCCCATACTGTAAAAGGACTAGATGGGATAGATTTTGTCAAACATGTTCAAGAAAGTTCAGTATAAAGAAGCCCTAATGAGAGGGAGTGTTCAATACTTGATCTGCTATTATGGAATGAGACACAGCAGGTGATAGATGTTTGTGTAGGGTAACACTTTGCATCTAGTGATTCTAATGCCATTAGCTTCAAAGTAAATATGCAAAAAGTTAGGTCTTGTCTACAGGTTCAGATTCTAAATTCCAGAAAGGCCAATTTTGATGGTATCAGAAAGAATGTGGCACGTGTGCATTGGAACAGGCTGTTTTCTGGCAAAGGTGTATTTGGTAACTGGGAGACCTTCATAAGTGAAATTTTGTGAACACAAAGATTGTATGTGCCTGTCAGATTAAAAGGTAAAAAGATATTGAGGCTCAGTTTAAGAAGAAAAAGGAGGTGCACAGCAGGTATAGGCTGATAGGAACAAATTAGGTACTTATGGAGTACAGGAAATGCAAGAGAACACTTAAGAAAGAAATCCATCAGGAGGACTAAAAGAAGGCATAAGGTTGTCATAGCAGACAAGGTGACAGAGAATCCTAAGGGATTTTACAGATATGTTAAGAGCAAATGGATTACAAGGGACAAAATTAGTCCTCTGGAAGATCAGATCTCTCTCTCTGGCAATGTCTGTCTGCCTCGGAAGGTAGTGGAGGCCAATTCTCTGGATGCTTTCAAGAAGGAGCTAGATAGGTATCTTATGGATAGGGGAATCAAGGGATATGGGGACAAGGCAGGAACCGGGTATTGATTGTAGATGATCAGCCATGATCTCAGAATGGCGGTGCAGGCTCTTCTGCACATATTGTCTATTGTGTCTTTATGTCTCTGTCTCTCTCTCGCTGTCTGACACTCACTGTCTCTGTCTGTCCCTGGCTGTCTGTCTGTCTCTCTGTGTCAATGTCTGTCTGACTCTGTCTCTCTCTATCTGTCTCTCTCTATCCATGGAGCCAAAAGAGATGGGGGAGATCTTTATAGATTCTTTGTATTTACTCAAGAGACGGACAGAGTCTATAGAAGTGAGGCAAAGCAACAGCGATATCATGGACCCTAACAGATTACAGAGGAGGTGTTTGCTGTCTTTAAGCAAATTAGGGTGTATAAATCCACAAACCCTGACAAGGTATTCCCTTGGATCCTGTGGGAGGCAAGTGCAGAAAATGCAGGAGCCCTAGCAGAGATGTTTAAATCATCTTTAGTGACAAGTGAGGTATCAGAGTATTGGAGGCTAGCTATTGTTCTTCCACTGTTTAAGAAAGGCTCACAGAATAAACAAGACAATTATAGACCAGTGAGCCTGACATTAGTGAAAAGATTGGAAAATATTCTAAGGGATTGGATATATGAGTATTTTGATAGTCAGGGACTGATTAGGGATAGTCAGCATGACATTGTGCATAGTAGGTTGCGTCTAACCAACCTCAGAGAGATTTTCAAGGAAGTTACCAGGAAAGGTGATGAAGGCAAGGCAGTGGATAATGTTTACATGGACTTTAGTAAGGCATTTAACAAGGTCCTTCATGTGAGGTTGGTCAAGAAAGTTTCATCGCTCGGCATTCAAGGTGAGGTAGTAAATTGTTGTATTAGATTTGTGGGAGAAGCCAGAGAGTAGCAGTAGATGTTTACCTCTCTGACTGGAGACCTGAGACTAGTGGTATGCCATGGGGATTGATGCTGCATCCATTGTTGTTTGTCATCCATATCAATGATAATATGGTCAACTGGATCAGCAAATTTGCAGACGACACCAAGAATGGGGTGTAGTGGACAAGGAGGAAATCTGTCAGAGCTTGCAACGGGATCTGGATCAGCTGGAAAAATGGCAGATGGAATTTAACGCAGGCAAGTGCAAGATGTGGCACTTCAGTACAACCAAACATGGTAGGTCTTATACACTGAACAGTAGGGCACTGAGGAGTATGGTAGGACAGAAGGATCTAGTATTACGGGTTCATAATTCATTAAAAGTGGCAGCACAGGTAGATAGGGCTGTACAGAAAGCTTTTGGCATATTGGCCTTCTCATTATATTGTTGTATTGGCATATTGGTTCCTTAAGGTCTTTATAGCTGGGGGTGGTAATGGGAACAAGCTCCAACTACCTATTAAATGCTCCCAATAGCGTGTGCCTCAAATAGCCTCACAACCACATCTAGATCCTGGCCTTCACATGTGGCTAAGCCCGGCGGAACCATTTCTACTGATACGAGAAGGGACAAAGGTGGGTTACTGGCACCTTCAAACCAGTCACTTCGGGTAGATGGGGCTCATCAGCTGTGGTGGGCAGCTCATCTAGCCGAAGGAAAACTCTGATCTCAAACTTCTGCTGCCATACCCACTCATGGGGAGAACTTCCAGAGCAGGAGTCTTTGAGGGAGTCCTACATTAAGTTCAATGCTGACTGGCAACTCCTGTAACACTGCTGGTACTAAACTGTATGTGTCTCTGCCATTCCTTTGGGTTCATCAGATGTGTGGAGAGGGGGAGCTTGCTACATGGGAACAGTCTGCTCTCCATATTGTCCTGCCTAGGCTTACGTATCTAGAGAGCTAGGATGCAATATCCATGGTCAACTCTGACCGACTGAGGCCCTCAGATTGGAGTATTGTGTGCAGTTTTGGTCATCCATCTACAGGAAAGATGTAAATAAGGTTTAAAGAGTACAGAGAAAATTTACAAGGATGTTGCTGGAACTGGAGGATCTGAGTGAATAGGTTAGGACTTTATTCCTTGGGGATGTAGAAGATTGAGGTGAGATTTGATAGAGGTATACAAAATAATGAAGGTATAGGTAAGGTAAATACAAGCAGGCTTTTTCCAATGAAGTTGTGTGGGACTACAATCTGAAGTCATGGGTTAAGGGTGAAAGGTGAAAAGGTGAAAAGGGGAACATGAGAGGAAACATCTTCACTTAGAGGGTTGTGAGAGTGTGGAACAAGCTACCAGTGCAAATGGTGTATGCAAGCTCGATCTCAATGTTTAAGAGAAGTTTGGATGGTGGGCTATGGTCCAGGGGCAGGTCGATGGGAGTAGGTATTTTAAATGGTTCGGCATGGACTAGAAGGGCCGAAGGGCCTGTTCCTGTGCTATACTTTTTTTATGACTCCATGTCTCAGAACCATTAGAGCAAATAAAATTCTACTGAGCTTTTACGGACTTTATGAAGTATTGAAACTCACTCAACAACAATATGCACAAATGCAGAACTGTTAACAGAGTAAAATGTCCCTAGACATTTCAACAGAGAAACATGGGGCATAAACATAAAAAGAAGCAGCACGTAACTGAAGAAATTCGTAGATCTTTCGATTATGCCCTTGGCAACCCAAGGCATGACCAATAAATGATGCAATGAGGGGACTTAGAGATGAACAAGAGGTCAGAAGTGGGCAAGTTCAGAGACATTTGAGAATTGTGGAGTTTTTGGAGTAGGCAGAGGGAGGGCGAGCCTTAATAGAATCTAAAAGTTCAAAGTTCAACATAAAATTTATTATCAGAATACATATATATCACCATACAACCCTGAAATTCTTTTTCTCTGCAGACATACTTAGCAAATCTATACAACAGTAACTGTAAACAGTATCTAGCCTGTAAACATCAGGAACTGTAAACTATAAACAAACTATGTAAATAAGGATAATAAATAATGAGCAGAAATAACAAGATAAAAGAGTCCTCAAGTGAGTGTAGTTATCCTCTTTTGTTCAAGAGCATGGTGGTTGAGGGGTAGTAGACTGTTCCTGAACCTGATGGTGTGAGTCCTGAGGCGCCTGTATCTTTTACCTGATGGCAGCAGTGAGAAAAGAGCACGGCCTGGGTGGTGAGGATCTTTGAGAATGGATGCTGCTTTTCTACAGCAATGTTTTACTTAGATGTGCTCAATGTTTGGGAGGATTTACCAAATCCACTATCTTTTGTAGGATTTTCTGCTGAAAGGCATTGGTGTTCCCACACCGGGCTGCGTCTCAATATCACCAAGACCAAGGAGATGGTGGTGGACTTTAGGAGATCTAGGCCTCATATGGAGCCAGTGATCATTAATGGAGAATGTGTGGAGCAGGTTAAGACCTACAAGTATCTGGGAGTACAGTTAGACGAGAAGCTAGACTGGACTGCCAACACAGATGCCTTGTGCAGGAAGGCACAGAGTCGACTGTACTTCCTTAGAAGGTTGGCGTCATTCAATGTCTGTAGTGAGATGCTGAAGATGTTCTATAGGTCAGTTGTGGAGAGCGCCCTCTTCTTTGTGGTGGCGTGCTGGGGAGGAAGCATTAAAAAGTGGGACGCCTCACGTCTTAATAAGCTGGTAAGGAAGGCGGGCTCTGTCGTGGGCAAAGTACTGGAGAGTTTAACATCGGTAGCTGAGCGAAGGGCGCTGAGTAGGCTACGGTCAATTATGGATAACTCCGAACATCCTCTACATAGCACCATCCAGAGACAGAGAAGCAGTTTCAGCGACAGGTTACTATCGATGCAATGCTCCTCAGACAGGATGAAGAGGTCAATACTCCCCAATGCCATTAGGCTTTACAATTCTACCGCCAGGACTTAAGAACTTTTTAAAAGCTATTATTAATGCTTTTTGAGATGGTGATTTAGATGCATATCATATTTTTTACTGAGTTAAGTATTGTATGTAATTAGTTTTGCTACAACAAGTGTATGGGACATTGGAAAAAAGTTGAATTTCCCCATGGGGATGAATAAAGTATCTATCTATCTATCTATCTATCTAATACAGCCGGTCAGCACACTTTCCACCACACATCTATAGAAGTTTGCCTAGGGTTTTTGATGACTAAAGCCTAGAATGGGAGTTTTATACTTGAGCCATAATAAGCCAGTGACCATCACAGTGGCGAGTGAACAAGACTTGGACAAATTTACTGATCCAGTTTATCATATTATCAGCCATATCACTGATATTGATGATGAACAGCAACACACTCGACACCTATCCCTGCAGCACTCCACTATGTCTCTGGTCAGAGAGGCAACTATCTACAACCACTTCTCTCACAAAACCAATGTATAATCTAATTTACTACCTCATCTTGAATGCCAAGCGACTGAACTTTCTTGATCAAACTCCCATGTGGGACCTTGTGAAGTGCCTTGCTAAGGTCCATGTCGTCAACATCCACTGCCTTGGCTTTATCCACTTTCCTGGTAACTTCCTCGAAAAACTCTAAGATTGGTTAGACACGACCTGCCACCACGAAGCCACGCTGACAATCCTTAATCAGTCCATGTCTATCAAAATACTTACACATCCAGTCCCTTAGAATACCATCTTTAATTTCCCGGTTTATTTTTAAGAACCTTTTTTAAACAGAGCAACAGTGGCTATCCTCCAATTCTCTGGTACCTCTCCTGTCACCAAGAATGATTTAAAAATCTCTGCTACGACCCCATAATTTCTGCACTTGCCTCTCGAGGAGTCTGAGGGAACACCCTGACAGGACCCAGGGACTTATCCACCCTAATTTGCTTCAGGACAGCAAACACCTCCTCCTCTGTAATCTGTACAGGATCAATGAAGTTGATGCCACTTTGCCTCATTTCTATAGACTCTGTGTTCATCTCCTGAGTAAATACAGATGCAATAAAAATGAAGATCTCCTCATTTCCTTTGGCTCCACACATGGATTCCCAATCAGATCTTCCAGAGGACCAGTTTAGTCCCTTGCAATCCTTTTGCTCTTAATATATCTGTAGAATCTCTTAGGATTCTCCTTCACCCTGTCTGCTAGGGCAACCTCATGCCTTCTTTTAGCCCTCCAGATTTATTTCTTAAGTGTTCTCTTACACTTCTTATACTCCATGAGCACTTCATTTGTCTATACCTGATATGCATTTCCTTGATTTTTCTTAACCAGGGCCCTAATATCTCTTGAAAACCAAGGTTCCTTACACCTGTTATCTTTAGCTTTTATTCTGACAGCCTCACCAATGGCTACAATACAATTCCAGTTGTTGAGCCATGCCCTGAGCTTATCTGCCTTTCCTTGCATTGAAACAGATGCAGCTCAAGACACTCGCCATACCTTTCTCAACCTTTTGATTTCTGATTTTGCCTGAGATCTAAACAACATGTCTCCACAACCTCTCCACTAACTGTTCTGACACTCTGGTTTCCATCCCCCTGCAACTCTACTTTAAAACCCATGAGCAGCACAAGCAAACCTTCCCACTAGGATATTTATGCCTTTCCGTTCAGGTGCAAACCATCTCTTCTGTACAAGTCCCACCTTCCTTGGAAGAGAACCCAATAATCCAAAAATTCCTCCCTCCTACACCAAGTCCTTAGGAATGTGTTAAACTCTGTAATCTTCCTATTTCTGGACACACTATCATGTTGAACAAGTAGCAATTTTGAGATCACAACCCTGGAGGTCCTGTTCTTTAACTTGACACCTAACCCCCTGAACTCCCTTTGCAGAACCTCGTCACTCTTCCTACCCATGTCATTGAATATCCACATGGATCATGACCTCTGGCTGTTCACCCTCCCACTTAAGAATGTTGAGGACGCGATCCCTTGCACCCAGGTGGCAACATACCATCTGGAATCTCATTCTCATCCACAGAACCTCCTTTCTGTTCCCCTAACTAATGAATCCCCTATCACCACAGTTGCCTCTTCTTCCCCACCCCCACTTATGAGTCACAGAGTCAAGAATCAGTGCCAGAGACCCGACTGCTGTGACTTTCCTCTGTTAGGTCATCCCCTCCACCAAAGTGATAGACCTGTTGTTGAGGGAGATGGCCACAGGGGTTGTCTGCATTAGTTGTTTAACCCCTTTCCCCTGACTGTCACCCAGTTTCCTGTACTCTGCACTTTGGGTGCAACTACCTCTCTATCTGTCTCAGCCTCTTGAAAGATCTGGAGTTTATCCAGTTCCAGCTCCAACACAGTGTAAGAAACTGCAGCTAGATACACTTTTCGCAGGTGTAGTTGTCAGGGACACAGGAAGTCTCTCTGCCTTTCCACATCCACAAGAGGTACATCCCACTATCCTGCCTGGCATCTCGACTGTTCTAAATGAGCAAATATAAAGAAGGAAAAACAATAAACTGTGTGGGGGAAGGGGGTGAAAATCTGAGCTTTTTTTGCCTTCTCTGACTGAAGCCTCTCCTCGCTGAAGCCATGAAACCTCCACTCTGACGATGGCCACTCTGACAAATGGCCATTCCACTTGCCTCTGCTTTCCTTTAATTTGTTCTTGTCGGTACGAGTATGGAGGTAGGAATTAAAATAGTTGGCTACCAGGAAATTCCACTATGGCAGAAGGAGCAGAGGTGCTTTACAAGCATGTGTGGATAGATCCCAAACCAGTGAGGTAGATTACCTAAAACACTATATAACAAGATAACCACATAACCCTGCATGGGGTAGCATTGACACTAGCATAACACTTTACAGCACTAGCGACCCAGATTCTGTCCGTAAGGAAATCGTACATCTCCCAATAACCGCATGGGTTTTTAATTGGTAACAGTGGTGTACTTGGACGGTGTGGGCTCATTGGGCTGGGAGGGACTGTTACCATGCTGTAGCTCTAAATAACTAAAATAAACAGAGGCCCATCAGAATGTTCAGCTTATGTGCAGAACACGCTTCCTAACCTGCTGAGTTCCTCCAGCATCTTGTGTGTGCTAAACAACCAAAGCTCGCTTCTGTTGAAAACTTGACCATGTGCTGAAAATCTCATTCACAAGCCCAAAAGTAAATAGGCCTTCAAACAGTACACAAGGTTAAGAGAAAATCCTACCTCAGGCCCCAATGTTAAATGAATTCCCAAATACAACGACTAACATTTCCCAAATTTCACTGTAGGCTACTGCGTAATTAGAGGTCAAGGAAAGTGTTTGCTAAACAGGTAAAAAGATGAATATAAAATTATTAAAGGAAAAATCATTTGACTGATAGAACAATTAGAGGCAGTAAATTGGTGTCACATTAGTAAATACATCACTTTGAGGCTTAGACATCGGAAAGTAGTCAGGGAATTCTGAAACATAATAATTTAAATGGCCTGCCTGCCCTTTAATGAGTATCACACATCCAACCAGGTGGTAAATAAACAGTTCGTAATTAATCCGGATATCATGAATGCCTAAAATTATCTCATGGGGTATTATTGGCCATGTGAGAAAAGAAGCAAGAGTTTTTGGAAATGTGGTGTGAGGCAGGGTAGAGGGGCATACTGTTGGATGCAGAGGGGAAAGTTGGGCATGGTGTTGGAGGGTGAAGATGGTGAGGTGGTAGTGGTGGGTTGGTGGAGCTGTGAGCGGCAGGTCAGAATGGGATAGGATGTGGATGGAGTAGATTGGGGAAAGGTGTTATGTGGGGTGAGGGGATCCCACTTATTCATCTCCTTTCATACTCTCTATCAAATTCTATTCTCTCCCATCAATGCAAAGCCTCTGACTCTTACCCTCATCAGCTTCCCCTGTCTCCTCTCGTAACGCACCCCACCCCATCCTTCTTTCCCCATTTGGCTCAATCTCCTTTCTTCCCGTGATCCATCCCAAATCTCTGATATCTTTTACCCAGTTTCTCAGTTCCCCTCTTTCCCAACACTTGTAAGTATGGAATGTGATACTACAACTTTACAAGACACTGGTGAATGGCACTTGGAGTACTGTGTACTGATTGGAGAATTTTGTTATGTGGCTAAGAGTGGAGAAAATACTTTTGTTTTCCTTGCAATGAAGGAGACTGAGGGATAACCTAACGGAAATATATAAAACGGTAAGAGCAAAGATAGGACAGATGGTCAAAAACATTTTCCCATGGAAGGAGCAGCAAAAACAATTGGGCAAAGATTTAATGTGAGAATAGTAAGCTTTATAGGGACTCTGAGGGACTAGTTGTTTTTTTAAACACAGGGTGCATGGTATTTAAAGCACACTACCAGAGGAGGTGATGGAATCAGATACACCACTATGTTTAAGAGGCTCTTAGATAGATCCTTAAAAAAGCAAAGAGTCAATTGAATATGCTCCTAATACTGGCAAAGAGGTTAGTATGGTTGTCATGTGCCGGAAGGTGTATGCTGTATGCCTCTATGATTCTCCCTCCCATTCCCTATTCTTCACCCAATTCCACTTCCACAGTCCCCTCATCATCCTTTCATCATCCCTCCGTCGTCCCCTCATCATCCTTTCATCGTCCCGTCATCCCTCCTTCTATTTCCCCTTCAACCTATCCTCGCCATACACAGAATCCCCGATCCCACTCTCCCATCTCCCCATTCCTGACACCACAAGTACCCCATTCCCATCCACAGCCCAACACCTCACCATCTCCCCATCCACGGCCCAGTACCCAACTATCTCCCCATCTCCAGCCAACACATCACAATCTCCTCATCCACAGCCTAACATCTCACAATCTCCCCATCCATGGCCCAGCACCTCACCATCTCCCCATCCCAACACCTCAACATCTCACTATCTCCCCATCCCCAACCCAACACCTCACCATCTCTCCATTCCCATCCCATCACCTCACCACCTCCCCAATCCCATCCCAACACCTCACAACTTCCCCATTCTAACACTTCACCATCTCTCCAATTGCCATTCCAACACCTCACAACTTCCCCATTCCCATCCCAACACCTCACTATCTCCCCATCCCAACACCTCACCATCTCTCCATTCCCATCCCAACACCTCACAACTTCCCCATTCCCATTCCAACACCTCACAACTTCCCCATTCCCATCCCAACACCTCTCAACTTCCCCATTCCCATCCTAACACCTCACCATCTCCCCATTCCCATCCCAACACCTCACCATCTCCCCACTCCCATCCCAACACCTCACCATCTCCCCACTCCCATCCCAACACCTCACCATCTTCCCATTCCCATCCCAACACCTCACCATCTCCCCATTCCCATCCCAACACCTCAGCATCTCCCCATTCCCCTCCCAACACCTCACCATCTCCCCATTCCAACACCTCACAACTTCCCCATTCCCATCGCAACACCTCACCATCTCCCCATTCCCCTCCCAACACCTCACCATCTCCCCATTCCAACACCTCACAACTTCCCCATTCCCATCCCAACACCTCACCATCTCCCCATTCCCCTCCCAACACCTCACCATCTCCCCACTCCCATCCCAACACCTCACCATCTCCCCATTCCCATCCCAACACCTCAGCATCTCCCCATTCCCCTCCCAACACCTCACCATCTCCCCATTCCAACACCTCACAACTTCCCCATTCCCATCGCAACACCTCACCATCTCCCCATTCCCCTCCCAACACCTCACCATCTCCCCATTCCAACACCTCACAACTTCCCCATTCCCATCCCAACACCTCACCATCTCCCCATTCCCATCCCAACACCTCACCATCTCCCCATTCCAACACCTCACAACTTCCCCATTCCCATCCCAACACCTCACCATCTCCCCATTCCCATCCCAACACCTCACCATCTCTCCACTCCCATCCCAACACCTCACCATCTCTCCATTCCCATCCCAACACCTCACCATCTCCCCATTCCAACACCTCACAACTTCCCCATTCCCATCCCAACACCTCACCATCTCCCCATTCCCATCCCAACACCTCACCATCTCTCCACTCCCATCCCAACACCTCACCATCTCTCCACTCCCATCCCAACACCTCACCATCTCTCCACTCCCATCCCAACACCTCACCATCTCTCCATTCCCATCCCAACACCTCACCATCTCCCTATCCGAGAACCTCACGTTGTCTCTCCACCCACAAATCTCCCACGTGTCTCCCTATTCCCACCCGAACGGCCCACGAATCCCCCTCCATCCCCAACTCTTCCGCCCCCACCATCCCGCGCCCACCTTGTCTCCGCTCTCTCGTCCCTCCGCCGCACCTCCCTTCGTCTCCAAGGCCGTTGCTATGGCGCCGCCCTCCGTCTCCTCCCACAGGATGACCCAGTGACGTCATCCAGAGGGCGGAGCCAGGCGCTGGACAGAGAGTCCGCCGGCATGGGACCACGTGACACGGCTTGGATGATGTCATCGGACAGGAGCGCAGGCCAGTGACTGTCACGTGGCCGTAACAACAAGGTCTGTGACACAACTTTAAATAGTGAGAGCAAAGCGGCAGAGGCGTCCCTCACAGGAGTTCCCAACTTGGAGTCCACCGATCCCTTCATCTAATGCATAAAAAACGTTGGGAGCCCCTGGTCTAATACTTCAAAAAAATTTCTGCTGTTTGAGCACCTGCACTATTTGCTGAATTCCATAAATACCATTTCAAGCCGTTTCCCCACTATTCTATTTTCATTCTAATTTAAATTTTATTCTAAAACATGTCTTGCTACATCTTATTCCCAAAAAAGTCCCACTTGTCCCAATGACTTTTCAGGCGGGCTCAGTACAGTAACGTGGGAATCATAGGGGACATCCTCTGCAGTGCAAAATCGCACAATCTTCCTGAGACACAGGAGACTGCGCATACTGGAATCTGCAGAGAAACTCAGCAGGCCAAGCAGCATCTTGGAGGGGAATAAACGGTCGACATTTCAGCTGAAATCGTTCATCAGGACCAGAAAGGAATGGGGCAGAAGCCAGAATGGTGGGGGGGGTGGTGGATTGGGGAAAGGAAAGGAGCTACAAGCTAGCAGGTGATTACTGAATGGACATTGAACCCATGATCACTACCACCTTACGGTTTTTCATTCTCTTTTTGCACTACTTGTTCAACTTTTAAAAATATAGATATTTATAGTAATTGACAGTATTTTATTACTGCATATTGTAATGTACTGCTGCTGCAGGACTTCAAATTTCATGAGGAATGCCAGTGATATGAAACCTGATTCTGATTCTGGATGTGATAGGTGAGACCAGGTGATGGGACAGGTGGGTGAGTGGGGCAAGGAGGATGAAGCAAGAAGCTGGGAGGTGATGGATGTTAAATCTGCTAGGAGACCATGAGAGAAAGGGAAGGAAGGTGATTGGAGGTTGCAATAGTTTGATCTAAAACCAGTGTATTATGCCTAAACAAGGGAGACTACAACGGGGTGAGGGAGAGTTGGATAGGGTAGACTGGGAATACAGGTGGGGACAGTTGAGGAACAGTGGAAGACTTTCAAAAAGATTTTTCACAGTGCTGAACAAAAGTATATTTCAGGTAACAGCAAGGTCAGTGAGGGTGGGGAGAGCCAGCCTTGGATAATTAAGGAAATAAAGAAAGGCATCAAACTAAAAGCTCGTGCAAGCAAAGTTGCCAAGAGTAGTGAGAAAGTGGAAGATTGGGAAAACTTTAAAAAGCATCAAAGAACCTCTAAGTGAGAAAGGAAGAAAGGGAAGCTAGATTGTGAAAATAAACTAGCACAAAATATAAAACCAGATAGTAAACATTTTCATAATTACATAAAGCAGAAACGGGTGGCCAAAGTGAGCATCAAATCCCTTGGAGGACAAGGAGGGGGAATTGATATTTGTTAATGAGGAAATGGCCGAGGCTTTGAATAACTATCTTGTGTCAGTTTTCACGGTGGAGGACACATCTAACATGCCAGAGAGAGAAGTTATGGATGCGAAGGAAGGTGAGGACCTCGGTATGATAGCTATCACTGAAGAGGTAGTGCTGAGCAAACTTGTGGGCCTGAAGTGTCACCACGGTTTGAATATGGCCCAAGTGTGGGGTGAGGTTGATAGTTCACAGACTTTCATACGAGAAAGGGAAAATTAAAAAAAAACGCTGGGCCGAACAGGGCTGTTAACTAAAACTCTCAAAAGGAAAAGAAAGGTTGAAAAGAATATCTAAACATTAAACAAATAGCGCTAGTCTTCAGAGTCAGTTGACTTGGAAGTCCAATATCTCAGGGAAGGCTGAATGAAGCTTTGCTATGCTCTGTCCAAGTCTCGACAAGCATACGAAGACGAGAATAGAGTTAAATACTATCACGATTAAATAATAATTACCTGACGCGTGCAAATTCACAAACGCAATTGCTGTATCTACTGCGCTGCCGAATCCGTGGTTGTGACGTAAAGATAGAGAAGCCCCCTGGTTCTGATGGAACGCATCCCAGGGTACTAAAAGAAATGGCAGAGGTTGTAGCAGAGGCTTTGGTGATAATTTACCAAAATTCTCTGGACTCTCGGCAGGTCCTGGCGGAGTGGAAGACAGTGAATGTCACACCACTGTTCGAAAAAAGGATGTAGGCAAAAGGCAGGTAACTATAGGCCACACGAGTGAATCTGCAGATGCTGGAAATAAATAAAAACACAGAATGCTGGCAGAACTCAGCGGGCCAGACAGCATCTATGGGAGGAGGTAGTGACGAGGTTTCAGCCCGAAACATCGTCACTACCTCCTCCCATAGATGCTGCCTGGCCTGCTGAGTTCTGCCAGCATTTTGTGTTTTTAACTATAGGCCAGTTAGTTTAATATCTGTATTTGGGAAAATGCTTCAAGCTATCATTAAAGAAGAAATAGCGAGACACCTGGAAGGAAATGGATCCATCAGGCAGATGCAGCACGGATTCAGCAAAGGCAGGTCCTGTTTGACAAATGTACTGGAGTTCTTTGAGGATATAACAAGCACAGAGGATAGAGGGGAACAGTCTGACATTACTTAATTGGATTTCCAGAAGGCATTTGATAAAAGACTTATCCATAAGATAAAGATGCATAGAGTTGGGGGTGATGCATTAACATGGATAGAGAATTAGTTAACCAATAGACAGCAGAGAGTTGGGATACATGGGTGTTTCTTTGGTTGGCAATCAGTGGAGAGGGGTGTGCCGCAGGGGTTGGTGCTGGGCCTGCAACTGTTCACGATATACATTAACAATCTGGAAGAGTGTATTGAGTGTAGAGGATCTAAGTTTGCTGATGACACTAGATTGCATGGAAACGCAAATTGTGCAGAAGATACGGAGAGTCTGCAGAGAGATATAGATAGATTAAGTAAATGAGTAAAGGTCTGGCAGATGGAATACAGTGTTGGTAAATAAGAGGTTATCCACTCTGGGAGGGAAAATGGAAGATCAGATTATTATTTAAATGGTAAAAGATTGCAGTATGCTGCTGTGAAGAGGGCTTTGGGAACACCTATGCATGAATCACAAAAGGTTGGTTTGCAGGTGGAACAGGCTATCAAGAAGGCAAATAAGATGTTGGCCTTCATTGCTAGAGGGATTGAATTTAAGAGCAGGGAGATTATGCTGCAACTATACAGGGTCCTGGTGAGGCTGCACCTGGAGTACTGTGTGCAGTTCTGGTCTCCTTACTTGAGGAAGAATATACCGGCTTTGGAGGCGGCGCAGAGGAGGTTCACCAGGATCATTCCAGAGATGAAGGGGTTAGACTATGAGGAGAGATTGAGTTGCCTGGGACTGTACTCACTGGAATTCAGAAGGATGAGAGAAGATCTTATAGAAACATATAAAACTAGGAAAGGGATAGATAAGATAGAGGCAGGAAAGCTGTTTCCACTGGCAGGTGAGACTAGAACCAGGGGACATAACCTCATGATTCAGAGGAGGAACTGCTTTTGCAAAAGAGTGGTGAATCCGGAATTCTCTGCCCAATGAAGCAGTGGAGGCTACCTCAGTAAATATATTTAAGACAAGGTTGGATAGATTGTTGCGTGGTAGGGGGATTAAGGGTTATGGGGAGAAGGCAGGCAGGTGGAGATGAGTCCATGGTCAGGTCAGCCATGATCTTATTGTATGGTGGGGCAGGCTCGATGGGTCAGATGGCCTACACCTGCTCCTGTTTCTTATGTTCTTATGAAATGTGAGCGATAAGAGGGGAGCCAGAATGTGGAATAGCAAAAAGAGAAGGGGAGAGGTGTGCAAATACCAGAGGTTAATCAAATGAATGTTCATGTCGTCAGTTTGGAGGCTACTGAGACAAAATATGATTTATTTGCCCATAGGGAAATTTTGCAGGGCTCCTTCTCAGACCACCCTGATCTTCCAATTGCCTGTCACCCAAATCCTCTGCCCTCCTCCCTCCCATTCTGACACCTTTGTCCTCCATACTCTCAAAGAGTAACAGTGCCTTATCATCTGCCTGGGCAGAAGTGGAGCATTCATTGGGGAAAGGAGATTTTAACTGATGTTCATGCCGTCAGGTTGGAGAGTACCAGACGGAACAGGACGTGTTGTTCCTGCTCGCCTCACCGTGGCAGCAGATGATGCCACGTTTTTCTCCACTCCCCGACACTGCCTGATGTAAAAAATTCCTGGTTTCATTTCAGTGCGCTTCAGTTTGTATCGAATTCCAGCATGGTTTGTTCCTCTCGTCTTTCATTCGTTTTCCCCCCATTTTACGTCACTTTCAGTCAGATCAGTGCAGATGACAAGCCAGCACAACTGTCAAAGTCAAAGTGAAGCTTTTGCCTTCTCTCTTCCATCGGGCAGAAAAGCCTGAAACCACGTTCCAGCAGCCTCAAGACAGCTTCTACCCTACTGTTCCAAGAATATTAAATTGCAGCTTATTTCCTGCCTGCACTTTCTCTGTAAAGGGAACACTTTATTCAGAATCAGGTTAATCTTCACCGACGTACAGTGTGTGCTGGACTTTTTGCTTTGTGGCTGGAGTACAGTGGAATACAGGAAAACGCTGTAGGTGACAATACAAAATATATAATAAATAAATTGTGCAAAAGGAGAGTAAGATAGTGTGGTGTTGTTCATGGACTGTTGCATTGTTATAGTTTTTATTTTGTTCTACGTCAACACACTGAGTAAAAAGACATAAGAGTATAAGACACAATCAGGCCATTTGGCCCATCGAGTCTGCTCCGCCGTTCCAGCATGGCTGATTAATTATTCTGCTCAACCTCATTCTCTTGCATTCTCTCCAAGACCTCTGGCACCCTTATTAATCAGGAACCCGTCACCTCCGCTTTTAATCTACCAATGACTTGGCCTCCACAGCTGCCTGTGGCGACAAAATCCCACAAATTCACCACTCTCTGGCTAAAGAGTTTCCTCCTCATCTCTGTTTTAAAGGGACAACCCTTTATTCTGGACCTGGAAGCATCATTTAACTGTATGAACAGTATGCAGGACAGGATTTTCACTGTATCTCGTTACGTATGACAATAATAGACCCGTTGCAACCCCGATGCACAAACCTTACTTGCGTAGGCAGCACAGGCATGTAGCATCGAATGAGCAGCATTCGCAAGAATAAGATACTTCATGTACAGTTTCCACAAACCTAAACTGGAAAGCTCAAAGCTCATCGTAGCGGGAAGTGCCCATACCTTGCTAATGTGTTGTGGTTAGGATTTTGTGCTTCACCCAGTCTCCTGTTACCTCAGCCCTTCAACTGTCCAGGAAGTTTTCTTACCGTAAGCGCGGCCTGACCAGTTGAGAGTTTCTGTTAATAACTTGTCTGCACGGCGACAGAGATTCAAACAGTGTGGAAACAGGCCCGTTGTCCAACCTGTGCATGGAGCCATAGAGTCAAACAGCACGAAAACAGGCCTGTCGTCCAACCTGTGCATGGAGCCATAGAGTCAAACAGCACGAAAACAGGCCCGTCGTCCAACCTGTGCATGGAGCCATAGAGTCAAACAGCACGAAAACAGGCCCGTCGTCCAACCTGTGCATGGAGCCATAGAGTCAAACAGCACGAAAACAGGCCCGTCGTCCAACCTGTGCATGGAGCCATAGAGTCAAACAGCACGACAACAGGCCCGTCGTCCAACCTGTGCATGGAGCCATAGAGTCAAACAGCACGAAAACAGGTTAACTTGAATATTCGCTTTGCAGAGAGAGCACCAAATCAATGTGAATGGGAAAGTTATCAGTCAATAATTAGTGCTAAGGGGAGTTATTATGCTAAAGAAATAGATCTGTACACTACATTCCTTCCTGCTTTAGATTAATGTAACATACTACTGTATATGTAACAAAATATTCAATTTCCCTTTAACAGACGCCATCAATAACTCTCGGAGACAGGAGGCAAAAGATAGGCTTTTATTAGCTGCAAACGTGACCACGACATCTTGGGGACTGAGGGAGGAGCAGTGCCTCCAATCGCCTTTATACAGGGGTCTGTGGGAGGAGCCACAGGAGCAGTCAGCGGGGGTCTGTGGGAGGAGCCACAGGAGCAGTCAGCAGGGTCTTTGGGAGGAGCCACAGGAGCTGTCAGCAGAGGGGCCTGTCCAGACAGGTGTACCCATAGTTTACCACACAGACCGTGTTCAAGTAAACATGCTTTCACAATAACACTGTTTGCTTGATTTTTTAAATATAGTAGTCCATAACTAACTTCCCTATACTAAAGATCTGGTCTTTTGGGTCATGCTCAGTTTCCTCCAGGATAGCGCCTCTGGACCTGTGAAGTGGCATCAGCTTTGGCAACCTTCTCCATTGCAGATGACACGTTGCAGTTGGCGACATGATCATCACTGAAAGGTACATCCAGTGGATGCAATGTGTCCATCTTGTAGGACGCAGGTGACCCAGCTGTGCTCTTTGGTTGAGCATCCAGTCTACATGACCCCAGGGTTCTGAAAGATGTGGCTGAAGAGCTTACGGAGGCATTAATAATTATCTTTCAGGAATCACTAGATTCTGGAATGGTTCGGGAAGATTGAAAAATTGCAAATGTCACTCCACTCTTCAAGAAGGGAGCGAGGCAGAAGAAAGGAAATTATAGACTTAGCCTTACTAGAATGTTACCTGGGTTTCAGCACCTAAGTTACAGGGAAAGGTTGAACAAGTTAGGTCTTTATTCTTTGGAGCGTAGAAGGTTGAGGGGGGACTTGATAGAGGTATTTAAAATAATGAGGGGGATAGATCGAGTTGACATGGATAGGCTTTTTCCATTGAAATGGCAGATGGAATACAGTGTCGGGAAGTGTAGGGCCATGCACTTTGGAAGAAATGAAAGGGTTGACTATTTTCTAAATGGAGAGAAAATACAAAAGACTGAAGTGCAAAAGGACTTGGGAGTCCTTGTGCAGGATTCCCTAAAGGTTAATTTGCAGGTCGAGTTTGTGATGAAGGCAAATGCAATGTTACTATTCATTTCAAGAGGACTAGAATATAAAAGCAAGGATGTAATGCTGAGGCTTTGTAAAGCACTGGTGAGGCCTCACTTGGAGTGTTGTGAGCAGTTTTGGGCCCCTCATCTTAGAAAGGATGTGCAGAAACTGGAGAGGGTTCAAAGGAGGTTCACAAAAATGATTCCAGGATTGAATGGCTTGTCATATGAAGAGTGTTTGATGGCTCTGGGCCTGTATTCTCTGGAATTGAGAAGAATGGGGGAGGGGGGGGGGTGACCTTATTGAAACCAATTGAACAGTGAAAGGCCTTGATAGAGTGGATGTGGAGAGGATGTTTCCTGTGGTGGGAGAGTCTAAGACTAGGGTGTCCTCAGAATAGAGGGGAATCCTTTTAGAACTGAGATGAGGATGAATTTCTTTAGCCATTGAGTGGTGAATCTGTGGAATTTGTTGCCACAGACGGCTGTGGAGGCCAAATCTGTATGTATATTTGAGGCAGAGGTTGATAGATTCTTGATTGGTCAGGGCATGAAGACATACAGTGGGGGCGGGGGTGGGAGAGGAGGCAGGAGATTGCGGCTGAGAGGAATAATGGATCAGCCATGATGAAATAGCAGAGCAGACTTGATGGGCCAAAATGGCCTACTCTGCTCCTATGTTAATGGTCTACTCTTATAGCTAATGATGTCTCCAGGTATGATGGTGTCCAATTGTCTTTTTGGTAATCACGCGCTGGGACCTCGAAGCTCCTTGCTGATTTACTTGGCAACTGGATGAACTATTTATTCTGCACTTCACTCCACAGGTCTGGTTTCAGGAGGTCTACCTGAGATCTCAGATCCCTGTCCCTGAACGGCATCGCAGGCGTTCGATTTGTTGTCGCGTGAACAGAGTTCGGATACACAAAAAGGAAGTTGTCCACCTTGTGCTGAAGAGAAATGTCCTCCTTGTCCATCGCTTTAATGGGGTTCTTGAAGGTTTGGATAAACCTTTCAACTAGCCCATTCTTTGCTGGGTGGTGAGGAACTGACTTTAAATGTTTGATGCTATTTTCCTTCATGAGTAGTCTGAACTCTTCTGACGTGTATTGTCACTCCAGTTTCTTTGGATAAGCCATTTCTGGAGAAGAGCGTTCTCAGAGTGGAAACGGTATTTTCTGATGTGGTTGACTTCATTAGTTTGACCTCAGGCCACTTCGAACACAGCAATCAGAAAAGTGGAGTCCATGAATGGCCCAGCAAAGTTAATATGCACTTTTGCCATGGTGATGACAGTCACTCCCACGGGTGTAATGTTGCCTCCAGGAGTGCATTTTGAACTTAGTGGCATCCCAACTGCTTTTGGCCAAGTCTTCAATCTGTCTATCTATCCCCGGTCACGACACGTAGCTCCTGCAAGATTCTTCATCTTGACTGTCTTCCATGCAGATTCTGTAACACTCCCAGTGCGCGGTTTCAAGGGTTTCAAAGGTGCATTTAACGTCAGAGAAATGTATACAATATACATCCTGAGATTCTTTTTCTTTGCAAACATCCACGAAAACAGAGGAGTGCAACAAGAATGAATGGCAGTTAAATCTTCGAAACCCAAAGCCCTCCCCCCAGCAAAGCGCCGATCCCCTCTCCCCCACCAGCAAAAAAAGCATCGGCTCCCCCCCACTGAGCGCTCAAGCGTGCAGCAAAGCATCAATGAAGACACAGACTTGCAGTACCCCAAACATACCACAGGCTCTCTCTCTCTCCCTAATACAGGAAAAAGAAATGTCTCCATGTCACAGCGAGAGGGGAGACATAACAAACAACTCACTGATTTACGATGTTAAAGGTCGGTTGCGTCGCTTCTTCCGAGCTCTCTGCCCAAAGCACTCGGGTCCCTGGGCAGACAGCCAGCACCCAGCCTGCTGCCTTTGATTTTCTGTCTCCCACAACACCCCGACTTCCTGCAGAGGCACCGACCTCGAGTCAGCCCGCCTCCGGAGCCACGAAATCCCGGAACCCTGAAGACGTGCTAATCTTCTAGGTCGCGTCTTTGGTATGATGAATAGTGGCCAGTCGTGAGACACCGAGAGCAAGTCCTGTTCCCGCAAAGAACCAAGGTCAGCGTGTAACTCCAGGTCAGGGTCTTCAAAAGAACCTTGAAAGGGAAATAGAGGGAACCATAACATGAGATCCACACATATTGGCTCTTTGACACTGAGAACTCTGGGGACAGGAAAAACACGTGCTGACCAATCTTGCATGGTGACGTCATTGACTTTTGACAATGTCGGGTCATTCCTTGTTTCCCTTTGTATTTCAGAATTTGTTACTGGCAGATGGTCCACCAATGCTTTGTGGAACACCTCTGTGTGGTCACAGAATAAAGACTTTTCTTCAGTTGTCAACAGTGGAAGATGTGACAAGCCGTCAGCGTGCTGTGTTGTTTGGTACCTCTATGTCATAAGAGTGGGCTCCTAGGACAAGTACCCAACACTGCATCTGGGTAGCAGAGATCACTGGGATTCAAAATGAACACAAGGGCTGGTTCTCTGTCACGAGATTATTTGTCCACCGAGGTGGTGGTGGAACTTCTTTGCTTCCCAGCCTAGACTTAGGGCCTCTCGGTTGATCTGTAGTGTTCTGTGCTCATCAGTGATCTTGAAACAAATGTAACCAGATGTTCAGATCCATCTTTCATAGCGTGTGACAATGCCATAAGGCGACGCACACAATTTTATGAACAGAGATAGGTCATAATGGGTGAGCAGTTCATCTGATGTTATTAGTCTCTTTGTTTCGTTGAATGCTCTTTCCGATCTTTCTGACCACTTTGTTACGATCTGTATTTAATGGGTGCAGCACTGTAGGAAGATCTGGGAGAAACCTGTCTTAGTAGTTTACAAGACCCAAGTATAACCTGAGTTATGACAAATTTTCCGGTTTAGGTGTCTGCAGCACCGCTTCAGTCTTCTCTAGTGACTTATGTAAGCCACGCTTGTTAATGACATGCCCACAATATGAGATTTCATTTTCAAAAAACTCACATTTGTCTCACTTTGCACAGACCATACTCACTGAACCTGGTAAGCACTTTACCAAGGTTCTGGAGGTGCTCTTCATCACCCCGCCAGTCGCAATGATGCCATCAAAGCAACATTGTATTCCTGGGATATCTTGGAGCACTTGGCCTTTTGCTGTTTATAGAGTCAAACAGCATGGAATATGGGCTTTCAGCCCAACTTCGGCACGGTCATAGAGTCAAACAGCATGGAATATGGGCTTTCAACCCAACTTGGGCATGGTCATAGAGTCAAACAGCATGGAATATGGGCTTTCAGCCCAACTTGGGCATGGTCATAGAGTCAAACAGCATGGAATATGGGCTTTCAGCCCAACTTGGGCATGGTCATAGAGTCAAACAGCATGGAATATGGGCTTTCAACCCAACTTGGGCATGGTCATAGAGTCAAACAGCATGGAATATGGGCTTTCTACCCAACTTGAGCATGGTCATAGAGTCAAACAGCATGGAATATGGGCTTTCAGCCCAACTTGAGCATGGTCATAGAGTCAAACAGCATGGAATATGGGCTTTCAGCCCAACTTCGGCATGGTCATAGAGTCAAACAGCATGGAATATGGGCTTTCAACCCAACTTGGGCATGGTCATAGAGTCAAACAGCATGGAATATGGGCTTTCAACCCAACTTGGGCATGGTCATAGAGTCAAACAGCATGGAATGTTGGCTTTCAACCCAACTTGGGCATGGTCATAGAGTCAAACAGCATGGAATATGGGCTTTCAACCCAACTTGGGCATGGTCATAGAGTCAAACAGCATGGAATATGGGCTTTCAGCCCAACTTGGGCATGGTCATAGAGTCAAACAGCATGGAATGTTGGCTTTCAACCCAACTTGGGCATGGTCATAGAGTCAAACAGCATGGAATATGGGCTTTCAGCCCAACTTGGGCATGGTCATAGAGTCAAACAGCATGGAATGTTGGCTTTCAACCCAACTTGGGCGATGGAACCAGAGAGTCAAATAGCATGGAAATGAACGTTCGGTCCAACTTGTGCATGGATTCAGGGATTTGAATAGAATGGAAACAGGCTCTTCCGCCCAACTTCTACATGGAGTCATTGTGTCTAGCAGCATGAAAACAGGCCCCTTGGCCCAACGAGTATGGTACAGGAGAGGAAACAGGCCCTTCATCCCAACTTGTGAATGGAGCCATGGAGTCAAACAGCATGGAAATTGTACAAGAAGCCATGGAGTCAAACAGCATAGACCAACCCTTTCCCCCAATGTGCATGGAACCATAGAGTCAAACAGCAAAAATGCAGACCCTTTGGACAATCCTGTGCAAGGAGGCAGAGAGTCGAATTAGGCTCTTCTGCCCAACGTTTAGAGTCAAACTGCATAGAATCAGGCCTTTGGCCCAACTTGTGAGTGGAGTCAGTCACACAGCATGGAAACAGATCTTTAGGCCCAACTTGTGCATGGAGTCAGTCACACAGCATGGAAACAGACCTTTGGCCCAACTTGTGAGTGGAGTCAGTCACACAGCATGGAAACAGACCTTTGGCCCAACTTGTGCATGGAGTCAGTCACACAGCATGGAAACAGATCTTTAGGCCCAACTTGTGCATGGAGTCAGTCACACAGCATGGAAACAGACCTTTGGCCCAACTTGTGAGTGGAGTCAGTCACACAGCATGGAAACAGATCTTTGGCCCAACTTGTGCATGGAGTCAGTCACACAGCATGGAAACAGATCTTTAGGCCCAACTTGTGCATGGAGTCAGTCACACAGCATGGAAACAGATCTTTAGGCCCAACTTGTGCATGGAGTCAGTCACACAGCATGGAAACAGATCTTTAGGCCCAACTTGTGCATGGAGTCAGTCACACAGCATGGAAACAGATCTTTAGGCCCAACTTGTGCATGGAGTCAGTCACACAGCATGGAAACAGATCTTTAGGCCCAACTTGTGCATGGAGTCAGTCACACAGCATGGAAACAGATCTTTAGGCCCAACTTGTGCATGGAGTCAGTCACACAGCATGGAAACAGATCTTTAGGCCCAACTTGTGCATGGAGTCAGTCACACAGCATGGAAACAGATCTTTAGGCCCAACTTGTGAGTGGAGTCAGTCACACAGCATGGAAACAGACCTTTGGCCCAACTTGTGCATGGAGTCAGTCACACAGCATGGAAACAGACCTTTGGCCCAACTTGTGCATGGAGTCAGTCACACAGCATGGAAACAGATCTTTAGGCCCAACTTGTGCATGGAGTCAGTCACACAGCATGGAAACAGATCTTTAGGCCCAACTTGTGCATGGAGTCAGTCACACAGCATGGAAACAGATCTTTAGGCCCAACTTGTGAGTGGAGTCAGTCACACAGCATGGAAACAGACCTTTGGCCCAACTTGTGCATGGAGTCAGTCACACAGCATGGAAACAGACCTTTGGCCCAACTTGTGCATGGAGTCAGTCACACAGCATGGAAACAGATCTTTAGGCCCAACTTGTGCATGGAGTCAGTCACACAGCATGGAAACAGATCTTTAGGCCCAACTTGTGCATGGAGTCAGTCACACAGCATGGAAACAGACCTTTGGCCCAACTTGTGCATGGAGCCTTAGAGTGACACAGCATGGAATCTTGCCCATCAGCCTATTTGGTGCATGGAGTCATCGAGCCAGTTACCATTGAAACAGACCCATTAGCCCCACTCGTGCGTGGTGTAGGAGAGTTAAGACAGCACAGAAAGAGAGTCTTTGTCCCAACTCGTGAACGAAGCCAAAGATAAAGAGCGTGAAAACAATCCTTTAGGCCCAACATGTGTGTGCAGGTGACAGACTAATAGCATGGAAACAAAGCTATTGGACCAACTTGTGCATGGAGGAAAGGAAACAGACAGCAAGAAAGCAGACCCTTTTGTCAAACTTGTAAGTGGTCATAGACTCAAACAGCATGAAGACAGGCTCCTCAGCCCAAATTGTGCATGGTCATGCAGACAAACAGCTGCAAACAGGTGATTTGACCCAAGTCGTGCATGGAGCCATACAGTCAACGTCATGGAAACAGATCCTTCTGGCCAACGTGTGGCGAGCCATAGAGAAAAACAGTGTGGAAATAGGCCTTTAATCCCAGCTCGTGCACGGTCATAGAAAGAGACTGCGTGGTGTGGCCCATAGTGTCAAACAGCATGGATACTGACCCTTTCACCCAGCTCGTGCACGGTCATAGAAAGAGACTGCGTGGTGGGCCCATAGTGTCAAACAGCATGGATACCGACCCTTTCACCCAGCTCGTGCACGGTCATAGAAAGAGACTGCGTGGTGTGGCCCATAGTGTCAAACAGCATGGATACTGACCCTTTCACCCAGCTCGTGCACGGTCATAGAAAGAGACTGCGTGGTGTGGCCCGCAGTGTCAAACAGCATGGATACCGACACTTTCACCCAGCTCGTGCACGGTCATAGAAAGAGACTGCGTGGTGTGGCCCATAGTGTCAAACAGCATGGATACTGACCCTTTCACCCAGCTCGTGCACGGTCATAGAAAGAGACTGCGTGGTGTGGCCCATAGTGTCAAACAGCATGGATACCGACACTTTCACCCAGCTCGTGCACGGTCATAGAAAGAGACTGTGTGGTGGGCCCATAGTGTCAAACAGCATGGATACCGACCCTTTCACCCAGCTCGTGCACGGTCATAGAAAGAGACCGCGTGGTGGGCCCATAGTGTCAAACAGCATGGATACTGACCCTTTCACCCAGCTCGTGCACGGTCATAGAAAGAGACTGTGTGGTGGGCCCATAGTGTCCAACAGCATGGATACCGACCCTTTCACCCAGCTCGTGCACGGTCATAGAAAGAGACTGTGTGGTGGGCCCATAGTGTCAAACAGCATGGATACTGACTCTTTCACCCAGCTCGTGCACGGTCATAGAAAGAGACTGTGTGGTGGGCTATTAGTGTCAAACAGCATGGATACTGACCCTTTCACCCAGCTCGTGCACGGTCATAGAAAGAGACTGCGTGGTGGGCCCGCAGTGTCAAACAGCATGGATACTGACCCTTTCACCCAGCTTGTGCATGATCATAGAAAGAGACTGTGTGGTGGGCCCATAGTGTCAAACAGCATGGATACTGACTCTTTCACCCAGCTCGTGCACGGTCATAGAAAGAGACTGTGTGGTGTGGCCCGCAGTGTCAAACAGCATGGATACTGACCCTTTCACCCAGCTCGTGCATGATCATAGAAAGAGACTGTGTGGTGGGCCCATAGTGTCAAACAGCATGGATACTGACTCTTTCACCCAGCTCGTGCACGGTCATAGAAAGAGACTGTGTGGTGGGCTATTAGTGTCAAACAGCATGGATACTGACCCTTTCACCCAGCTCGTGCACGGTCATAGAAAGAGACTGCGTGGTGGGCCCATAGTGTCAAACAGCATGGATACTGACCCTTTCACCCAGCTCGTGCACGGTCATAGAAAGAGACTGTGTGGTGGGCTATTAGTGTCAAACAGCATGGATACTGACCCTTTCACCGACTTGTGCACGGTGTCATGAAGACATACAGCGAGGAAACACACACTTCCATCTAATTTGTCCTCTGAGCCATAGAGTCAAACAGCATGAGAAAGGACCCTTCAGGCATGCTGACCAAGATGTCCATTTGTCCGTGTTTAAAACTCTTTCCTTTCCATGTCCTTGAGGAAATGTCCTTCAGTAGTCAAACAGCACTGAGGTAGGCTCTTGGATTAGATTAACACACACACAATGCTGGAGGAACTCTGCTGGTCAGGCAGCATCTATGGAAAAGAGTAAACAGTCTACGTTTCAGGTGAAGACCCATGAAGAATTTTGGCCTGAAATGTCGATGGTTTACTCTTTTCCATAGATGCTGCCTGGCCTGCTGAGTTCCTCCAGCATTTTGTACATGCTTCTTGGATTTCCAGGATCTGTAGATTTTCTCTTGTTTAAGTCAAGTCAAGTCACTTTTATTGTCTTTTCGTCCATAACTGCTATGTACAGGACATAGTAAAAATGAGACAACGTTTTTCAGGACCATGGTGTTACATGACACAGTACAAAAACTAGACTGAACTATGTAAAAAACAAAAAAAAATCTACACTAGACTACAGACCTACACTGGACTGCATAAAGTGCACAAAACAGTGTAGGCATTACAATAAATAATAAACAGGACAATAGGGCAGTAAGGTGTCAGTCCAGGCTCTGGGTATTGAGGAGTCTGATAGCTTGGGGGAAGAAACTGTTACATAGTCTGGTCGTGAGAGCCCGAATGCTTCGGAGCCTTTTCCCAGACGGCAGGAGGGAGAAGAGATTGTATGAGGGGTGCATGGGGTCCTTCACAATGCTGTTTCCTTTGCAGATGCGGCGTGTAGTGTAAATGTCCGTGATGGCGGGAAGAAAGACCCCGATGATCTTCTCATCTGACCTCACTATCCGCTGCAGTGTCTTGCGATCTGAAATGGTGCAATTTCCGAACCAGGCAGTGATGCAGCTGCTCAGGGTGCTCTCAATACAACCCCTGTAGAATGTGAGGAGAATGGGGGGGGGGTGGGAGATGGACTTTCCTCAGCCTTCGCAGAAAGTAGAGACGCTGCTGGGCTTTCTTTGCTATGGAGCTGGTGTTGAGGGACCAGGTGAGATTCTCCGCCAGGTGAACGCCAAGAAATTTGGTGCTCTTAATGATCTCTACTGAGGAGCCGTCAATGTTCAGCGATGTTTGAGGTAAGATGGGAGCCAGAATGGGGAATGGAAGGAGAGAGAAGGCAGAGGAGGGAGAAATGACCAGAAGCTAGAGAAACTGATGTTCATGCCAATCTACATCGGGGCTCACTGATGTGGAAGGGGCCACACCAGGAGATTGGGAGTCAGTAGATGACCGCAAACAGACTCACAGGTGAAGTCTTGCCTCAGCTGGAAGGATTGTTTGGGGCCCTGAATGGAGGTGAGGGAGGAGAGTGAATGGGCAGGTGTAGCAGTTCTTTCGCTTGTAGGGATAAGTGTCAGGTGGGAGATTAGTGGAGAGGGACACATGGACAAGGGAATCATGCAATTCCTGCAGAATTCCTGCAGAAAATGCAAGCAATCAAATGCAAGCAATCAAAATTGTATCTTGGTGACAGTAACAAACAAATTACCAATGATTAAACCATGTTTGACAGTGAGATATCAGTGCAGGTGACTCCACTCTGGTAAAAGAAACAGAGACAGGCAGGGAGGGAATTGCTGGTTCGGAATATGAGTATCTGTCGAAGGTGTAGCAGCTAAATATTGGGATAATGAAGGGACTGGAGTTGGAGAGTAGAAAGTGCAGGAAGAGGTTTTGCTGGATAAGAGAAGTTACCCTCCTGGGAGAGAGGTTTGGGTTGAGAAGAGGGGTGTTGTGTGTGTGTGTGTGTGTGTGTGTGTGTGTGTGTGTGTGTGTGTGTGTGTGTGTGTGTGTGTGTGTGTGTGTGTGTGTGTGTGTGTGTGTGTGTGTGTGTGTGTGTGTGTGTGTGTGTGTGTGTGTGTGTAGCCCGATGGAACTGAGCAGTCGATCAGGTAGGCTCGGACAAGATGAGCTGAAAGACCTGCTTCGGTTCTGTAGAGCTCTTTGACTCGATACGAGGGGAGGTGAGGATTTAAAGATAAAGATCTTTAAAGATTAGCTGTATTGTCATGTGTACTGTACATTCAAACACCACCATCTGCCTCAGCAATCAACACAGCCCGTAAGTGTCACCACACTTCCAGCATCAGTACAGCAAGCCCGCAGCTCACTCACTCTAACTCTCGTGCCTTTGAAACGTGGAGGAAACCGGGGCACCCAGAGGAAACACATGTGGTCAAAGGAAGAGTGTACAAACTCCTTACAGACAGTGGTAAAAATCGAACCCTGATCATAACCACTGCGCCGATTTGAACCCAAGGAAAGTAACTGTAAAATTAAGGCTTTAAGTAATATGGTCAGAGTTATAACTTTTAATATAACAAGGTGGTAAGTATTATCAGGACAGGACGAGGCATTAAATGGATATCCTGAACATCTTTGCTTGATCTGCTCAGTGCGCTGCCGGTGGTGAGCAGCAGTATTGCAGGTGCACTGCTTGGTGGCAACCACAAGATGGCAGGCTTGAGAAATCAAAGGCAAAGATGGCTTCAACGGAATAGTTTTCTGTCCAAGAGCAGATGAAACAATGTACAAACTCCTTCCACTCTGTGGCAGGAATTGAACCCCAGTCTAAAACTGGCGTTGCAAAGCATTATGCTATCTGCTCTGCTGCTGTGTGGCCCCGGAGGGTGGGTGAAAGAAAAAAGATGGGATTAGTAGAAATGGCTGGTTGATGGTTAGGTTGAGTTCAATGGGCTGAAAGGCCTGCTTCCATGTTTGACTCTACGTGAAGGGCGAGGGACAGCTGGCGTGCGGAGGGAGGGAGGGGAGTGTGGCCCACACTTCCAACCCACCAGCAAAGGGGAATGTGAGCCACAAAATATCAGCCCGTTTCTCGCTTCTTGTCCAAATTCAGAGCAGTCAGAATGTGTAGAATGATAAGCTGTTAAAGATATCCACCCTGCAGAAACTGCCTTCTCCAGAGTTTCCCAGCCAGAGGATTATCCCTGGGGTATTTTTAGACCGGTGTAGGATCGCACGTTATCTGTCCACTTACAGTGACAGGCTCAGTAGGAGGCACAGTCACCTCCAATTCAGACCCCCAGCCGGTCCCAGACCCTCTGCCAAGAGCCAGGCAGACGCGTTACTCCAGCGGGCAGACCTTCAGGTGACAGCTTACACCGAGTCTCGGGGTGTAAGGATTGGACGCACGCCTCTCCCAAACGGGTGACTCGCTCGCTGTCATAGTTTTCCGACATGGGATCTTGCTCTGCATGCCACACTGCCTTCACCGCCATTGGATGGGAGCGGGAAAGGGCTGACACAGGCAGTGAGCATTTCATTCACCTCCCCATCACCCTACCAGTGTGCTGGCCTTGATCTTCAGCCAGGACTCGAGGGGAGGGGAGAGGGTGGGCCACTCAGGGTTTAGCATGTCCCAAAATCTGCTGTTATGTGGCAGCAGTACATCGCTATACATAATAAAAAAAAACTATATGCCACAATAAAAAACATAAATTAAATAAATAGAGCTAAAAAGGACTAGTGTTCACCCTCTGCTCAGAAATCCGCTGGTGGAGGGGGGAGAAGCTGTTGCTAAAACACTGAGTGTGCGAGTTCAGAGCACGTCCTTTGTGAGGGATGCTGCCTTTTTGATGCGTTACGGTCTGAAGGTGGACTCGGGGGGGGGGGGGGTGCGGGGATGAGTTTGCTGCTTTCTGCAGCTTTTCCGATCCTGTGCAGTAGTTTCCCCCACCCCCGTACCAGACGGCGATGCAGCCGGTCAGAATACTCTCCGTGGTACATCTGCGGACATTTGCTAGATGCCGTAGCAAATCTCCTCAAAACCTAATGAAATATAGCTGCTGCTGTGTAACTGCATCCATCTGCGGGGTGCAGGATGGATTTTCAGAGGGGCTGACACCCAATAACTTGTTGCAGGAATTTATTCCTTGAAACTGAGAGATCTTATAAAGTGGATAAAATTCTATTCAGTGAGAGAGGTGATCGGTTCAGGAATCTACAATTTCTCCCTGTGAAAGTGGCTCTGGCTGTCCACTCTACCGAGGCATAATCATCTCATAAACCTTTTTCAAATCGCCTCTCATCCTCCTTTGCTCCGAAAAATCTACTCTGACACCCCCCCCCTAAACTTTCCTCCACTCACCTTAAAAGAATGCCCTCTGGTATTAGCCCTTGCAGCCCTGGGAAAACTGCACTGTGTGTCCACTCTATCTATTCCACTTATCAGAGATGCCTCTCGTCCTCCTTTTCTCCAAAGAGAAAAGAGAAGTTTATTCAATCTCTCCTCACAAAACCTACTCTGTAATGCAGGCAGCAACCTGGGAAGTCTACTTACACTCTCTCTAAAGCTTTCACATCCTTCCTTCAATGAGGCAAACAAAACTGAACACAATACTTCAAGTGTGGTCTAACCAAAGTTTTATAGCTCTGCCACATCACCTCGTGAAATCTTATTTATAATCCCCAGTTTGTGGTTCCCAATTAATAGTTGTCCCATTAGATTGCTCCAGTGGTGAGCAAGCACGTTTAAGCAAGAACACTCATTGAACAGGCTATCTGGAGGCTGAGAGCACGAGATGGTGCTTGGACAGGTGAAGACATCCAGGCTGGAATGAGCACAGGACAGCTTCCTAGTTACGTATCTCAACAGCTGTGCTGTCCAAGGCTCGCTTGGAATCAGGAATGCGGCTGACACTCGACACTGGGAGTCATCCATCACTGTCCTCTGGAATATCGTTTCTCTCTCTGTTCTCCCTCACCTCTAACTGTCATACATCTACTCTCTCAGTGTCAATGTCTACCCAAGAGCCTGGTCTTCCCAGGCTGTGGGACCCTGGTAGGAGAAGCTTTTACTTCCTTTATTTGATTTAGAGAGACGGCATGGTAACAGGCCCTCCTGGCCCAGTGAATCTGTGCTGCCCAATTACCCCCCATGACCAATCAGCCTACTACCCCTTATGGGGGTGGAAACAAGAGCACCTGGAGGAAACGACACAGTCACAGGGAGAATGTACTTACATCTGGTGTTGGAAGTGAACCCAGGTCAACGTGTTATGCCAATCAATGCACTACCACGCTGCCTTTATAGTCAGTGGCGGGACTGAATCCCGTTGTAAAGCGTTCCGCGGATAGCTATGCCACCAGGCCTCCCCCTCACAGACAGTGGCGGGATTGAGCCTGGCGCTGTTAACGCAGTGGGCCGCACACTTCATCTCTCACCTTGCCCAAACTCGAGACATGCCAACTGCCCAGCAGCATATCGCTCACTCAGCACAGGGACCTGCGCTGGGACTCAGAGGGGCTTGAAGGAGGTGCACAAGGTGGTGAGAGGCATAGACTGAGCGGATAGCCGGAGGGTTTTTCACGGGGCAGAAACGGCTAATATTCAGGTGACTGGAGGAAAACAGGGGGCATGTCAGAGTTCAGTTTTTTACACAAAGTGGTGCGTGCGTGCGTGGAACGTCCGGCCAGGGTTGGTGCTAGAGGCGAATTTGTCAGGGGCATTTAAGAAACTTAGGCACATGGGTGGTACAAAACTGAAGAGCTTTGTGGGAAAGAAGGGTTAAATTGATCTTGAGGTAGACCATAGACCATAAGACATAGGAGCAGAATTAGGCCATTCGGCCCATCGAATCTGCTCCACCATTCCATCATGGCTGAGCCCTTTTGTCCCTCCTCAGCCCCACTCCCCGGCATTATAAGTAGGTTAGAAGGTCAGCACAGCGTTACGGGTCGAATGGCCTGCACTGTGCTGTACTGTTCTATGCTCCATGGATTTGGTTTCTCGCCTGCCCCTCGTTCCCAAGATAAAGGGGGGGGGGCTCACTAAAACCTGCCGAATATTGAACGGCCAAGTCAGAGTGGTCATGGAGAGGACAGTCCTGTAGTGGGAGAGTCCAGGACCAGAGGACACAGATAGAGTGGATGTGGAGAGGATGTTTCCTATAAATGGGAGAGTCCAGGACCAGAGGGCACAGATAGAGTGGATGTGGAGAGGATGTTTCCTGTAGTGGGAGAGTCCAGGACCAGAGGGCACAGATAGAGTGGATGTGGAGAGGATGTTTCCTGTAGTGGGGAGTCTAGGACCAGAGGGCACAGATAGAGTGGATGTGGAAAGGATGTTTCCTATAGTAGGGCAGTCTAGGACCAGAGGACACAGATAGAGTGGATGTGGAGAGGATGTTTCCTATAGTGGGGGAGTCTATGACCAGAGGGCACAGATAGAGTGGATGTGGAGAGGATGTTTCCTGTAGTGGGGGAGTCCAGGACCAGAGGGCACAGATAGAGTGGATGTGGAGAGGATGTTCCCTGTAGTGGGAGAGTCTAAGACCAGAGGGCACAGCCTCAGAATACAAAAACGTCCCTTTAGAACAGAGACGAGGAGGAATTTCTCTAGACGGAGGGTAATGAATATGTGGATTTCTTTGCTGTGGACAAGTCATTCTGTATCTTTAAGGCAGAGGTTGACAGAGTCTTGATTACTAAGGGTGTCAAAGATCAGAGGAAGAAGGCAGGACTAGGCAGATTAATAGTTTAGCATGAACTGGATGGGCCAAAGGGGTCATTTCTGTGCTGCAGGCTCTGTGACTCTGCTGGTGAATAAGTCAGCCATGATGGAATGGTGGAGCAGACTCGATGGGCCAAAATGGCCTAATTCTGCTCCTGTGTCTTATGGTCTGACCAGGGTCACACAGCCGGAAGATCAAGCTTTAGGGTTGACATTGACGCAGAGGAACGTCAGCAAAGTGTTATGATGGGCGGAAGTAAAGAACGACAGAGGGAGGGACAAACTTACTCCTCCAATACTTTGCATTAGGAGAGCAGTGATGGAGCACTCAGTCCCGGTGTCAAGGGTCAGGCGATTAGTCACAAAGTCAGGGCAGACACAACAAACTTAACGGAGTGGGAAAGGTGGCGTACCAAAGGGCTTCCGGACCTCGGCCTCATTGATCGTCCGTCCACATCCACTGCCTCACCTTGAATTTTGCTTCATATTCCAGTAGCCACAACCCCATGTCTCCAGGGAGCGAGTTCATCAGTTTCCCAATGTTTGTCAAGTCCGAAACTTCACAATGTTTGTGAGTCTTACTTCAGTGGTTGGTTAAGTCAAAGGAGAAGATCCTGAGAGGAAGGATTTATGAACAATTGGAGAGGTATAATATGACTAGAAGCAGTCAGCATGGCTTTGTCAAAGGCAGATCGTGCCTTACGAGCCTGATTGAATTTTTTGAGGATGTGACTGAACACACTGATGAAGGAAGAGCAGTAGATGTAGTGTATATGGATTTCAGCAAGAGTGGTTGTAGACGGGTCATATTCTGCACGGAGGCCGGTGACCAGTGGTGTGCCTCAGGGATCTGTTTTGGGATCTATTCTTTGCGATTTTTATAAATGACCTGGATGAGGAAGTGGAGGGATGGGTTAGTAAATTTGCTGATGACAAATGGTTTTGTGGATAGTGTGGAGGGTTGTCAGAGGTTACAGCGAGGCATCAATAGGATGCAAAACTGGGCTGAGAAACTGTGGAAACCATAGAAAGGGTTCAGAGGAGATCTACAAGGGTGTTGCCTGGATTGGGGAGCGTGCCTTATGAGAATAGGTTGAGTGAACTCAACCTTTTCTCCTTGGAACGATGGAGGATGAGAGGTGACCTGATAGAGGTGTGTAAGATGATGAGAGGCATTGATCGTGTGGATAGTTGGAGGCTTTTTCCCAGGGCTGAAATGGCTAACATGAGAGGGCACAGTTTTAAGGTGCGTGGAAGTAGGTACAGAGGAGATGTCAGGAATAAGTTTTTTATGCAGAGAGTGGTGAGTGTGTGAAATGGGCTGCCGGTGACGGTGGTGGAGGCGGATATGATAGGGATCTTTAAGAGACTCCTGGATAGGTACATGGAGCTCAAGAAAAACAAAGGGCTATGGGTAACCGTAGGTGGTTTCTAAAGTACATACATTGTGGGCCGAAGGGCCTGTATTGTGCTGTAGGTTTTCTATGTTTCTGTACAATGCAAATAGCCCCTTTTGCCCACTGTGACCTTGCTGACTATCAGGCCAAAACTAATCCTTCCCTTTCCTCTTGCATCCCCATCCTTCCCCACGCCCACCCTCCATTTCTCCTGTCACTCACCTGTCACAATTACTGGCGGCGCATAAACCTAATGACCCACATGTCTGTGATATGGGGGAGGAAACGCACCAACCCACACGTCTGTGGTATCGGGGAGGAAACGCACCAACCCACACGTCTGTGATATGGGGGAGGAAACGCACCAACCCACACGTCTGTGATATGGGGGAGGAAACGCACCAACCCACACGTCTGTGATATGGGGGAGGAAACGCACCAACCCACACGTCTGTGATATGGGGGAGGAAACGCACCAACCCACACGTCTGTGATATGGGGGAGGAAACCAACCCACACGTCTGTGATATGGGGGAGGAAACGCACCAACCCACACGTCTGTGATATGGGGGAGGAAACGCACCAACCCACACGTCTGTGATATGGGGGAGGAAACGCACCAACCCACACGTCTGTGATATGGGGGAGGAAACGCACCAACCCACACGTCTGTGATATGGGGGAGGAAACGCACCAACCCACACGTCTGTGATATGGGGGAGGAAACGCACCAACCCACACGTCTGTGATATGGGGGAGGAAACGCACCAACCCACACGTCTGTGATATGGGGGAGGAAACGCACCAACCCACACGTCTGTGATATGGGGGAGGAAACGCACCAACCCACACGTCTGTGATATGGGGGAGGAAACGCACCAACCCACACGTCTGTGATATGGGGGAGGAAACGCACCAACCCACACGTCTGTGATATGGGGGAGGAAACGCACCAACCCACACGTCTGTGATATGGGGGAGGAAACGCACCAACCCACACGTCTGTGATATCGGGGAGGAAACCAACCCACACGTCTGTGATATGGGGGAGGAAACGCACCAACCCACACGTCTGTGATATGGGGGAGGAAACGCACCAACCCACACGTCTGTGATATGGGGGAGGAAACGCACCAACCCACACGTCTGTGATATGGGGGAGGAAACGCACCAACCCACACGTCTGTGATATGGGGGAGGAAACGCACCAACCCACACGTCTGTGATATGGGGGAGGAAACGCACCAACCCACACGTCTGTGATATGGGGGAGGAAACCAACCCACACGTCTGTGATATGGGGGAGGAAACGCACCAACCCACACGTCTGTGATATGGGGGAGGAAACGCACCAACCCACACGTCTGTGATATGGGGGAGGAAACCAACCCACACGTCTGTGATATGGGGGAGGAAACCAACCCACACGTCTGTGATATGGGGGAGGAAACGCACCAACCCACACGTCTGTGATATGGGGGAGGAAACGCACCAACCCACACGTCTGTGGTATCGGGGAGGAAACGCACCAACCCACACGTCTGTGATATGGGGGAGCAAATGCACCAACCCACACGTCTGTGATATCGGGGAGGAAACGCACCAACCCACACGTCTGTGATATGGGGGAGGAAACGCACCAACCCACACGTCTGTGATATGGGGGAGGAAACGCACCAACCCACACGTCTGTGATATCGGGGAGGAAACGCACCAACCCACACGTCTGTGATATGGGGGAGGAAACGCACCAACCCACACGTCTGTGATATGGGGGAGGAAACGCACCAACCCACACGTCTGTGATATGGGGGAGGAAACGCACCAACCCACACGTCTGTGATATGGGGGAGGAAACGCACCAACCCACACGTCTGTGATATGGGGGAGGAAACGCACCAACCCACACATCTGTGATATGGGGGAGGAAATGCACCAACCCACACGTCTGTGATATCGGGGAGGAAACGCACCAACCCACACGTCTGTGATATCGGGGAGGAATCGCACCAACCCACACGTCTGTGATATCGGGGAGGAATCGCACCAACCCACACGTCTGTGATATGGGGGAGGAAACGCACCAACCCACACGTCTGTGATATGGGGGAGGAAACGCACCAACCCACACGTCTGTGATATGGGGAAGGAAACCAACCCACACGTCTGTGATATGGGGAAGGAAACGCACCAACCCACAAGTCTGTGATATCGGGGAGGAAATGCACCAACCCACACGTCTGTGATATCGGGGAGGAATCGCACCAACACACACGTCTGTGATATGGGGGAGGAAACGCACCAACCCACACGTCTGTGATATGGGGGAGGAAACGCACCAACCCACACGTCTGTGGTATGGGGGAGGAAACGCACCAACCCACACGTCTGTGATATGGGGGAGGAAACGCACCAACCCACACGTCTGTGATATGGGGGAGGAAACGCACCAACCCACACGTCTGTGATATGGGGGAGGAAACGCACCAACCCACACGTCTGTGATATGGGGGAGGAAACGCACCAACCCACACGTCTGTGATATGGGGGAGGAATCGCACCAACCCACACGTCTGTGATATGGGGGAGGAAACGCACCAACCCACACGTCTGTGATATGGGGGAGGAAACGCACCAACCCACACGTCTGTGATATGGGGGAGGAAACGCACCAACCCACACGTCTGTGATATGGGGGAGGAAACGCACCAACCCACACGTCTGTGATATGGGGGAGGAAACGCACCAACCCACACGTCTGTGATATGGGGGAGGAAACGCACCAACCCACACGTCTGTGATATGGGGGAGGAAACGCACCAACCCACACGTCTGTGATATGGGGGAGGAAACGCACCAACCCACACGTCTGTGATATGGGGGAGGAAACGCACCAACCCACACGTCTGTGATATGGGGGAGGAAACGCACCAACCCACACGTCTGTGATATGGGGGAGGAAACGCACCAACCCACACTTCTGTGATATGGGGGAGGAAACGCACCAACCCACACGTCTGTGATATGGGGGAGGAAACGCACCAACCCACACGTCTGTGATATGGGGGAGGAATCGCACCAACCCACACGTCTGTGATATCGGGGAGGAAACGCACCAACCCACACGTCTGTGATATGGGGGAGGAATCGCACCAACCCACACGTCTGTGATATCGGGGAAGGAAACGCACCAACCCACACGTCTGTGATATGGGGGAGGAAACGCACCAACCCACACGTCTGTGATATGGGGGAGGAAACGCACCAACCCACACGTCTGTGATATGGGGGAGGAAACGCACCAACCCACACGTCTGTGATATGGGGGAGGAAACGCACCAACCCACACGTCTGTGATATCGGGGAAGGAAACGCACCAACCCACACGTCTGTGATATGGGGGAGGAAACGCACCAACCCACACGTCTGTGATATGGGGGAGGAAACGCACCAACCCACACGTCTGTGATATGGGGGAGGAAACGCACCAACCCACACGTCTGTGATATGGGGGAGGAAACGCACCAACCCACAAGTCTGTGATATGGGGGAGGAAACGCACCAACCCACACGTCTGTGATATGGGGGAGGAAACGCACCAACCCACACGTCTGTGATATGGGGGAGGAAACGCGCCAACCCACACGTCTGTGATATGGGGGAGGAAACGCACCAACCCACACGTCTGTGATATGGGGGAGGAAACGCACCAACCCACAAGTCTGTGATATGGGGGAGGAAACGCACCAACCCACACGTCTGTGATATGGGGGAGGAAACGCACCAACCCACACGTCTGTGATATGGGGGAGGAAACGCACCAACCCACACGTCTGTGATATGGGGTAGGAAACGCACCAACCCACACGTCTGTGATATGGGGGAGGAAACGCACCAACCCACACGTCTGTGATATGGGGGAGGAAACGCACCAACCCACACGTCTGTGATATGGGGGAGGAAACGCACCAACCCACACGTCTGTGATATGGGGGAGGAAACGCACCAACCCACACGTCTGTGATATGGGGGAGGAAACGCACCAACCCACACGTCTGTGATATGGGGGAGGAAACGCACCAACCCACACGTCTGTGATATGGGGGAGGAAACGCACCAACCCACACATCTGTGATATGGGGGAGGAAACGCACCAACCCACACGTCTGTGATATGGGGGAGGAATCGCACCAACCCACACGTCTGTGATATGGGGGAGGAAACGCACCAACCCACACTTCTGTGATATGGGGGAGGAAACGCACCAACCCACACGTCTGTGATATCGGGGAGGAAACGCACCAACCCACACGTCTGTGATATGGGGGAGGAAACGCACCAACCCACACGTCTGTGATATCGGGGAGGAAACGCACCAACCCACACGTCTGTGATATCGGGGAGGAATCGCACCAACCCACACGTCTGTGATATCGGGGAGGAAACGCACCAACCCACACGTCTGTGATATGGGGGAGGAATCGCACCAACCCACACGTCTGTGATATGGGGGAGGAATCGCACCAACCCACACGTCTGTGATATCGGGGAGGAAACGCACCAACCCACACGTCTGTGATATGGGGAAGGAAACGCACCAACCCACAAGTCTGTGATATCGGGGAGGAAATGCACCAACCCACACGTCTGTGATATGGGGGAGGAAACGCACCAACCCACACGTCTGTGATATGGGGGAGCATACGCACCAACCCACACTTCTGTGATATGGGGGAGGAAACGCACCAACCCACACGTCTGTGATATGGGGGAGGAAACGCACCAACCCACACGTCTGTGATATGGGGGAGGAAACGCACCAACCCACACGTCTGTGATATGGGGGAGGAAACGCACCAACCCACACGTCTGTGATATGGGGGAGGAAACGCACCAACCCACACGTCTGTGATATGGGGGAGGAAACGCACCAACCCACACGTCTGTGATATGGGGGAGGAAACGCACCAACCCACACTTCTGTGATATCGGGGAAGGAAACGCACCAACCCACACTTCTGTGATATCGGGGAGGAAACGCACCAACCCACACGTCTGTGATATGGGGGAGGAAACGCACCGACCCACACGTCTGTGATATGGGGGAGGAATCGCACCAACCCACACGTCTGTGATATGGGGGAGGAAACGCACCGACCCACACGTCTGTGATATGGGGGAGGAAACGCACCAACCCACACGTCTGTGATATGGGGGAGGAATCGCACCAACCCACACGTCTGTGATATGGGGGAGGAATCGCACCAACCCACACGTCTGTGATATGGGGAAGGAAACCAACCCACACGTCTGTGATATGGGGGAGGAAACGCACCAACCCACACGTCTGTGATATGGGGGAGGAAACGCACCAACCCACACTTCTGTGATATCGGGGAGGAAACGCACCAACCCACACGTCTGTGATATCGGGGAGGAAACGCACCAACCCACACGTCTGTGATATGGGGGAGGAAAGGCACCAACCCACACGTCTGTGATATCGGGGAGGAAACGCACCAACCCACACGTCTGTGATATGGGGGAGGAAAGGCACCAACCCACACGTCTGTGATATGGGGGAGGAAACGCACCAACCCACACGTCTGTGATATCGGGGAGGAAACGCACCAACCCACACGTCTGTGATATAGGGGAGGAAACGCACCAACCCACACGTCTGTGATATGGGGGAGGAATCGCACCAACCCACACGTCTGTGATATGGGGGAGGAATCGCACCAACCCACACGTCTGTGATATGGGGGAGGAATCGCACCAACCCACACGTCTGTGATATGGGGGAGGAAACGCACCAACCCACACTTCTGTGATATCGGGGAGGAAACGCACCAACACACACTTCTGTGATATGGGGGAGGAAACGCACCAACCCACACGTCTGTGATATGGGGGAGGAAACGCACCAACCCACACGTCTGTGATATGGGGGAGGAAACGCACCAACCCACACGTCTGTGATATGGGGGAGGAAACGCACCAACCCACACTTCTGTGATATCGGGGAGGAAACGCACCAACACACACTTCTGTGATATGGGGGAGGAAACGCACCAACCCACACGTCTGTGATATGGTGGAGGAAACGCACCAACCCACACTTCTGTGATATCGGGGAGGAAACGCACCAACACACACTTCTGTGATATGGGGGAGGGAACGCACCAACCCACACGTCTGTGATATGGGGGAGGAAACGCACCAACCCACACGTCTGTGATATGGGGGAGGAAACGCACCAACCCACACATCTGTGATATGGGGGAGGAAACGCACCAACCCACACGTCTGTGATATGGGGGAGGAAACGCACCAACCCACACGTCTGTGATATGGGGGAGGAAACGCACCAACCCACACGTCTGTGATATGGGGGAGGAAACGCACCAACCCACACTTCTGTGATATCGGGGAGGAAACGCACCAACACACACTTCTGTGATATGGGGGAGGAAACGCACCAACCCACACGTCTGTGATATGGGGGAGGAAACGCACCAACCCACACTTCTGTGATATGGGGGAGTAAACGCACCAACCCACACGTCTGTGATATGGGGGAGGAAACGCACCAACCCACACGTCTGTGATATGGGGGAGGAAACGCACCAACCCACACTTCTGTGATATCGGGGAGGAAACGCACCAACCCACACGTCTGTGATATGGGGGAGGAAACGCACCAACCCACACGTCTGTGATATGGGGGAGGAAACGCACCAACCCACACGTCTGTGATATGGGGGAGGAAACGCACCAACCCACACGTCTGTGATATGGGGGAGGAAACGCACCAACCCACACTTCTGTGATATCGGGGAAGGAATCGCACCAACCCACACGTCTGTGATATGGGGGAGGAAACGCACCAACCCACACGTCTGTGATATGGGGGAGGAAACGCACCAACCCACACGTCTGTGATATGGGGGAGGAAACGCACCAACCCACACGTCTGTGATATGGGGGAGGAAACGCACCAACCCACACGTCTGTGATATGGGGGAGGAAACGCACCAACCCACACGTCTGTGATATGGGGGAGGAAACGCACCAACCCACACGTCTGTGATATCGGGGAGGAAACGCACCAACCCACACGTCTGTGATATGGAGGAGGAAACGCACCGACCCACACGTCTGTGATATGCGGGAGCAAACGCACCAACCCACACGTCTGTGATATGGGGGAGGAAAGGCACCAACCCACACGTCTGTGATATGGGGGAGGAAACGCACCAACCCACACGTCTGTGATATAGGGGAGGAAACGCACCAACCCACACGTCTGTGATATGGGGGAGGAAACGCACCAACCCACACTTCTGTGATATCGGGGAGGAAACGCACCAACCCACACGTCTGTGATATGGGGGAGGAAACGCACCAACCCACACGTCTGTGATATGGGTGAGGAAACGCACCAACCCACACTTCTGTGATATGGGGGAGGAAATGCACCAACCCACACGTCTGTGATATGGGGGAGGAAACGCACCAACACACACGTCTGTGATATGGGGGAGGAATCGCACCAACCCACACGTCTGTGATATGGGGGAGGAAACGCACCAACCCACACGTCTGTGATATGGGGGAGGAAACGCACCAACCCACACGTCTGTGATATGGGGGAGGAATCGCACCAACCCACACGTCTGTGATATGGGGGAGGAAAGGCACCAACCCACACGTCTGTGATATGGGGGAGGAAACGCACCAACCCACACGTCTGTGATATGGGGGAGGAAACGCACCAACCCACACGTCTGTGATATGGGGGAGGAAACGCACCAACCCACACGTCTGTGATATGGGGGAGGAATCGCACCAACCCACACGTCTGTGATATCGGGGAGGAAACTCACCAACCCACACGTCTGTGATATGGAGGAGGAAACGCACCAACCCACACGTCTGTGATATGGGGGAGGAAACGCACCAACCCACACGTCTGTGATATGGGGGAGGAAACGCACCAACCCACACTTCTGTGATATGGGGGAGGAAATGCACCAACCCACACTTCTGTGATATGGGGGAGGAAACGCACCAACCCACACTTCTGTGATATGGGGGAGGAAACGCACCAACACACACGTCTGTGATATCGGGGAGGAAACGCACCAACCCACACGTCTGTGATATAGGGGAGGAAATGCACCAACCCACACGTCTGTGATATGGGGGAGGAAACGCACCAACACACACTTCTGTGATATGGGGGAGGAAACGCACCAACACACACGTCTGTGATATGGGGGAGGAAACGCACCAACCCACACGTCTGTGATATGGGGGAGGAAACGCACCAACCCACACGTCTGTGATATGGGGGAGGAAACGCACCAACCCACACGTCTGTGATATGGGGGAGGAAACGCACCAACCCACACGTCTGTGATATGGGGGAGGAAACGCACCAACCCACACGTCTGTGATATGGGGGAGGAAACGCACCAACCCACACGTCTGTGATATCGGGGAGGAAACGCACCAACCCACACGTCTGTGATATCGGGGAGGAAACGCACCAACCCACACGTCTGTGATATCGGGGAGGAAACGCACCAACCCACACGTCTGTGATATGGGGGAGGAAACGCACCAACCCACACGTCTGTGATATGGGGGAGGAAACGCACCAACCCACACGTCTGTGATATCGGGGAGGAAACGCACCAACCCACACGTCTGTGATATGGAGGAGGAAACGCACCGACCCACACGTCTGTGATATGCGGGAGCAAACGCACCAACCCACACGTCTGTGATATGGGGGAGGAAAGGCACCAACCCACACGTCTGTGATATGGGGGAGGAAACGCACCAACCCACACGTCTGTGATATAGGGGAGGAAACGCACCAACCCACACGTCTGTGATATGGGGGAGGAAACGCACCAACCCACACTTCTGTGATATCGGGGAGGAAACGCACCAACCCACACGTCTGTGATATGGGGGAGGAAACGCACCAACCCACACGTCTGTGATATGGGGGAGGAAACGCACCAACCCACACTTCTGTGATATGGGGGAGGAAATGCACCAACACACACGTCTGTGATATGGGGGAGGAAACGCACCAACCCACACGTCTGTGATATGGGGGAGGAAACGCACCAACCCACACGTCTGTGATATGGGGGAGGAAACGCACCAACCCACACGTCTGTGATATAGGGGAGGAATCGCACCAACCCACACGTCTGTGATATCGGGGAGGAAACTCACCAACCCACACGTCTGTGATATGGAGGAGGAAACGCACCAACCCACACGTCTGTGATATGGGGGAGGAAACGCACCAACCCACACGTCTGTGATATGGGGGAGGAAACGCACCAACCCACACTTCTGTGATATGGGGGAGGAAATGCACCAACCCACACTTCTGTGATATGGGGGAGGAAACGCACCAACACACACGTCTGTGATATGGGGGAGGAAACGCACCAACCCACACTTCTGTGATATGGGGGAGGAAACGCACCAACACACACGTCTGTGATATCGGGGAGGAAACGCACCAACCCACACGTCTGTGATATGGGGGAGGAAACGCACCAACCCACACGTCTGTGATATGGGGGAGGAAACGCACCAACCCACACGTCTGTGATATGGGGGAGGAAACGCACCAACCCACACGTCTGTGATATCGGGGAGGAAACGCACCAACCCACACGTCTGTGATATGGGGGAGGAAACCAACCCACACGTCTGTGATATGGGGGAGGAAATGCACCAACCCACACTTCTGTGATATGGGGGAGGAAATGCACCAACCCACACTTCTGTGATATGGGGGAGGAAACGCACCGACACACACGTCTGTGATATGGGGGAGGAAACGCACCAACACACACGTCTGTGATATGGGGGAGGAAATGCACCAACCCACACGTCTGTGATATGGGGGAGGAAACGCACCGACACACACGTCTGTGATATGGGGGAGGAAACGCACCAACACACACGTCTGTGATATGGGGGAGGAAACGCACCAACCCACACGTCTGTGATATGGGGGAGGAATCGCACCAACCCACACGTCTGTGATATGGGGGAGGAAACGCACCAACCCACACGTCTGTGATATGGGGGAGGAAACGCACCAACCCACACGTCTGTGATATGGGGGAGGAAACGCACCAACCCACACGTCTGTGATATGGGGGAGGAAACGCACCAACCCACACGTCTGTGATATGGGGGAGGAAACGCACCAACCCACACGTCTGTGATATGGGGGAGGAAACGCACCAACCCACACGTCTGTGATATCGGGGAGGA
Organism: Hemitrygon akajei; assembly: GCF_048418815.1. NCBI lineage: Eukaryota > Metazoa > Chordata > Chondrichthyes > Myliobatiformes > Dasyatidae > Hemitrygon > Hemitrygon akajei. Next base: position 181,863,826 of record NC_133125.1, read on the forward strand.
AACGCACCAACCCACACGTCTGTGATATGGGGGAGGAAACGCACCAACCCACACGTCTGTGATATGGGGGAGGAAACGCACCAACCCACACGTCTGTGATATGGGGGAGGAAACGCACCAACCCACACGTCTGTGATATGGGGGAGGAATCGCACCAACCCACACGTCTGTGATATGGGGGAGGAAACGCACCAACCCACACGTCTGTGATATGGGGGAGGAAACGCACCAACCCACACTTCTGTGATATGGGGGAGGAAACGCACCAACCCACACGTCTGTGATATGGGGGAGGAAACGCACCAACCCACACGTCTGTGATATGGGGGAGGAAACGCACCAACCCACACGTCTGTGATATGGGGGAGGAATCGCACCAACCCACACGTCTGTGATATGGGGGAGGAAACGCACCAACCCACACGTCTGTGATATGGGGGAGGAATCGCACCAACCCACACGTCTGTGATATGGGGGAGGAAACGCACCGACACACACTTCTGTGATATGGGGGAGGAAACGCACCGACACACACTTCTGTGATATGGGGGAGGAAACGCACCGACACACACTTCTGTGATATGGGGGAGGAAACGCACCGACACACACTTCTGTGATATGGGGGAGGAAACGCACCGACACACACTTCTGTGATATGGGGGAGGAAACGCACCAACCCACACGTCTGTGATATGGGGGAGGAATCGCACCAACCCACACGTCTGTGATATGGGGGAGGAAACGCACCGACCCACACGTCTGTGATATGGGGGAGGAAACGCACCAACCCACACTTCTGTGATATCGGGGAGGAAACCAACCCACACATCTGTGGTATCGGGGAGGAAACGCACCAACCCACACGTCTGTGATATGGGGGAGGAAACGCACCAACCCACACGTCTGTGATATGGGGGAGGAAACGCACCAACCCACACGTCTGTGATATGGGGGAGGAAACGCACCAACCCACACGTCTGTGATATGGGGGAGGAAACGCACCAACCCACACGTCTGTGATATGGGGGAGGAAACTCACCAACCCACACGTCTGTGATATGGGGGAGGAAACGCACCAACCCACACGTCTGTGATATGGGGGAGGAAACGCACAAACCCACACGTCTGTGATATGGGGGAGGAAACGCACCAACCCACACGTCTGTGATATGGGGGAGGAAACGCACCAACCCACACGTCTGTGATATGGGGGAGGAAACGCACCAACCCACACGTCTGTGATATGGGGGAGGAAACGCACCAACCCACACGTCTGTGATATGGGGGAGGAAACGCACCAACCCACACGTCTGTGATATCGGGGAGGAAACGCACCAACCCACACGTCTGTGATATGGGGGAGGAAACCAACCCACACGTCTGTGATATGGGGGAGGAAACGCACCAACCCACACATCTGTGATATGGGGGAGGAAACGCACCAACCCACACGTCTGTGATATGGGGGAGGAAACGCACCAACCCACACGTCTGTGATATGGGGGAGGAAACGCACCAACCCACACGTCTGTGATATGGGGGAGGAAACGCACCAACCCACACGTCTGTGATATGGGGGAGGAAACGCACCAACCCACACGTCTGTGATATGGGGGAGGAAACGCACCAACCCACACGTCTGTGATATGGGGGAGGAAACTCACCAACCCACACGTCTATGATATGGGGGAGGAAACGCACCAACCCACACGTCTGTGATATGGGGGAGGAAACGCACAAACCCACACGTCTGTGATATGGGGGAGGAAACGCACCAACCCACACGTCTGTGATATGGGGGAGGAAACGCACCAACCCACACGTCTGTGATATGGGGGAGGAAACGCACCAACCCACACGTCTGTGATATGGGGGAGGAAACGCACCAACCCACACGTCTGTGATATCGGGGAGGAAACGCACCAACCCACACGTCTGTGATATGGGGGAGGAAACGCACCAACCCACACATCTGTGATATGGGGGAGGAAACGCACCAACCCACACGTCTGTGGTATGGGGGAGGAAACCAACCCACACATCTGTGATATGGGGGAGGAAACGCACCAACCCACACGTCTGTGATATGGGGGAGGAAACGCACCAACCCACACTTCTGTGATATGGGGGAGGAAACGCACCAACCCACACGTCTGTGATATAGGGGAGGAAACGCACCAACCCACACGTCTGTGATATGGGGGAGGAAACGCACCAACCCACACTTCTGTGATATGGGGGAGGAAACGCACCAACCCACACGTCTGTGATATGGGGGAGGAAACGCACCAACCCACACTTCTGTGATATGGGGGAGGAAACGCACCATCCCACACGTCTGTGATATAGGGGAGGAAACGCACCAACCCACACGTCTGTGATATGGGGGAGGAAACGCACCAACCCACACTTCTGTGATATGGGGGAGGAAACGCACCAACCCACACTTCTGTGATATCGGGGAGGAAACGCACCAACCCACACGTCTGTGATATGGGGGAGGAAACTCACCAACCCACACGTCTGTGATATGGGGGAGGAAACGCACCAACCCACACTTCTGTGATATGGGGGAGGAAACGCACCAACCCACACGTCTGTGATATGGGGGAGGAAACGCACCAACCCACACTTCTGTGATATGGGGGAGGAAACGCACCAACCCACACTTCTGTGATATCGGGGAGGAAACGCACCAACCCACACGTCTGTGATATGGGGGAGGAAACTCACCAACCCACACGTCTGTGATATGGGGGAGGAAACTCACCAACCCACACGTCTGTGATATGGGGGAGGAAACGCACCAACCCACACTTCTGTGATATGGGGGAGGAAACGCACCAACCCACACGTCTGTGATATGGGGGAGGAAACGCACCAACCCACACTTCTGTGATATGGGGGAGGAAACGCACCAACCCACACTTCTGTGATATCGGGGAGGAAACGCACCAACCCACACGTCTGTGATATGGGGGAGGAAACTCACCAACCCACACGTCTGTGATATGGGGGAGGAAACGCACCAACCCACACTTCTGTGATATGGGGGAGGAAACGCACCAACCCACACGTCTGTGATATGGGGGAGGAAACGCACCAACCCACACTTCTGTGATATGGGGGAGGAAACGCACCAACACACACGTCTGTGATATGGGGGAGGAAACGCACCAACCCACACTTCTGTGATATGGGGGAGGAAACGCACCAACCCACACGTCTGTGATATGGGGGAGGAAACGCACCAACCCACACTTCTGTGATATCGGGGAGGAAACCAACCCACACGTCTGTGATATGGGGGAGGAAACCAACCCACACGTCTGTGATATGGGGGAGGAAACGCACCAACCCACACTTCTGTGATATCGGGGAGGAAACCAACCCACACGTCTGTGATATGGGGGAGGAAACGCACCGACCCACACGTCTGTGATATGGGGGAGGAAACGCACCAACCCACACGTCTGTGATATGGGGGAGGAAACGCACCAACCCACACTTCTGTGATATCGGGGAGGAAACCAACCCACACGTCTGTGATATAGGGGAGGAAACGCACCAACCCACACTTCTGTGATATGGGGGAGGAAACGCACCAACCCACACGTCTGTGATATGGGGAAGGAAACCAACCCACACGTCTGTGATATGGGGGAGGAAACGCACCAACACACACGTCTGTGATATGGGGGAGGAAACTCACCAACCCACACGTCTGTGATATGGGGGAGGAAACGCACCAACCCACACTTCTGTGATATCGGGGAGGAAACGCACCAACACACACGTCTGTGATATGGGGGAGGAAACGCACCAACCCACACGTCTGTGATATGGGGGAGGAAACGCACCAACCCACACGTCTGTGATATGGGGGAGGAAACTCACCAACCCACACGTCTGTGATATGGGGGAGGAAACGCACCAACCCACACGTCTGTGATATGGGGGAGGAAACGCACCAACCCACACGTCTGTGATATCGGGGAGGAAACTCACCAACCCACACGTCTGTGATATGGGGGAGGAAACGCACCAACCCACACGTCTGTGATATCGGGGAGGAAACTCACCAACCCACACGTCTGTGATATGGGGGAGGAAACGCACCAACCCACACGTCTGTGATATGGGGGAGGAAACGCACCAACCCACACGTCTGTGATATCGGGGAGGAAACTCACCAACCCACACGTCTGTGATATGGGGGAGGAAACGCACCAACCCACACGTCTGTGATATCGGGGAGGAAACTCACCAACCCACACGTCTGTGATATGGGGGAGGAAACGCACCAACCCACACGTCTGTGATATCGGGGAGGAAACTCACCAACCCACACGTCTGTGATATGGGGGAGGAAACGCACCAACCCACACGTCTGTGATATGGGGGAGGAAACTCACCAACCCACACGTCTGTGATATGGGGGAGGAAACGCACCAACCCACACGTCTGTGATATGGGGGAGGAAACGCACCAACCCACACGTCTGTGATATGGGGGAGGAAACGCACCAACCCACACGTCTGTGATATGGGGGAGGAAACGCACCAACCCACACTTCTGTGATATGGGGGAGGAAACGCACCAACACACACGTCTGTGATATGGGGGAGGAAACGCACCAACCCACACTTCTGTGATATGGGGGAGGAAACGCACCAACCCACACGTCTGTGATATGGGGGAGGAAACGCACCAACCCACACTTCTGTGATATCGGGGAGGAAACCAACCCACACGTCTGTGATATGGGGGAGGAAACCAACCCACACGTCTGTGATATGGGGGAGGAAACGCACCAACCCACACTTCTGTGATATCGGGGAGGAAACCAACCCACACGTCTGTGATATGGGGGAGGAAACGCACCGACCCACACGTCTGTGATATGGGGGAGGAAACGCACCAACCCACACGTCTGTGATATGGGGGAGGAAACGCACCAACCCACACTTCTGTGATATCGGGGAGGAAACCAACCCACACGTCTGTGATATAGGGGAGGAAACGCACCAACCCACACTTCTGTGATATGGGGGAGGAAACGCACCAACCCACACGTCTGTGATATGGGGAAGGAAACCAACCCACACGTCTGTGATATGGGGGAGGAAACGCACCAACACACACGTCTGTGATATGGGGGAGGAAACTCACCAACCCACACGTCTGTGATATGGGGGAGGAAACGCACCAACCCACACTTCTGTGATATCGGGGAGGAAACGCACCAACACACACGTCTGTGATATGGGGGAGGAAACGCACCAACCCACACGTCTGTGATATGGGGGAGGAAACTCACCAACCCACACGTCTGTGATATGGGGGAGGAAACGCACCAACCCACACGTCTGTGATATGGGGGAGGAAACGCACCAACCCACACGTCTGTGATATCGGGGAGGAAACTCACCAACCCACACGTCTGTGATATGGGGGAGGAAACGCACCAACCCACACGTCTGTGATATCGGGGAGGAAACTCACCAACCCACACGTCTGTGATATGGGGGAGGAAACGCACCAACCCACACGTCTGTGATATGGGGGAGGAAACGCACCAACCCACACGTCTGTGATATCGGGGAGGAAACTCACCAACCCACACGTCTGTGATATGGGGGAGGAAACGCACCAACCCACACGTCTGTGATATCGGGGAGGAAACTCACCAACCCACACGTCTGTGATATGGGGGAGGAAACGCACCAACCCACACGTCTGTGATATGGGGGAGGAAACTCACCAACCCACACGTCTGTGATATGGGGGAGGAAACGCACCAACCCACACGTCTGTGATATGGGGGAGGAAACGCACCAACCCACACGTCTGTGATATGGGGAAGGAAACCAACCCACACGTCTGTGATATGGGGAAGGAAACGCACCAACCCACACGTCTGTGATATGGGGGAGGAAACGCACCAACCCACACGTCTGTGATATGGGGGAGGAAACGCACCAACCCACACGTCTGTGGTATGGGGGAGGAAACGCACCAACCCACACGTCTGTGGTATGGGGGAGGAAACGCACCAACCCACACGTCTGTGATATGGGGGAGGAAACGCACCAACCCACACGTCTGTGATATGGGGGAGGAAACGCACCAACCCACACGTCTGTGATATGGGGGAGGAAACGCACCAACCCACACGTCTGTGATATGGGGGAGGAAACGCACCAACCCACACGTCTGTGGTATGGGGGAGGAAACGCACCAACCCACACTTCTGTGATATCGGGGAAGGAAACGCACCAACCCACACGTCTGTGATATGGGGAAGGAAACGCACCAACCCACACGTCTGTGATATGGGGGAGGAAACGCACCAACCCACACGTCTGTGATATGGGGGAGGAAACGCACCAACCCACACGTCTGTGGTATGGGGGAGGAAACGCACCAACCCACACGTCTGTGGTATGGGGGAGGAAACGCACCAACCCACACGTCTGTGATATGGGGGAGGAAACGCACCAACCCACACGTCTGTGATATGGGGGAGGAAACGCACCAACCCACACGTCTGTGATATGGGGGAGGAAACGCACCAACCCACACGTCTGTGATATGGGGGAGGAAACGCACCAACCCACACGTCTGTGGTATGGGGGAGGAAACGCACCAACCCACACTTCTGTGATATCGGGGAAGGAAACGCACCAACCCACACTTCTGTGATATGGGGGAGGAAACGCACCAACCCACACGTCTGTGATATGGGGGAGGAAATGCACCAACCCACACGTCTGTGATATCGGGGAGGAAACGCACCAACCCACACGTCTGTGGTATGGGGGAGGAAACGCACCAACCCACACTTCTGTGATATCGGGGAAGGAAACGCACCAACCCACACTTCTGTGATATGGGGGAGGAAACGCACCAACCCACACGTCTGTGATATGGGGGAGGAAACGCACCAACCCACACGTCTGTGATATCGGGGAGGAAACGCACCAACCCACACGTCTGTGATATGGGGGAGGAAACGCACCAACCCACACTTCTGTGATATCGGGGAAGGAAACGCACCAACCCACACTTCTGTGATATCGGGGAGGAAACCAACCCACACGTCTGTGATATGGGGGAGGAAACGCACCAACCCACACGTCTGTGATATGGGGGAGGAAACGCACCAACCCACACGTCTGTGATATAGGGGAGGAAACGCACCAACCCACACGTCTGTGATATGGGGGAGGAAACTCACCAACCCACACATCTGTGATATGGGGGAGGAAACGCACCAACCCACACGTCTGTGATATGGGGGAGGAAACGCACCAACCCACACGTCTGTGGTATGGGGGAGGAATCGCACCAACCCACACGTCTGTGATATGGGGGAGGAAAGGCACCAACCCACACGTCTGTGATATGGGGGAGGAAACCAACCCACACGTCTGTGATATGGGGGAGGAAACGCACCAACCCACACGTCTGTGATATCGGGGAGGAAACGCACCATCCCACACATCTGTGATATCGGGGAGGAAACGCACCATCCCACACGTCTGTGGTATGGGGGAGGAAACGGACCAACCCACACGTCTGTGATATCGGGGAGGAAACCAACCCACACGTCTGTGATATGGGGGAGGAAACGCACCAACCCACACGTCTGTGATATCGGGGAGGAAACCAACCCACACGTCTGTGATATGGGGGAGGAAACGGACCAACCCACACGTCTGTGATATCGGGGAGGAAACCAACCCACACGTCTGTGATATAGGGGAGGAAACGCACCAACCCACACGTCTGTGATATCGGGGAGGAAACGCACCATCCCACACGTCTGTGGTATGGGGGAGGAAACGGACCAACCCACACGTCTGTGATATCGGGGAGGAAACCAACCCACACGTCTGTGATATGGGGGAGGAAACGCACCAACCCACACTTCTGTGATATGGGGGAGGAAACGCAACAACCCACACGTCTGTGATATGGGGGAGGAAACGCACCAACACACACGTCTGTGATATGGGGGAGGAAACGCACCGACCCACACGTCTGTGATATGGGGGAGGAAACGCACCGACCCACACGTCTGTGATATGGGGGAGGAAACGCACCAACCCACACGTCTGTGATATGGGGGAGGAAACGCACCGACCCACACGTCTGTGATATGGGGGAGGAAACGCACCGACCCACACGTCTGTGATATGGGGGAGGAAACGCACCAACCCACACGTCTGTGATATGGGGGAGGAAACGCACCAACCCACACGTCTGTGATATGGGGGAGGAAACGCACCAACCCACACGTCTGTGATATAGGGGAGGAAACCAACCCACACGTCTGTGATATGGGGGAGGAAACGCACCAACCCACACGTCTGTGATATAGGGGAGGAAACCAACCCACACGTCTGTGATATCGGGGAGGAAACCAACCCACACGTCTGTGGTATCGGGGAGGAAACGCACCAACCCACACGTCTGTGATATGGGGGAGGAAACGTACCAACCCATACGTCTGTGATATCGGGGAGGAAACGCACCAACCCACACGTCTGTGGTATCGGGGAGGAAACCAACCCACACGTCTGTGGTATCGGGGAGGAAACGCACCAACCCACACTTCTGTGATATGGGGGAGGAAACGCACCAACCCACACGTCTGTGGTATCGGGGAGGAAACGCACCAACCCACACTTCTGTGATATGGGGGAGGAAACGCACCAACCCACACGTCTGTGATATGGGGGAGGAAACGCACCAACCCACACGTCTGTGATATGGGGGAGGAAACGCACCAACCCACACGTCTGTGATATGGGGGAGGAAACGCACCAACCCACACGTCTGTGATATGGGGGAGGAAACGCACCAACCCACACGTCTGTGGTATCGGGGAGGAAACGCACCAACCCACACGTCTGTGATATGGGGGAGGAAACGCACCAACCCACACATCTGTGATATGGGGGAGGAAACGCACCAACCCACACGTCTGTGGTATGGGGGAGGAAACCAACCCACACATCTGTGATATGGGGGAGGAAACGCACCAACCCACACGTCTGTGATATGGGGGAGGAAACGCACCAACCCACACTTCTGTGATATGGGGGAGGAAACGCACCAACCCACACGTCTGTGATATAGGGGAGGAAACGCACCAACCCACACGTCTGTGATATGGGGGAGGAAACGCACCAACCCACACGTCTGTGATATCGGGGAGGAAACCAACCCACACGTCTGTGATATGGGGGAGGAAACGCACCAACCCACACGTCTGTGATATGGGGGAGGAAACGCACCAACCCACACGTCTGTGATATGGGGGAGGAAACGCACCAACCCACACGTCTGTGATATGGGGGAGGAAACGCACCAACCCACACGTCTGTGATATGGGGGAGGAAACGCACCAACCCACACGTCTGTGATATGGGGGAGGAAACGCACCAACCCACACGTCTGTGATATGGGGGAGGAAACGCACCAACCCACACGTCTGTGATATGGGGGAGGAAACGCACCAACCCACACGTCTGTGATATCGGGGAGGAAACCAACCCACACGTCTGTGATATGGGGGAGGAAACGCACCAACCCACTCATCTGTGGTCTTGGGGAGAATGTGCAAACTCCACAGACGGAACCAAAGGCCAGGATTAAACCCTGGTCACAGAGCACCACTCACTGGGCCCCGCTGTCACCCTGTCCCATCTGTTGGTGGCAGCTTGCTGTGTTTTCTTTGTTTTAGCGGTGAGGGCACACCAGGCTGCCCTGGGATATCCGGGGCCTGTGAAAGATGCTGTGAAAGTGCAAATGGTTTTTGTTGTGTACTTCCCGATGAATCAGTGATTTGACAGTTTCCTGCAATCTATGAGAATAAATTGTTTTTTTTTCTCCACAGGAGGGGCTGCGGATGGATGAACCTGGAGCAACACACAAGATGCTTCAGGAACTAATGAAAAAGTCGTTCAGTCAGCATGGTTTCTGTAAAGGAACACCTTGCCTGACTAATCTGTTGGAGTTCTTTGAGGAAGTAAGAAGCAGAGTGGGAGATGGAAAGGCTGTGGATGTCACTTGGTTTTCCAGAGGGAATTTGATAAGGTGCTGCAAATGAGGCTGCTTAACTCGATAAAATCCCACGGCGTTACAGGAAAGATACTGGCATGGATAGAGGAATGGCTGACAGGCAGGAGGCAGTGAGTGGGAATAAAGGGGACCTTTTCTGGTTGGCTGCCGGAGATTACTGGTGTTTCTCAGGGGTCAGTATTGGGTCCGCTACTTTTCAGACTGTTTGTCAATGATTTAGATAATGGAATTGATGACTTCGTGGCAAAGTTTGCAGTTGATACAAAGATAGGTGGAGGGGGAGGTAGTGCTGAGGAAGCGATGCGATTGCATCAGGACTTAGACAAATTGGAAAAAAAGTGGGAGATGGAATACAGTGTTGGGAAATGTATGATAATGCATTTTGGTAAAAGGAACAATAGTGCAGACCATTATCTAAATGGGGAGAAGGTTCAAACATCAGAGGTGCAAAGGGACTTAGGTGTCCTCGTGCAAGACTCCCAGAAGGTTAATTTACAGGTTGAGTCTGTGGTAAAGAAGGCAAATGCAATGTTGGCATTTTTTTCAAGGGGAATAGAATATAAAAGCAAGGAGATAATGCTGAGGCTTTATAAGACACTAGTCAGGCTGCACTTGGAGTATTGTCAATAGTTTTGGGCCCCATATCTTAGAAAGGATGTGTTCTTATTGGAGAGGGTCCAGAGGAGGTTCACGAGGATGATTCTGGGAATGGAGGGGTTAACATATGAGGAGCATTTGGCAGCTTTGGGCCTGTACTCACTGGAATTTAGGAGAATGCGGGGACATCTCATTGACACCTACCAAATGTTGAAAGGACTAGAGAGGGTGGATGTAGAGAGGATGTTTCCTATGGGCGGTGGGGGCATCCAGAATGAGAGGGCACAGCCTCAACATTGAGAGGCGACCGTTTTTTAGCCAGAGAGTAGTAAATCTGGAATGCACTTCCATAGACCGTGGTGGAGGCCAAGTCCGTGGGTATATTTAACGTGGAAGTGACAGAGGCTGGGAGGTGATGGGTGGGTGCAGGTGAGGAGGGTGAGAGGCATATGGAGGAGGAGAGGGTGGAGATATAACAGAGGCTGGGAGGTGATGGGTGGGTGCAGGTGAGGAGGGTGAGAGGCAGATGGAGGAGGGGAAGGTGGAGATATCAATAGAGGCTGGGAGGTGATGGGTGGGTGCAGGTGAGGAGAGGTGATGGGAAGTGGAAGAGGAGAGGGTGGAGATAGTGATAGAGGCTGGGAGGTGATGGGTGGGTGCAGGTGAGGAGAGGTGATAGGCAGATGGAGGAGGGGAGGGTGGAGATATCAATAGAGGCTGGGAGGGGATGGGTGGACCCAGGTGAGGAGAGGTGATAGGCAGATGGAGGAGGGGAGGGTGGAGATAGTGACAGAGGCTGGCTGGTGATAGGCAGATGGAGGAGGGGAGGGTGGAGATATGACAGAGGCTGGCTGGTGAGAGGCAGATGGAGGAGGGGAGGGTGGAGATAGTGACAGAGGCTGGCTGGTGATAGGCAGATGGAGGAGGGGAGGGTGGAGATATGACAGAGGCTGGCTGGTGAGAGGCAGAGGTGAAGGGCCTGCAGATGGTGGAATTTTATAGGAGAGGAAGGTGGAACATGGAAGCAAGTGAGGGAGGCGGCGAAGGCAGATGGGAACACTGGGAAAAGTGTGTGGTTCCATTCCCCCTACAGACACCGAGTTCCTCCGGTAACCCGTGCTTGTGGGTTTGAGTCCTGGCTCAGCTCCCAATTCTGCCGCCCCAATCCCCTCCCTTCCCTGAGCACGTCCAGCACCTTGCAGGCAACTCCTCCTCAGCAGGCCGAGGGGCTCGCGGCTCCCCAAAGCTCCAACCTACTGCACATCAGCACCGGAGGACTCTCCATGTCCACGTCACGTTCTTCTTTCCATCTCGGCAACGCAAACCCTTCCACCTGCACTCTCGGCCTGGACTGGCAGCCAGAGCCCATGACATATTTCACAATGCTTTAGTAATACCTGATGGCAGACGGTTTAAATAAAAGCAAGACCTGTACTGGCCTCTCATAAGTTGAGATTTCAAAGGAAGTTTATTATTAAAGTTTGAAATTCGTATTTTTGAGGGCATTCGCAGTAGAACAAAGAAACACAACAGAATCAATTAAAAAAATGCTCTCAAATAACCAGTGTGCAAAGCAAGGCAAACTACATTTACAAAAAAAAACAAATTACAATAATAAATAAGTAGTAAATAAATATAGGGATTTTGGTTAGTTGGGAAACATTGGGACCCGTGCATTTTTGGCCCAATTAAATGGCTGTTCCAATTAACTGAAGTTTCATGGAAATAGTTAAAAGGTATTAAAAAGGCAAACTACAGTTTAACTGAGTAACAAATTATGCATTTAAATGAAATATAGAATAAATTATAACACTACAGTACTGTAAAACTGTATTACTTCCTCCGTCTCTGCCAAATCTGCTCTCAGGATGAGACTTTTCATTCCAGAACTACGGAGATGTCAACCTTCATCAGAGAAAGGGGCTTCCCTTCCTCCACCATCAATGCTGCCCACAACCGCATCTCTGCCATTTCACACACGTCTGCCCTCACCCCAATCTGCTGCCACCCCAACCGGGATAGGGTTCCTCTTGTCCTCACCTACCATCCCATCAGGCTCCATGTCCAGCACATAATTCTCCATAACTTCCACCATCTCCAACGGGATCCCACCACCAAGCACATCTTTCCCTCCCCCTCCTCCCCCCACTTTCTGCTCTCCACAGGGATCACTCCCTATGCGACTCCCTTGTCCATTTATCCTTCCCCAATGATCTCCCTCCTGGCACTTATTCTTGCAAGCGGAGCAAGTGCTGTACCTGCCTCTACACCTCCTCCCTCACTACCATCCTTCCAGGTGAGGGGACAGTTCACCTGTGAGTCTGTTGGGGTCATCTACCCTATCTGGTGCTCTTGGTGTGGCCTCCAGTATATTGGTGAGACCCGACGCAGACTGGGAGACCGCTTAGCAGAGCACCTACGCTCTGTCCGCCAGAGAAAGCAGGATCTCTCAGTGGCCACCCATTTTAATTCCACGTCCCATTCCCATTCTGACATGTCAGTCCATGGCCTCCTCTAGTGTCGTGATGAGGCCTCACTCAGATTGGAGGAACAACACCTTACATTTCATCTGCGTAGCCTCCAACCTGATGGCATGAACATTGATTTCTCGAACTTCCAGTAAAACCCCTCCCCCCACCCCTTTACCAATCTCCATTCCCGTTTCCCTCTCCCACCGTAACTCCTTACCTGCCTATCGCCTCCCTCTGGTGCTCCTCCCCCTTTTTCTTTCCTCCATGGCCTCTGTCCTCTGATTAGTGAAAGAGATACAGTGCTGGAGAAGGAGGTATCCTATCAGATACTCCTATCAGATTCCCCCTTCTCCAGCCCTGTATCTCTTTCACCAATCAGCTTCCCTTTCTTACTCTGACTCCTCATCTTTTTTTCTAGTGCTGATGAAGGGTCTCGGCCCGAAACGTCGACTGTATTCTTTTCCATAGATGTTGTCTGGCCTGCTGAGCTCCTCCAATGTTCTGTGTGTTGCTTAGTTCCTAATAATTATTGACAGAGGGATTCATCTGCTGTGTTCTTTTGACTGACTGTGAATAAACAAAATCAGCACAGACACCTAGTGCAGATAATAGACTACCTTCATACAAGTTTCTCAATGACTGCATCCTCCAAATCTTCATTTGCATTGTAACATTCAAGTTGATTGTGAATACCTTTGTAATTCCTAACTTGTTGAAGTAGTAAAATTGTTTCATTTTCATTCCCTACTGTTTCTGGAATCTCTATGCTGGAATGCTTGAAACAGCAGTGAACAAAACCGTTCCGAATTGTCTTGCTGTTTCTTTCTCACCAACTATCAGTGGCAAAAATCACCGCTTTTTGAACACAAAAACACATAAAACTGACTGACGCTATTTAAATCTGTTTGCTCGAAGCACAGTGCAGTGTCTAATGACCATTCAAGTGTATACGACTAACGCTAGATAAAATGGGTTCGGCAACAGTCCTCTGCCCTGATTAAGCCATGTAGAAGGGGTTCCCAACACTTAAAATGCCATGGGCTTCTACCATTAAGCAAGGGGTCTGCGGCAGAGTGTCCCAAATAAAGGAAGGGAACCCTGGTTATTTTCTCAATGTAGTCTTTGTTCTTTAAGAGTTGTCCCAACTAAATGGCTTCCCTGTTAAACTGGTGGCTGCCCATTTGACCGGAATCCACTGTGGTACTGAGAATATCGAGAACCATAGGTTGTTGAATCAGTTTAGCGACACTATCCGAGCTGGTTCAGGAGCCTGATGGTGGAAGGGTAATAGCTGGTACAAGGCACTTCTCAGCCAGTTCTGAAGCGTTAATCAAACACAAGGAAGGCCCAGACTTTCTGAAGAATGATTGTACTTCACTGAGGTTGGCAAAGTTCAGGATCTGTGAACAGAGGGGATTAAGCGATTTGTGATGTAACTCACAGCGGAATGAAGTTATTTGCTTATGGGATATAGTAGCATCTGGCCCGTTGAGCCTGCTGCACTATTCAATAAGGTCATGGCTGATCTGACCACATACCTACCTTCCCCCATAACTCTTACTATGCAAAAATCTATCCAACTTTGTCTTAAATATACTTACTGAGGTAGCCTCCACTGCTTCATTGGGCAGAGAATTCCATAGATTCACTGCTGTCTGGAAAAAGCAGTTCCTCCCCATCTGTCTTAAATCTACTCCCACAAATCTTGAAGCTATGTCCCCTAGTATATTGTGAACAGTTGCGGGCCCAGCACCGACCCCTGCGGCACACCGATCACCACTGATCGCCAACCAGAGAAACACCCATGTATCCCAACTCTCTGTTCTCTATTAGTTAACCAATCCTCTAACCATGCTAATACGTCACCCCTAACTCTATGCACCCTTATATTATGGGTAAGTCTTTTATGTGGCATCTTATCGAATGCCTTGTGAAAATCCAAGTGATTATCTTCCATCTGTTCCCCTCTATCCGCTGCCCCCATATCCTCAAAGAACTCCAGTAAGTTTGTCAAACAGGACCTGCCTTTGTGAATTCATGTTGTGTCTGCTGGATGGATCCATTTCTTTCTAGAAGCCTCGCTATTTCTTCTTTAATGATAGCTTCAAGCATTTTCCTAACTACAGATATTAAACTAACTGTTCTATAGTTACCTGCCTTTTGCCTACATCCTTTCTCGAACAGTGGCGTGACATTTGTTGTCTTCCAATCCACTGGGACCTGCCGAGAGTCCAGAGAATTTTGGTAAGTCATCACCAAAGCCTCTGCTATAACTTCTGCCATTTCTTTCGGTACCCTGAGATGCATTTCATCAGAACCAGGGGACTTCTCTATCATCAGGCCCACGAGCTTGCTCAACAATGCCTCTTTAGTGATAGCTACTGTATTGAGGCCCTCACCTCCCATTACATCCAGAACATCTGTCTTTGGCATGTTAGATGTGTCCACCATGAAGACCCACACAAAATAGACATTCAAAGCCTCTCATTCAAGATTCATTAATCTTCAGAAAAGAATAGTTTCCATCATTTCATCCCCTGACCTTCTTTGTAGGAGGTTTTACATTCGTGGGAGTGTTGACAGTTTCCAATTTAATGCCCAGCCAACCAGCTGTTGACTGAGTACAGAGGGAAGAAGCTGGAGATCCATGGTCCAGTCCTCACTCCGGGATCAGAGGCAACTTTAAGTTCCTTGGTGTTATCAAATCAGAGGGACCAGTATCAAAATGGCATCACAAAGAGGAAGGGCAGCACTTCTATTTTTTAGAAGGCTGCGTAGACTTGGCATGACATAAAAACTTGTATGGATGCACATTGTGGGTGTAGGATGGAAGTACCAATGCCATGGGATGGGAAAGCCCATTGAAAGCGGTGGATAAAGTCTTGCCCATTGTAGGCCAAGCCTACCCCAGCAGTGAGTTCATTGATATGGAGCGCTGCCACAGGAAAGCAGCATCCAACGTCAGGGACCCGTCACGCTCTCTTCTCGCTACCGCCGCCAGACAGGAGGCCCTGGACTGACTTGTCGGAATGGGAATGGGAAGCAGAATTGAAATGGGTGGACACCATGTTGAGGATTGAGTGAAAGCTCTTGGGTAACGCCTGGATCAGGGTGCACTGGTTTCATCTCCCTGCCCAGGGGAGGATGTGTTCCGACTGAACTGTACCAAAGCCTTAATGGGTAGATATGGAGTTGATGTTGCCCCTGTTTGGGGTAACCAGAATGTCAGCACGGTGGGGCATAGTAGATAGATAGATAGATAGATAGATAGATAGATAGATAGATAGATAGATAGATAGATAGATAGATAGATAGATAGATAGATAGATAGATAGATAGATAGATAGATAGATACTTTATTCATCCCCATGGGGAAATTCAACATTTTTTTCCAATGTCCCATACACTTATTGTAGCAAAAACTCATTACATACAATACTTAACTCAGTAAAAAAATGATATGCATCTAAATCACTATCTCAAAAAGCATTAATAATAGCTTTTAAAAAGTTCTTAAGTCCTGGCGGTTGAATTGTAAAGCCTAATGGCATTGGGGAGTATTGACCTCTTCATCCTGTCTGAGGAGCATTGCATCGATAGTAACCTGTCGCTGAAACTGCTTCTCTGTCTCTGGATGGTGCTATGTAGAGGATGTTGGCATCCCTGACCTGTATGTCATGGAAGGAGTTGTTCAGTGGCTGTAATTTAATGCAAAGATACATTGTACAGTTACTGTCAAAGTCAAAAATCAATAAATAGTGCAAAGAAAAGGAACAATGAGGTCACGTTCATGGGCTGTTCAGAAATCTGAGATTGCAGCGGAATAAGTTATTCCTAAATCACAGACTCTGGGTCTTCAGGCTCCTGTACCTCTTCCCTGATGGCCGTACTGAGAGGAGGGCATGTCCCAGACGGTGAGGCTCCTTAATGATGGGTGCTGCTTCCTGAGGCCTCACCTCTTGAGGATGTCCTCGATGGTAGGAGGGTTGTGCCTGTGATGGAGCAGGCTGAATCCACTGCAGCCTTTGCGATCTTACGCATTGGAACCTCCATACTGGGCTCTGATACAACCAGTCAGAACGTTCTCCAACCTACATCTTGTTAAAATCGCTGGCAATCTACACACAGTTGCCACTTTATTGGGGGTGGAACCCAGCGCGGTCTTCTCCTGCCGTAGCCCGTCCTCTTCGAGGTTCGACATGTTGTGCGTTCAGAGATGCTCTTCTGCACACCACTGTTGTAACGTGTGGTTATCTGAGTTACTCTCACCTTCCTGTCAGCTTGAACCAGTCTGGCCATTCTCCTCTGACCCCTCTCATTAACAAGGTGTTTTCACCCACAGAACTGCCGCTCACTGTTTCTGATTTGTTTCTCTCATCTTTCTCTGTAAGCTCCAGAGACTGTTGTGTGTCAAACCCCAGGAGATCAGCAGTTTCTGAGATACTCAAACCTCCCTGTCTGGCACCAACAAGCATTCCACGGTTAAAGTCACATTTCCTCCCCATTCTGATGTTTGGTCTGAATGACAACTGAACCTCTTGACTATGTCTCCATAACGCAATGCATTGAGTTGCTGCCACATGATTGGCTGATTAGATATTTGCATGACCGAGCAGGTGCCCCTGATAAGTTGTCTAATATATCTTTTTCTTGTGAAGTCTGTATCTCATCACACCTGTGCACACCTGCACTTGTGTATATGACAATGAACCCAACATGCACTTTGCCAAATAGAAACAGACCTGCCCAACCTCAAAGTCCAGTGTCTCGATCGGCGGAAACTTACTCCACCTCTCGCTTTCAGCAAGTTCTGGGACCCTGTCCTTAAGCCTCCTCCCCACCACTTCTCTCTATGGCTGTGGCTTTGCTGGACGTCCTCGATAGAGGTGCCACGTAAATCCAGCTGCCGTGGGAACTGTTGCTTAGAGACCGTCGTATTGGAATAAAACCTCACTCCATCAAGGGATGGGACTAAAAATAGGCTCAGCGATAAATATCAGCCCACAGCCGGTCTTTTTATAGTGTTTGGGCTGGTAACTGTATCCTCCTCCACTGGAGCCCTGCTCCGCACAAACCCAGCACTTGTGAATTGTTAGGAGATGCTGAGATATGGTGGCCGCTTCCATTGGCCTTGACAGGATAGGGAGATTAATGACCCTGTGCATCTGGGGTCAGGCGTGAATCTCCCTAGGGTCCTCTTGCTTGGCGTCACTCTCATCACTCCTCAGATGGGCGGGGTGTAGATGCCCAGGGCTCAACCATCTAAGGTCTGACTGCATGGGGTATAGTCTGAGTTCTGACTCTCTGGAATCTGATAGAGTGGAGCGTACCAGTCCCGTGCCCCGATACCTGGAGCTTGATGCCTGATAGCATGCAACAAGCATTTGGAGTTAAAGCCGTGCCGGAATTCTGACTGGAGTCAGTCTCAGCTCTGAGGTCTGGTGGTGCACGTGAAGTGCCAAGCGTGTCACCACCTGACGTATGTCCCTACTGTGACCATCAGAACCGAGCGCCTGCATGTCAGTGCCAAGGGTTTCAAAACGCAAAGTTCAAAGTAACTTTTTTATCAAAGTCCACGTATGTCGCCATATAAATCCCTGAGATTTGCTTTTCCTGCAGACGTTCACAGTGAGTACAAGAAACGATAGAACCATTGAAAGAACACCCAACAAGATGGGCAAACAACCACTGTGTAAAAGGAAACAAGCGTTTCAAATGCAAAAAAGAGAAAAAAAATAAGCAATAAATCTCCAGAACGTGAGATGAAGAGTCCTTGAAAGTGAGTCCATATGTTGTGGAAACAGTTCAGTGATGCGGTGAGTGAAGTTATCCCTTCTGGTTAAAGAGCCTGATGGTTGAGGGGTAATAACTGTTTGTGAACCTGGTGATGTGGGTTCTGAGGCTCCTGTACCTTCTTCCTGATGGCGGCAATGAGAAGAGGGCAAGGCCTGGGTGGTGGGGGTTTTGATGATGGATGTGCTTTCCTGTGACCGTGCTCAGTGGCAGGGAGGGCTTTACCCACGATGGGCTGGGTCAGACCTACTACTTTTTGTAGGAGTTTCTGTTCAAGGGCATTGGTGTTTCTTACCAGGCAGAAGGCCTCACTCACTACGCCTCAATAACTGCAACAGGTTGCATTTGGAGGGCATCTGTAACAGACTAGGAGGCCCATGTGCTTGAGGACAGAGATCCCTGAATATCACATGGAAACTAATGGCTGACCTGTTTGAGGATGAACCACCAGACAATAGTGGAGATCAGAAGACGTGTGCAAACCCTCCTGACCTGGATGAAGTGTTGAACAGAGAAAGGCAGATGTGTTATGAGGTTCTATGCCTAAACTTACCCTATCATATCTTCTCCTGCCACTAGAGGAGGCCATGCTGCCCATTGAGTCTTTGCCAGAGATGTCCCATGGCCAATAACTATCTCCCATCTCTTCCCACAGGTTCCATCACTCACCTACACACCAATGTAACCTAGAGCAGACTATGAACCTGCATGGCCTTATGAGGAAGCCCGATCACCCTGAGAAGTAGTGTAGCGGTTAGCTAACACATTACAGCAGAGTAAGATCAGGGTTCAATTCGCACTGCTGTCTGTCAGGAGTTTTCAAGTTCTCCCCGTGGTGCTCCGGTCTCCTCCCGCATTACGTAGATGTACAGGTTGGTAGGGTAATTAGGCATGAAGGTGAAATTGGGTGGCCTGGGCTTGCAGGCCCAGAAGGGCCAGCTACCATTCCATATCTCTAAATAAAGATAACACATAAATAATGTCCTGTGCTGATGGAGACTAGCTCCACTGTGCCAGCTAATTCCTTACTGAAAGACAGTTCCTGTGCTGATGCAACCTTCGACTGTCATGGCCTGGAGCGCTGGCTACTGACGCTAGCCCTGTGGTGAATAGTGCACGGTGTATCGTGATCTAGGGGCAGGTGTGCAGGCAGGGACAATGGGCGCTGCAGGCAGGCGGTAGGGTGAATGGAGAGAGGCAGCAACGCTGAGGAGCAGCTGGGAGCTCAGGACAGACAGGTGGAGGAGGGAGCCTCACATCAGATGTCAGAGGTGGATTAACCACAAGGGAACCGGCTGCTAATGGAGGAGCAACTGCTCCGGTCAACGACGAGAAGATCAGAGGCTGAGAGGAGTCACATCTGGTCACCGATTAACAGGGAACAGAGCATCACAGCACTGTGCAGCTCCTTCAGCCTCTGACACTACCCCTGGCAGGGTGTGCCTCACTGTCCGTGTGAAAAACCTACCTCTGACATCCCCCGTATACACTCCTCCCATCGCCTTAAAACCCTGTATTCTGTCTTCAAATTCACCCCCCCGTTCCTCCACATTGCAAATAATCCTGCCATTAACCCTGTATTCTGTCTTCAAATTCACCCCCCCGTTCCTCCACATTGCAAATAATCCTGCCATTAACCCTGTATTGTCTTCAAATTCATCCCCCCCGTTCCTCCACATTGCAAATAATCCTGCCATTAACCCTGTATTGTCTTCAAATTCATCCCCCCGTTCCTCCACATTGCAAATAATCCTGCCATTAACCCTGTATTGTCTTCAAATTCATCCCCCCGTTCCTCCACATTGCAAATAATCCTGCCATTAACCCTGTATTGTCTTCAAATTCATCCCCCCGTTCCTCCACATTGCAAATAATCCTGCCATTAACCCTGTATTGTCTTCAAATTCACCTCCCGTTCCTCCACATTGCAAATAATCCTGCCATTAACCCTGTATTGTCTTCAAATTCACCCCCCGTTCCTCCACATTGCAAATAATCCTGCCATTAACCCTGTATTGTCTTCAAATTCACCCCCCGTTCCTCCACATTGCAAATAATCCTGCCATTAACCCTGTATTGTCTTCAAATTCATCCCCCCGTTCCTCCACATTGCAAATAATCCTGCCATTAACCCTGCATTGTCTTCAAATTCAATCTACCAAAGTGAATCACTTCACTTTTCTGGATTGAAAAACACCAGCCACTTCTCAGCCCAGCTCTGCATCCAATAACCAAGGCAACCTTCTACACAATCCACAACAGCAGCGGCCATTTTAGGGGAAGATTAGGGAAGAAAGAGCCAATTTCCTGCCCCCCCACCTCCACCCATCATGGGCTGATCCAATTCTTCCAGTCATCCCCACTCCCCTGCTTTCACCCCATACCCTTTGATGCTCTGGCTAAACAAGAACCCATCTATCTCGCCCTTAAATACACCCAATGACTTGGCCTCTCGTGGCAACAAATTCCACAAATTTACCACCCTCTGACTAAAGTAATTTCTCTGCATCTCAGTTCTAAATGGAGGTCCTATAATCCTGAAGTCATGCCCTATTGCCCTAGAAACCCCTACCATGGGAAACAACTTTGCCATATCTAATCTGTTCAGGCCTTTTAACATTTGGAATGTTTCTATGAGATCCCCCCTCATTCCCCTGAACTCCAGGGAATACAGCCCAAGAGCTGCCAGATGTTCTTCATACGGTAACCCTTTCATTCCTGGAATCATTCTTGTGAATCTTCTCTCAACCCTCTCCAATGTCAGTACATCCTTTCTAAGGAGCCCAAAACTGCACACAATACTCCAAATGTGGTCTCATGAGTGCCTTATAGAGCCTCAACATCACATCCCAGTTCTTATATTCTATTCCTCTAGAAATGAATGCCAATATTGCATTCGCCTTCTTCACCACCGACTCAACCTGCAGGTTAACCTTTAGGGTATCTTGCACAAGGACTTCCAAGTCTCTTTGCATCTCTGCATTTTGAATACTCTTCCCATCTAAATAATAGTCTGCCTGTTTATTTCTTCCACCAAAGTGCATGACCATACACTTTCCAACATTGTATTTCATTTGCCACTTCTTTGCCCATTCCCATAAACCTGGAACCTGGGTCTTAGCACTCAGATCTGCAGCTGGATCTTCAACTTCCTCACAGACAGGACACAGGCTGTAAAAATAGGGGACAAGCTCTCCTCTACAATCACTCTGAGCACCGGTGCCCCACAAGGCTGTGTACTCAGCCCCCTGCTGTACTCACTGTACACCCATGATTGTGTAGCCAAGTTTCCATCAAACTCAATATATAAGTTTGCTGATGACACCACAATTGTCGGCCGTGTCTTGGGTAATGATGAGTCTGAGTACAGGGAGGAAATTAAGAACCTGGTGGCATGGTGCGAAGACAATAACCTATCCCTCAACGTCAGCAAGATGAAGGAATTGGTTGTTGACTTTAGAAGGAGTAGCGGACCGTACAACCCTATCTACATCGGTGGTGCGCAGGTGGAACAGGTCAGAAGCTTTAAGTTCCTCAGGGTGAATATCACAAATGACCTGACTTGGTCTAACCAAGCAGAGTCCACTGCCAAGAAGGTCCACCAGCGCCTTTACTTCCTGAGAAAGCTGAAGAAATTTGGCCTGTCCCCTAAAACCCTCACTAATTTTTATAGATGCACCGTAGAAAGCATTCTTCTAGGGTGCATCACAACCTGGTATGGAAGTTGTCCTGTCCAAGACCGGAAGAAGCTGCAGTAGATCGTGAACATAGCCCAACACATCACACAAACCAATCTTCCTTCCTTGGACTCACTTTACACCGCACGCTGTAAACAGCCAACACACTTTTTGTCCTTCTTCCCTCCGGGAGAAGGTTCAGGAGCATGAAGATTCATACAGCCAGATTTGGGAACAGCTTCTTTCCAACAGTGATAGACGGCTGAACAGATCCTGACCCGGATCTGGGCCGTACCTTCCAAATATCCGGACCTGGCTTGCACTACCTTACTTTCCCTTTTCTAATTATGATTTATAATTTAAATTTTTATTATATTTACTTTGATTTGTACTTCAGGGAGCGCAAAGCGCAGAATCAAATATCGCTGTGATGATTGTACGCTCTAGTATCAATTGTTCGGTGACAGTAAAGTAAACTATCTAAGTCTCCTCTGCTCCCTCAACGCTACCTGCCCCTCTGCTCCCTCAACGCTACCTGCCCCTCTGCTTCCTCAACGCTACCTGCCCCTCTGCCTCCTCAACGCTACCTGCCCCTCTGCTTCCTCAACGCTACCTGCCCCTCTGCCCCCTCAACACTACCTGCCCCTCTGCCCCCTCAACGCTACCTGCCCCTCTGCTTATCTTTGTATCATTGGCAAATTTAGCCACAAATCCATTAATACCATAGTCCAAATCATTGACATTCATTGTAAAAAGCAGCGGTCCCAACACGGACCCCTGTGGAACCCCACTGGTAACTGGCAGCCAGCCAGAATAGAATCCCTTTATTCCCACTCTCTGTTTTCTGCCGACCAGCCAGTGCTCCACCCACGCTAGTAACTTCCCTGTAATTCCATGGGCTCATCTTGCTAAGCAGCCTCACGAGTGGCACCTTGTTAAAGGCCTTCTGAAAATCCAAGTACATGACACCCACTGCATCTCCTTTATCTACCCTGCTTGTAATTTCCTCAAGGAATTGTAGCAGGTTTGTCAGGCAGGATTTTCCTTTCAGGAAACCATGCTGGCTTTGGCCTATCTTGTCATGTGCCTCCAGATACTCCGTAATCTCATCCCTAACAATCGATTCCAATAACTTCCCAACCACTGATGTCAGGCTAACAGGCCTATAGTTTCCTTTCTGCTGCCTCCCACCCTTCTTAAATATCAGAGTAACATTTGCAATTTTCCAGTAATCTGGTAAAATGCCAGAAACTATCGATTCTTGAAAGATCATCGTTAATGCCTCTGCAATCTCTCCAGCTACTTCCTTCAGAATCCGAGGGTGCATTCCATCAGGTCCGGGAGATTTATCCACCCTCAGACCATTAAGCTTCCTGAGCACCTTCTCAGTCGTAATTTTCACTGCACAAACCTCACTTCCCTGACACTCTTGAATGTCTGGTATACTACAGATGTCTTCCACTGCAAAGACTGATGCAAAATACACATTCAGTTCCTCTGCCATCTCTGCATCTCATTACAATATCTCCAGCATCATTTTCTATTGGTCCTACATCTACCCTCGACTCTCTTTTACCCTTTTATATACTTAAAAAAGCTTTTAGTATCTTCTTAACCTTAAGCTCTCTTATCACCTCTGGATCATTGGACAATACCCAATCCAACACAGCTGATCCCCTAGTGGGCTCAACAACAAGCTGTTCTAAAAAGCCATCCCTTAGACATTCTACAAATTCTCTCTCTTGAGGTCCAATACTGGCCTAGTTTTCCCAATCCACTTTTATGTAAAACTCCCCAACGATTATCATGACATTGCCCTTCTGACACACCTTTTCTATCTCCTGCTGTAATTTGTAATCCACATCCTGGCTGCTGTTTGGAGGCCTGTATACAACTGCCATTAGGGTTCTTTTACCCTTGGACCAAGGACCTTTTACACCAAGGAACACAATTCCACTTCTGTATCAGGGTAGCTCCGAGTAGCCATTTCAGCCAGCAGCCTTAGCCAGCTACAGAAACAACCGGATCCCTACCTAGCTCAGAGTGGCTGACGGCCACCCAGCTGGCCCAGGAAACAGCTGAATCCCTACCACAATGACCACTCCAACTACTACCAGCAAGGCTCCCAGAAGCCACAGTTCAAGGATGTCAAGAGCCCATTCTAGCCTTCCACCGGCCACAAATATCTTGACAAGACAATCCCCCAACCACACTCAATACCAGGGCCACTTACATTCCCAGTTCCAATATGAGCCTCAGGTGTTTCTGGTTAAGTCCAACGGCAGCAAGGGACCGCCGGAAAACCCGGAGTCCGCGGACCGGACCACAGACTGGACTGAACCACCACACCCCCCTCAACCACATGCAAAACGAGATAACGATTACTGAGAGGGATGGCCACAGGGATGCTCCCTACTGTCTGAGCTCTTCCCTGACTGTCACCCACTATCGAACTCCTGTAGCCTCGAGGCGACTAGATCCTCTCTATCTCCTTTTCACTCTCCCTGGGTGGCTGGAGTGAGTTGTCTGGGGGGGGGGGGAGGGTGTCTGGAGTGGGCTGTCTGGGGTGGAGGGTGTCTGGAGTGGGCTGTCTGGAGTGGTCTGTCTGGGGTGCAGGGTGTCTGGAGTGGGCTGTCTGGGGTGCAGGGTGTCTGGAGTGGTCTGTCTGGGGGGAGAGTGTCTGGAGTGGGCTGTCTGGGGTGGTGGGTGTCTGGAGTGGTCTGTCTGGGGGAGGGTGTCTGGAGTGGTCTGTCTGGGGGAGGGTGTCTGGAGTGGTCTGTCTGGAGGGAGGGTGTCTGGGGTGGGCTGTGTGGAGTGGTCTGTCTGGGGGGAGGGTGTCTGGAGTGGTCTGTCTGGAGGGGAGGGTGTCTGGAGTGATCTGTCTGGAGGGGAGGGTGTCTGGAGTGATCTGTCTGGGGTGGTGGGTGTCTGGAGAGGGCTGTCTGGGGTGGTGGAGGAAACCGATATGATGGCATTTGAGTGGCTATCGGATAGGTGTATGAACATGCAGAGGATAGAGGGATGTGGATCAAATGCAGACAGGGAAGTTGTATTTTAATTGAACTTTGTTGATTATTACCGTGTGTACCGAGGTTCAGTGAAAAACTTCAGCACACGAGATGCTGCAGTCGCTGGAAATCCAGAGCAACACTCACAGAATGCTGGAGGAACTCAGGCAGCATCTGCGGAGAGGGGTAAAGGTTTCGGGCCTCGGCAGCGTCTGTGGAGAGGGGTAAAGGTTTCGGGCCTCGGCAGCGTCTGCGGAGAGGGGTAAACGTTTCGGGCCTCGGCAGCGTCTGCGGAGAGGGGTAAAGGTTTCGGGCCTCGGCAGCGTCTGCGGAGAGGGGTAAAGGTTTCGGGCCTCGGCAACGTCTGCAGAGAGGGGTAAAGGTTTCGGGTCTCGGCAGCATCTGCGGAGAGGGGTAAAGGTTTCGGGTCTCGGCAGCGTCTGCGGAGAGGGGTAAAGGTTTCGGGCCTCGGCAGCGTCTGTGGAGAGGGGTAAACATTTCGGGCCTCGGCAGCATCTGCGGAGAGGGGTAAAGGTTGAGGGGTAAAGGTTTCGGGTCTCGGCAGCGTCTGCGGAGAGGGGTAAAGGTTTCGGGCCTCGGCAGCGTCTGCGGAGAGGGGTAAAGGTTGAGGGGTAAAGGTTTCGGACCTCCGCAGCGTCTGCGGAGAGGGGTAAAGGTTTCGGGCCTCGGCAGCGTCTGCAGAGAGGGGTAAAGGTTTCGGGCCTCGGCAGCGTCTGTGGAGAGGGGTAAACGTTTCGGGCCTCGGCAGCGTCTGTGGAGAGGGGTAAACGTTTCGGGCCTCGGCAGTGTCTGTGGAGAGGGGTAAACGTTTTGGGCCTCGGCAGCGTCTGCGGAGAGGGGTAAACGTTTCGGGCCTCGGCAGCGTCTCTGGAGAGGGGTAAACGTTTCGGGCCTCGGCAGCGTCTCTGGAGAGGGGTAAACGTTTCGGGCCTCGGCAGCGTCTGCGGAGAGGGGTAAAGGTTTCGGGCCTCGGCAGCGTCTGTGGAGAGGGGTAAAGGTTTCGGGCCTCGGCAGCGTCTGCGGAGAGGGGTAAAGGTTTCGGGCCTCGGCAGCGTCTGCGGAGAGGGGTAAAGGTTTCGGGTCTCGGCAGCGTCTGCGGAGAGGGGTAAAGGTTTCGGGCCTCGGCAGCGTCTGCGGAGAGGGGTAAAGGTTTCCGGCCTCGGCAGCGTCTGCGGAGAGGGGTAAAGGTTTCGGGCCTCGGCAGCGTCTGCGGAGAGGGGTAAACGTTTCGGGCCTCGGCAGCATCTGCGGAGAGGGGTAAAGGTTGAGGGGTAAAGGTTTCGGGCCTCCGCAGCGTCTGTGGAGAGGGGTAAACGTTTCGGGCCTCGGCAGCGTCTACGGAGAGGGGTAAAGGTTTCGGGCCTCGGCATCGTCTAATGAGAGGGGTAAAGGTTTCGGGCCTCGGCAGCGTCTGCGGAGAGGGGTAAAGGTTTCGGGCCTCGGCAGCGTCTACGGAGAGGGGTAAAGGTTTCGGGCCTCGGCATCGTCTGCGGAGAGGGGTAAAGGTTTCGGGCCTCGGCAGCGTCTGCGGAGAGGGGTAAAGGTTTCGTGCCTCGGCAGCGTCTGCGGAGAGGGGTGTAGGTTTCGGGCCTCGGCAGCGTCTGCGGAGAGGGGTAAAGGTTTCGGGTCTCGGCAGCATCTGCGGAGAAGGGTAAACGTTTCGGGCCTCGGCAGCGTCTGCGGAGAGGGGTAAAGGTTGAGGGGTAAAGGTTTCCGGCCTCGGCAGCATCTGCGGAGAGGGGTAAACGTTTCGGGCCTCGGCAGCGTCTGTGGAGAGGGGTAAAGGTTTCCGGCCTCGGCAGCGTCTGTGGAGAGGGGTAAAGGTTTCGGGTCTCGGCAGCGTCTGCGGAGAGGGGTAAACGTTTCGGGCCTCGGCAGCGTCTGCGGAGAGGGGTAAACGTTTCAGGCCTCGGCAGCGTCTGCGGAGAGGGGTAAAGGTTTCGGGCCGAGACCCTTCATTGGGCCTGCATACTGTTCATACAGATGATATTATTACACGGTGAACTGAGGAACTACCTGACTTCACCAACAGAGTAAAGTCTAACAGTTACAGAGAAAGTGCACAGCAGGCACAGAACAAGGTGAAAGGTAGATTGTAAGTCCTAGAGTCCATTTTATCATTTAATAGTCATATAACAGTGGAATAGAAGCTGTCAATGAGCCTGGTGAGAGAGGAGAGGATAGAGAATGCGCAGGGACGGGCGGGATCTTTGACTGCGCAGGCCGCTTCACTCAGGAAGTGAGAACTGTACACAGAGCCCAGAGGGGGAAGCTGGTTGCCTATGTGTTCAGCACAAGCAGTTTTGAGTACTGATGCACCATCAATAACTCTCGGAGATGTGAGGCGAGAGATAGGCTTTTATTAGCTGGAAGAGAGCAGTCAGCAGCAAGAGCCCACCACACAACATCCTGGAGACTGAGGGAGGGGCAGTGTCTCCAATCGCCTTTATACAAGGGTCTTTGGGAGGAGCCACAGGAGCAGTCAGCAGGGGGGACGGCGTGTCCAGACAGGTATATGTAGTTCACCACGTACAAAACTTGGGGGTATACAGTACTGTGCAAAAGTCTTAGGCCCTTAGATGTTTTATATGGTTTCAGATGGTGTGGCCTCCACAGAACCTCGATCTCAAATCATCGAGGCCGTCTGGGATTACCCGGAGAGACAGAAGCAAGCGAGACGGCCAACGTCTGCAGAAGAACCGTAGCAAGTTCTCCACAACGCTTGGATCAACCTACCAGCCGATTGTCTTACAAAACTGCACGACGGTGTCTGTAGGAGAACTGATGCAGCTTTAAAGGCAACGGGTGTTTGATTTAGTTTGTTTTTACTGATTACTGCTCTTCATTGTCATATTTTTGATATTTAGAAACTTTCCATTTCATTATTTTTGAAAGCATCTTCACTTTATGGAGATTTTGACGTGTGCCTCAGATTTCAGCACGGGACTGTAGATTTACGATGGGAGGGGAAAGGCAGAGAGCGGTGAGTATATGGGAGGAAGCACGTGAGGCAGGTACATTTGAAAAGCACTTGGATGGGTGCACAGAGACACAGGGCCTGGAGGGATATGATCCGAAGCAGGAAATTGGGACTAGCTGGACAGTCTCTGTGGCTGGCACAGACATGATAGGCCAACGTGCCATGTTGCCCCACGACTCTGTATGATACACATTGTGGGCCGAAAACGGCCTTTCCCTCTTATACTTTCTAGGATGTTGCCCCTTTAAAGAGAAACGCTGGATTGGGTCGGGCTTGTCGGGAATGTGGGAACATCTGTGTGCAGCTGGACACGAACAAGCTGTGAATAGATCTGACCTCTCGGCTCGGCACGCAGCGCCCCCACCCCCCTCACCTGTTCCCCCGCATCAGGCACGCCGCCTCCTACAGCTCCGGGCTGACCTCGATCGAGTTTCACCAGCTGGCCCCTCACAACATTCAGGCATCCTCCCTGCTCAGTGGGACGAGAGACCCACCCAGCAGAGGGACTTCATTCTCGTGGGGGCCTTGGTTACTTGCTCAGCAAGGAAAACCTACGTCGTGCGACTCATCCTTCTGAATTTCCATCTGCTGCTCTCGTGACAGCCAAATGGCACACATGAAGATCCAGAAGACCACAGAATTAGGCCGTTCGGCCCATCGAGTCTGCTCCGCCATTCCATCATGGCCGACTCTCTCAACCCCATTCTCCTGCCTTCTCCCCCGTAACTTTTGATGCCTTGACCAATCAAGTGCCTATTCATCCCTCATTCTTCTAGGCTGCAGTGAGCACAGGCCCAGAGCTCCTCACATGTTAACCCTTTCACTTCTGGGATCATTCTCATGATCCTCCAGTGCCTGCGCATCCTGGGGCCCAAAACTGCTCACAATACTCTGTGTGGTCTGACCAGCATCACGTCCCTGCTCTTATATCCCAGTCCTCTTGAAATGAATGCTAACGTTGCATTTGCCTTCCTCACCACCGACTCAACCTGCAAGTTAAACTTTAGGGAATCCTGTTTGAGGACTCCCCAAGGCCCTTTGCACCTCAGAATTTTGAATTTATAACCATATAACAATTACAGCACGGAAACAGGCCATCCCAGCCCTTCTAGTCCGTGCCAAACGCTTACTCTCACCTAGTCCCACAGGCTCGCACTCAGCCCATAACCCTCCATTCCTTTCCTGTCCATATACCTATCCAATTTTGCTTTAAATGACAATACCGAACCTGCCTCTACCACTTCTACTGGAAGCTCGTTCCACACGGCTACCACTCTCTGAGTAAAGAAATTCCCCCTCATGCTACCCTTAAACTTCTGCCCCCTAACTTTCAAATCATGTCCTCTTGTTTGAATCTCCCCTACTCTCAATGGAAAAAGCCTATCCACGTCAACTCGATCTTTCCCCCTCATTATTTTAAATACCCCTATCAAGTCCCCCTCAACCTTCTACGCTCCAAAGAATAAAGACCTAACTTGTTCAACCTTTCTCTGTAACTTAGGTGCTGAAACCCAGGTAACATTCTAGTAAATCTCCTCTGTACTCTCTCTATTTTGTTGACATCTTTCCTATAATTCAGTGACCAGAACTGTACACAATACTCCAAATTTGGCCTCACCAATGCCTTGTACAATTTTAACATTACATCCCAACTCCTATAGTCAATGCTCTGATTTATAAAGGCCAGCTTTCTTCACCACCCTATCCACATGAGATTCCACCTTCAGGGAACTATGCACCATTATTCCTAGATCACTCTGTTCTACTGCATTCTTCAATATCCTACCATTTACCATATATGTCCTGTTTGGATTATTTGGAAAATACTCTACATCTTTATTCCTGCATGACCATACACTTCTCTAAACTATATTCCATTTGCCACTTCTTTGTCCATTCTCCTAACCTGCACCCTCCTGCTTCCTGAGCACTACCTGTCCCTCCACCTACCTTCCTATCATAGAAACTCTACAGCACAATACAGGCCCTTCGGCCCACAAAGTTGTGCCGAACACATCCCTACCTTAGAAATTACCGAGGGTTACCCGTAGCCCTCTGTTTTTCTAAGCTCCATGTACCTATCCAAAAGTCTCTTAAAAGACCCTATCGTATCCGCCTCCACCATCGTTGCCAGCAGCCCATTCCACACACTCACCACTCTCTGAGTAAAAAACTTACCCCTGACGTCTCCTCTGTACCTACTCCCAGCACCTTAAAACTGTGCCCTCTCGTGCTAGCCACTTCATCACTGGGAAAAGCCTCTGACTATCCACACGATCAAACCCTCTCACCATCTTGTACAGACTTGCTCGCAACTGGATAATCTGCGGCAGTACAGTTACTGCACGTTCGATCGGACGCCCGGGGGCATTCTACCGTCCTGATCGTTAATGTGAAGCCATGGGATCTTTGGCGTCCGTATGCTGAGGAGAGCCGGTATGATTCTGACTTTGGGTGCTGTCCGTGTGTCGTTGAGACGATCCTGGCTGGCTGCATCGTGGTGGGGCACGGCAGCTGGAACGTGCAGAATGTAAGGTGCTGTGGAGAAGTGGAGGACGCGGGTGTGGTGGTTGTGTTTCTGAGGGAGGGGGATGCTGGGATATGGGATGTTTCTCATGGTGGGGAAGCCTAGGACCAGAGGGCACTGCCTCGGAATAGAGGCACACCCATTTAGAACAGAGATGAGGAGGAATGTCTTTAGCCAGAGAGTACTGAATCTGTGGAATTCATTGCCACAGACGGCTGTAGAGGGGAAGTCACTGGTATATTTAAAGTGGAGGTTGATAAGTTCTAGATTAGTAAGGTTATGGGGAGAAGGCAGGAGAATGGGGTTGAGAGGGATAATAAATCACTCATGATGAAATGGTGGAGCTGACTCGATGGGCTGAATGGCCTAATTCCGTTCCTATGTCTTATGGTCGCACAGCCCCACTGGCCCATACCACCTGGAGGTCGAGGCCAGGAGCAACAAACCAGCAGTGTCTGCAGTTCTGTGCAGAGCGAGAGCGAGGCTCGAGCTGCCTCCAAGTCTCCCCACAGCTGTCCGACATCTAGTTTCGCTTCGGACATTCAGTGGCACCAGATGACGCCTGGTCCCGAGCAGCCGCCCACTGCTGCCCCGTCCCCCCCGTCAGACGGCAAGGTGCCGCACATTCCACCGGCAGACCCACCCCACGAGGTTAGATACCAGCTCTGCCTTTCTGTCAAAGTGAGTTCGCCCTAGAAGGAAATAACCCTCACTGCAGGAAATAGAAAGACAAAGCACCATCAGATTCGGATTCGGGTTTAATGTCACCGGCGTGTGTCGTGAAATCTGTTGTTTTTGTGGCAGCGCTACAACACAGGACAGGAGAATCAGATTCAGGTTTAATATCACCGGCGTGTGTCGTGAAATTGTCAACTTTACAGCAGCAGTTCAATTAACTACATGATAAATAAATAAATATAGAGAAAAAAACCGAATTACAGTCAGTATGAATGTGTCTATTAAACAGTTCAGTAGCAAAAAAAAAACCAAATGAAAAGTAGTGAGGTGATGTTCGTGGGTTCAATGTCCATCTAGGAATTGAATGGCAGAGGGGAAGAAGCTGTTCCTGAATCGCTGAGTGTGTGTCTTCAGGCTTCCGTACCTCCTCCCTGATGGTAGCAGTGTGAAGAGGGGCATGTCCTGGGTGCTGGGGGTCCTTAACGATGGACGCTGCCTTCCTGAGGCACCGCTCTTTGAAGATGTCTTGGGTACTACGGAGGTTAGTGCCCATGGTGGGGCTGACTAATCTTACAAGTTTCTGCAGCTTACTTTGATCTTGTGCAGTCGCCCCTCCACCCCGTACAGCCGGGCAGAATGCTCTCCGAGATACATTTGTAGAAGTTTTCGAGTGTCATATGTGACAAACCAAATCTCCTCAAACTCCTAATGTAATATAGCCACTGCCTTGCCTTCTCTACAGCTGCTTCGATATCTTGTGTCCAGGTTAGGTCCTCAGAGACATTGACACCCATGAACTTGAAATTGCTATGTTATGATAAGAAATAGATAAAATTAAATAAATAACACAGGGAGAAGCTGTTTCTAAAATGACGCGTGTGTATCTTCAGGCTCCTGTACATCTCCACTGATGATAGTAATGAATTGAAGTCTTGTCCTGGATGGCGCGGGCCCCAGAGACGGATACTGTCACCTGAAGATGTCCTGGACGGGTTGACCCCGTGATGGAGCCAGGAGAGTTTACAATCTTTGGCAACTATTTTGATCCTGTGCATTGGAGCTTCCACACCGGATGGTGATGGAACCATCAGAATGTCACCGTCTGTTATGGAGCCTGTAGGAATTTGAGAGGCCGGCTGGTGGCGCAGTGACATCAGCGCCGGACTCCGGAGCCAAGGTTCCCGAGTTCGAATCCAGTCGGGCCGCTCCCGGGCACGCTTTCCATCCGTGCCGGGTTGAGTGTTGAGCTCGCAACTCGGCCTCGTGAAACAAAACACTGCGCTGTGAGAAGGACGTGGGGGACCGCTCACTGAATCTTTCCTCCCAGACAACCACTTGGAATAAAAGAGTGGTCGCCGAGGCTCTGGCAGAGTCCGGCACAAAAAAAGAAGAAATTTGAAAACAACATCAGAAGAAACTTGCAAGGGAACATCTGTCGAAATCACTGGTGACGCATCAGATTTCCGTAGCACAGAGAAAGGCTCTTTGGCCCATTGAGTTTGCATTGACCGCCTACCACCCATCTACATTAATCCTGCTTCCGTCCTCATTTTCACTCCCCTTCACGTTCCCGTCAACTCTGCCTCCAGGTTGCACCAGATTTACGGCAGCCAGTTAACCCAGTGACACGCGTGTCTTTGGAATGTGCGAGGAAACCCGAGCACCCACGGGAAACCCACGCCTTGGCAGGGAGAGGGTGTGAATGCTCCGGAGCTCAGGCCTGAAGCAGAGTGTCCGCGGTAATGTCACCCTCTCACAACGCGACAGGGATTTTACCCCCACCCAATCTCCACCTACGCTTCGTTCAGAGAGCCTGTGAAATGTGGCCAGGGTGACAACTGCCCTGTGAAAGCACCTACTAAAGGAATGGCACAATGTCACGTCTGAGAGAGCCATGCCTTTGGTCCATCGCACTGAACGTGAACCTGTTCACCGGCCTTTGAATCAGCCTCTGATGAGGATAATTTTCATCAACGAACCCTGCCCAAACATCTTTGCACCACTTACCCTGCCATCACCCTGTCCCCTCCTATCATGTCATTCCTGCCTCTGGCCATCAAACTTCCCTCGGAGGGTCAGACACCCTGAGCCAATAGGCTGGTCCGGGACTTATTTCCACTTGGCGTGATTAACTTATTATTATTTAATTATTTATGGTTTTATATTGTTATATTTCTTCACTATTCTTGTCTGGTGCGACTGTAACGAAACCCAATTTCCCTCGGGATCAGTAAAGTATGTCTGTCTGTCTATCAAGTCTTCACTTAAACTTCCTTACTCCAAGGAGAATGCCCCCAAAAGCTCTATGAAACCCTGGGTTGACCACCCTTGGTGTGTTGGGCTCAGTTCAAGTTGCCTCATTCCGCGGAAGCTTCAGAGAGGGCGCAGCGGGTCCTGCCTGGATCTGAGAGCAACTCTTATGAGGAAAGATTGAGTGAGTTCGGGCTTTTCTCTTTGGAATGACAGAGGATGAGATCGAGGTGCGGCAATGTCAGATGACAAGAGCCACAGACAGAGTAGCCAGCCAGGCTTCCTCCCAGGCCAGAAATGGCTAATACGAGAAGGCATTGTTAAGCTGATTGGTGGAAAGTTCAGGGGGAACATACTGTGGTAGAGGCACTTTAACAGACTCTTTGAGAGGCACGTGGATGAAAGAAAGATGGAGGGCTTTTCTCATTGGAGTGAAAGAAGATGAGAGGTGACTCGATATAGGTATATAAGGTGATAGGAGGCATAAAAAGAGTGCCCAGCCAGGGCAGCAATAGCTGCAACAAGAGAGTCCATTTCTAAGGTGATTGGAGGATGTCAGAAGTAAATTGTTTTACACAGAGTTGTGGGAGTGTGGAACGTGCTATGGGTGGTGTTAGGGGCAGGTACATTAGGGCTATTTAAGAGACTCTCAGATAGGCACATGGATGAAAGAAAAATGTAGGAGGGAAGAATTAGTTTGATCTTGGAGTAGGTTAAATGGTTGGCACCATTTCACGGACCAAAGGGCCTGTACTGTGTTGTGCTGTTCTATGTTCTATAATTCCACAGATTCACCACTCTCTGACTAAAGAAATTCCTTCTCATCTCTGCTTTAAAGGGACGTCCTTCTATTCTGAGGCTGTGTCTGCTAGTCCTAGACTCCCCCACTACAGGAAACATCCTCTGCATGTCCACCCTATCTAGGCCTATATTGGTAGAATTTCAGATGGTGACGAGGAGGCATACAGGAGTGAGTTAGATCAGCTGGTTGGGTGTTACCGCAGCAACAACCTTGCACTCAACATCAGTAAGACCAAGGAATAGATTGTGGACTTCAGGAAGGGGATTCGAGGGAACACACAGCAGTTTGCATTGAGGGATCAGCAGGAGAGTCAGTTCCAATTACCTGGGTTTCCCATCTTTGAAGATCTATGCTGTGCCCGTTATATTGATGTCGTTACAAAGCAGGCACAGCCACAGGAATATTTCATCAGGAGTTTGAGGAGTCACCAAAGACACTGACAAATTTCTACAGATGTGTCATGCAGACCATTCTAAATGGCTGCATCACATCTGATGTGGAAGGCCCAATGCACAAGATCTGATACGCTGGAGGAAGTTGAACACTCGCCCAGCGACGTCCTGGGCACTCGCCTCCCCAACGTCCAGGACATCTTCAGAAGCTCCAAAGGTTCAAAGGTTCATCCGTTATCAAAGCACACAACTCTGAGATTCTTCTTCCCCAGATAGGCACGAAACCAGAAAAATAAAGACAGCAACACAATCATCAACCCTCCCCCCCCCACACGAAACGCAGCAAGAACATCGGCCCCCAAATATCCCTCCCCAGCACAAAGAAACTAACAAAAAAAGCAACAAGAATGTCGACCCCCAAACCCCCTCCCCCGACAAACCACGAGAACATCGATCCTCAACTCCCCCTCCCCCGACAAAACACGAGAACATCGATCCGCAACTCCCCCTCCCCCGACAAAACACGAGAACATCGATCCTCAACTCCCCCTCCCCCGACAAAACACGAGAACGTCGACCCTCAACTCCCCCTCCCCCGACAAAACACGAGAACGTCGACCCTCAACTCCCCCTCCCCCGACAAAACACGAGAACGTCGACCCTCAACTCCCCCTCCCCCGACAAAACACGAGAACGTCGATCCGCAACTCCCCCTCCCCCGACAAAACACGAGAACATCGATCCTCAACTCCCCCTCCCCCGACAAAACACGAGAACATCGATCCTCAACTCCCCCTCCCCCGACAAAACACGAGAACATCGATCCTCAACTCCCCCTCCCCCGACAAAACACGAGAACATCGATCCTCAACTCCCCCTCCCCCGACAAAACACGAGAACATCGATCCTCAACTCCCCCTCCCCCGACAAAACACGAGAACATCGACCCTCAACTCCCCCTCCCCCGACAAAACACGAGAACATCGATCCTCAACTCCCCCTCCCCCGACAAAACACGAGAACATCGATCCGCAACTCCCCCTCCCCCGACAAAACACGAGAACATCGATCCTCAACTCCCCCTCCCCCGACAAAACACGAGAACATCGATCCTCAACTCCCCCTCCCCCGACAAAACACGAGAACATCGATCCTCAACTCCCCCTCCCCCGACAAAACACGAGAACATCGATCCTCAACTCCCCCTCCCCCGACAAAACACGAGAACATCGATCCTCAACTCCCCCTCCCCCGACAAAACACGAGAACATCGATCCTCAACTCCCCCTCCCCCGACAAAACACGAGAACATCGATCCTCAACTCCCCCTCCCCCGACAAACCACGAGAACATCGATCCTCAACTCCCCCTCCCCCGACAAAACACGAGAACATCGATCCTCAACTCCCCCTCCCCCGACAAAACACGAGAACATCGATCCTCAACTCCCCCTCCCCCGACAAAACACGAGAACATCGATCCTCAACTCCCCCTCCCCCGACAAAACACGAGAACATCGACCCTCAACTCCCCCTCCCCGACAAACCACGAGAACATCGATCCTCAACTCCCCCTCCCCCGACAAAACACGAGAACGTCGATCCTCAACTCCCCCTCCCCCGACAAAACACGAGAACATCGACCCTCAACTCCCCCTCCCCCGACAAAACACGAGAACATCGATCCTCAACTCCCCCTCCCCGACAAACCACGAGAACATCGATCCTCAACTCCCCCTCCCCCGACAAAACACGAGAACATCGATCCTCAACTCCCCCTCCCCCGACAAACCACGAGAACATCGATCCTCAACTCCCCCTCCCCCGACAAAACACGAGAACATCGATCCTCAACTCCCCCTCCCCCGACAAAACACGAGAACATCGATCCTCAACTCCCCCTCCCCCGACAAAACACGAGAACATCGATCCTCAACTCCCCCTCCCCCGACAAACCACGAGAACATCGATCCTCAACTCCCCCTCCCCCGACAAAACACGAGAACATCGATCCTCAACTCCCCCTCCCCCGACAAAACACGAGAACATCGATCCTCAACTCCCCCTCCCCCGACAAAACACGAGAACATCGACCCTCAACTCCCCCTCCCCCGACAAAACACGAGAACATCGATCCTCAACTCCCCCTCCCCCGACAAAACACGAGAACATCGATCCTCAACTCCCCCTCCCCCGACAAACCACGAGAACATCGATCCTCAACTCCCCCTCCCCCGACAAAACACGAGAACATCGATCCTCAACTCCCCCTCCCCGACAAAACACGAGAACGTCGATCCTCAACTCCCCCTCCCCGACAAACCACGAGAACATCGATCCTCAACTCCCCCTCCCCGACAAACCACGAGAACATCGATCCTCAACTCCCCCTCCCCCGACAAAACACGAGAACATCGACCCCCAAACCCCCTCCCCCGACAAAACACGAGAACATCGATCCTCAACTCCCCCTCCCCCGACAAAACACGAGAACATCGATCCTCAACTCCCCCTCCCTCGACAAAACACGAGAACATCGATCCTCAACTCCCCCTCCCCCGACAAATCACGAGAACATCGATCCTCAACTCCCCCTCCCCCGACAAAACACGAGAACATCGATCCTCAACTCCCCCTCCCTCGACAAAACACGAGAACATCGATCCTCAACTCCCCCTCCCCCGACAAAACACGAGAACATCGATCCTCAACTCCCCCTCCCCCGACAAACCACGAGAACATCGATCCTCAACTCCCCCTCCCCCGACAAAACACGAGAACATCGATCCTCAACTCCCCCTCCCTCGACAAAACACGAGAACATCGATCCTCAACTCCCCCTCCCCCGACAAATCACGAGAACATCGATCCTCAACTCCCCCTCCCCCGACAAAACACGAGAACGTCGATCCTCAACTCCCCCTCCCCCGACAAAAAAAACAAGAACAGGTGAAAACACAGAATACAACGCAAATGTAAATCCATAAATGCATAAAAACCTCGGTAACATCGCTCAGGCTCGGCGGCAGCGGCCCAGGCTCACTCACGAAGCTGGCAGATATGATATTTATTTATATGATGTTTATTTGTTTCGTGACATTGCGGGATAACCCTTGCGGCCCTTTGAACTGCATCTCCCGGCAACCCCTGATTTAACATTAGCCTCATTAGAGGTCTGCAAGATGATGAGAGGCGTTGATAGGGTGGATGGTCAGTGCCTGTTTCCCAGGGCACCAACAGCAAACACCAGAGGGCATCTGTATGGACATGTAGGTGTTTTTTACACAGAGGGTTGTGAGTGACTGGAATGACTTGCCAGGGATGGTGGTGGGGGTTAAAACATTAGGGGTATTTAAGAGCCTCTTCGACAGGCAAATGGATGAAAGAAAAATGGAGGGTTATGGGGTAGTGTGGGTTTAGTACTATTTTTTAAGGATTATATGGGTCGGCACAAGATGGAGGGCTGACGGGCCTGTACTGTGCTGTAGTGTTCTATGGTTCTAACACAGGACAATTCACAATGACCAACTAACCTACTAAAGAATTTCAGGATGTGTATTGTATACGTTTCTCTGATGTTAAATGTACCTATGGAAGCGATTGAACAGATACACGACCCAAACAAAACCCACGTATTCTGCAGGGAGGACATACCAACCCCTTACGGGTGACGTCAGTACTGAACTCCGAAACCTGAAGCCTGGAGCTTCAGTGGAGGCCCATGGTAGCAGATGTTGATAAGTTCTGGAATAGTAAGAGTGTGAAAGGTTATGGCAAGAGAATGGGGTGGAGAAGGAAACTAAATCAGCCATGATGGAATGGTGGCACAGACTCAATGGGCTGAATGGCCTGATTCTCCTCCTATGTCATTGGGTACGTTCCTGCTTCCTCAGTCATGCAGACCAGCTGGAAGAATACGCCCAGTGGCCTCCCGTACCGAACAAAGTGGTCACAGCGTGTACGTTAACCATAACCATAACCATATAACAACTACAGCAGGGAAACCAATTTTACTTTAAGTGACAGTACCTCTACCACTTCTACTGGAAGCTCGTTCCACACAGCTACCTCTCTCTGCGTAAAGAAACTCCCCCTCGTGTTACCCCTAAACGTTTGCCCCCTGACTCTCAACTCATGTCCTCTTGTTTGAACCTCCGTGTTCAAGATAGGTAGATAGAACAGCAGGCAGAGAGCTAAGTGTACCGATCGCAAAAAGAAAAAAAAAAGCTGAATTAACGAGTGATGAAAATCAAGTGGAGAATCTAGCTGAGAAGTATTTATTCCAACTTGATCGTGGTCTTCAGATGCTGCTGGACGTACTGTGCATTCAGAGATGCTCTCCTGCCATACGTGTGGTTATTTGAGTTCCCGTCACCTTCCTGTCAGCTCAAACCAGTCTGGTCATTCTTCTCTGATGTCTCTCATCAACAAGGCATTTTCACCCACCAAACTTACACTGATCTGATGTGTTTTTTTTTACTCACCATTCTCTGTAAACTTGAGACTGTTGCGCATGAAAATCCCAGGAGATCAGCCGTTTCTGAGATACTCAAACCACCCCATCTGGCACCAACAATCATTCCACAGTCAAAGTCACTGAAATCACATTTCTTCCCCATTCTGATGTTTGGTCTGAAACAACAACTGAACCTCTTGACCGTGTCTGCATGCTTTCATGCATGGAATTGCTGCCAGGTGATTGGCTGATTGGATACTTGGATTAACGAGCAGGTGTGCCCAGTAGAGTGGGCCCCAGGAGTCTCCGCTGTTCAGCAGCTCTGCAAGACAGGCGGCATCTGGAGAGGAAGAAACTGTCAACGATTCGGCACTGCAAAGCAAAGATTACAGAATACACCCACCCTATCACTCTCTCCCTGTGGTCAGTCACTGTCTGTGGTCACTCTCTCCCTGTGGTCAGTCACTGTCTGTGGTCACTCTCTCCCTGTGGTCACTCACTCCATGTGGTCACTCTCTCTCAATGGTCACTCTCTCTCTGACCACTCTGTCCCTGAGGTCACACTCCCTGTGGTCACTCACTGTCTGTGGTCACTCTCTCCCTGTGGTCACTCTCTCCCTGTGGCCACTCTCTCTCTGACCACTCTGTCCCTGAGGTCACACTCCCTGTGGTCACTCTCTCCCTGTGGTCACTCACTGTCTGTGGTCACTCTCTCCCTGTGGCCACTCTCTCTCTGACCACTCTGTCCCTGAGGTCACACTCCCTGTGGTCACTCTCTCCCTGTGGTCAGTCACTGTCTGTGGTCACTCTCTCCCTGTGGTCACTCTCTCCCTGTGGCCACTCTCTCCCTGTCGTCACTCTCTCCCTGTGGTCACTCACTGTCTGTGGTCACTCTCTCCTTGACCACTCTCTCCCTGAGCACTCTCTCCATGTGGTCACTCTCTCCCTGTGGTCACTCTCTCCCTGTGGTCACTCTCTCCCTGAGCACTCTCTCCCTTGTGGTCACTCACTCCCTGTGGTCAGTCACTGTCTGTCGTCACTCTCTCCCTGTGGTCAGTCACTGTCTGTGGTCACTCTCTCCCTGTGGTCACTCTCTCCCTGTGGTCAGTCACTGTCTGTGGTCACTCTCTCCATGTGGTCACTCTCTCCCTGTCGTCACTCTCTCCCTGTGGTCAGTCACTGTCTGTGGTCACTCTCTCCATGTGGTCACTCTCTCTCTGTGGTCACTCTCTCCCTGTGGTCAGTCACTGTCTGTGGTCACTCTCTCCATGTGGTCACTCTCTCCCTGTGGTCACTCTCTCCCTGTGGTCAGTCACTGTCTGTGGTCACTCTCTCCATGTGGTCACTCTCTCCCTGTGGTCACTCTCTCCTGTGGTCACTCACTGTCTGTGGTCACTCTCTCCATGTGGTCACTCTCTCCCTGTGGTCAGTCACTGTCTGTCGTCACTCACTGTCTGTGGTCACTCTCTCCATGTGGTCACTCTCTCCCTGTGGTCACTCACCTCTCTGTGGTCACTCTCTCCCTGTGGTCACTCTCTCCCTGTGGTCACTCTCTCCCTGTGGTCAGTCACTGTCTGTGGTCACTCTCTCCCTGTGGTCACTCTCTCCCTGTCGTCACTCTCTCCCTGTGGTCAGTCACTGTCTGTGGTCACTCTCTCCATGTGGTCACTCTCTCCCTGTGGTCACTCTCTCCCTGTGGTCACTCACTGTCTGTGGTCACTCTCTCCATGTGGTCACTCTCTCCATGTGGTCACTCTCTCCCTGTGGTCAGTCACTGTCTGTGGTCACTCTCTCCTGTGGTCACTCTCTCCCTGTGGTCACTCACTGTCTGTGGTCACTCTCTCCCTGTGGTCACTCACTCCCTGTGGTCACTCACTGTCTGTGGTCACTCTCTCCCTGTGGTCACTCTCTCCCTGTGGTCACTCACTGTCTGTGGTCACTCTCTCCCTGTGGTCACTCACTCCCTGAGCACTCTCTCCCTGTGGTCACTCTCTCCCTGTGGTCAGGGTCACTGTCCTGTGGTCACTCTCTCCCTGTGGTCAGCTCTCTCCCTGTGGTCAGTCACTGTCTGTGGTCACTCTTTCCCTGTGGTCACTCACTGTCTGTGGTCACTCTCTCCCTGTGGTCACTCTCTCCCTGTGGTCAGTCACTGTCTGTGGTCACTCACTCCATGTGGTCACTCTCTCCCTGTGGTCACTCACTGTCTGTGGTCACTCTCTCCCTGTGGTCACTCTCTCCCTGTGGTCAGTCACTGTCTGTGGTCACTCTCTCCCTGTGGTCACTCTCTCCCTGTGGTCACTCACTGTCTGTGGTCACTCTCTCCATGTGGTCACTCTCTCCCTGTGGTCACTCACTGTCTGTGGTCACTCTCTCCCTGGGTCACTTCCTCCCTGTGGTCAGTCAGTCAGTGACCACAGCTGAAGTTCTATCAGTGATTCAGAAACCGAAGCCCAAGTTATGAGACACGAGTGCGTGAATCACTGTGGGTCCCTGGAGGAGTCGAAGGGCCAATGTCTGTAAGTTCACCAGTCCGCTGGAGGCAGGAGGCTGATGAAGGCAGAATTCCCTGTGCTGAGATGAGTGCCTGAGTGTGAGTGTGTGTGTGAGTGTGTGTGTGTGTGTGTGTGTGTGTGTGTGTGTGTGTGGGGTGGGTGATAAGGTGGGTGAGGGTGTGTGTGTGTGTGGGGGTGGGTGATAGGGTGGGTGAGGGTGTGTGTGTGTGGTGTGTGTGGTGGGTGATAGGGTGGGTGAGGGTGTGTGTGTGTGTGTGGGTGATAGGGTGGTGTGAGGGTGGGTGAGTGTGTGTGGGGTGGGTGATAGGGTGGGTGAGGGTGTGTGTGTGTGTGTGTGTGGTGGGTGATAGGGTGGGTGAGGGTGGGTGTGTGTGGGTGGGTGAGGGTGTGTGTGTGTGGGGTGGGTGATAAGGTGGGTGAGGGTGTGTGTGTGTGGGTGATAGGGTGGGTGAGGGTGTGTGTGTGTGTGGGGTGGGTGATAAGGTGGGTGAGGGTGTGTGGTGTGAGGTGGGTGATAGGGGGGGTGAGGGTGTGTGTGTGTGTGTGTGTGTGGTGATAGGGTGGGTGAGGGTGTGTGTGTGTGTGTGGGTGATAGGGTGGGTGAGGGTGGGTGAGTGTGTGTGGGGTGGGTGATAGGGTGGGTGAGGGTGTGTGTGTGTGTGTGGTGTGGTGGGTGATAGGGTGGGTGAGGGTGGGTGTGTGTGGGGGTGGGTGATAGGGTGGGTGAGGGTGGGTGAGTGTGTGTGGGGTGGGTGATAAGGTGGGTGAGGGTGTGTGTGTGTGTGTGGGGTGGGTGATAGGGTGGGTGAGGGTGTGTGTGTGTGTGTGGGGTGGGTGATAGGGTGGGTGAGGGTGGGTGAGTGTGTGTGGGGTGGGTGATAGGGTGGGTGAGGGTGTGTGTGTGTGGTGGGTGATAAGGTGGGTGAGGGTGGGTGTGTGTGGGGTGGGTGATAGGGTGGGTGAGGGTGTCTGTGTGTGGGTGGTGGGTGATAAGGTGGGTGAGGGTGGGTGTGTGTGGGTGGGTGATAGGGTGGGTGAGGGTGTGTGTGTGTGGGGTGGGTGATAGGGTGGGTGAGGGTGTGTGTGTGTGTGTGTGGGGTGGGTGATAGGGTGGGTGAGGGTGTGTGTGTGTGGGTGGGTGATAGGGTGGGTGAGGGGGTGTGTGTGTGGGTGATAGGTGGTGGGGTGTGTGTGGGTGGGTGATAGGGTGGGTGAGGGTGTGTGTGGTGGTGTTAGGTGGGTGAGGTGGTGTGTGTGGGGTGGTGAGTAGGGTGGGTGAGGGGGGGGAGGGTGTGAGGTGGTGTGTGGGGTGGGTGATAAGGTGGGTGAGGGTGGGTGTGTGTGTGTGGTGGGTGATAAGGTGGTGAGGGGTGTGTGTGTGTGGTGGGTGATAGGGTGGGTGAGGGTGGGTGTGTGTGTGGTGGTGGTGATAGGGTGGGTGAGGGTGGGTGTGTGTGTGGTGGGTGATAAGGGTGGGGTGAGGGTGGGTGTGTGTGTGTGTGTGTGTGGGTGGTGATAGGGTGGGTGAGGGTGGTGTGTGTGTGTGGTGGGTGATAGGTGGGTGAGGGTGGGTGTGTGTGTGGTGGGTGATAAGGGTGGGTGAGGGTGGGTGTGTGTGTGGTGGGTGAAGGGTGGGTGTGGGTGTGTGTGTGTGGTGGGTGATAGGGTGGGTGAGGGTGTGTGGTGTGTGTGTGGGTGGGTGATAGGGTGGGTGAGGGTGGGTGTGTGTGTGGGTGGGTGATAAGGGTGGGTGAGGGTGGGTGTGTGGGTGGTGATAGGTGGGTGAGGGTGGTGTGTGGTGGTGGGTGATAGGGTGGGTGAGGGTGGGTGTGTGTGTGGTGGGTGATAAGGTGGGTGAGGGTGTGTGTGTGGTGTGTGGTGGGTGATAGGGTGGGGTGAGGGTGTGTGTGTGTGTGGGTGGGTGATAGGGAGGGGGTGAGGGTGTGTGTGTGTGGGTGGTGGGTGATAAGGTGGGTGAGGGTGGGTGTGTGTGTGGGTGGGTGATAAGGGTGGGTGAGGGTGGGTGTGTGTGTGGTGGGTGTTTGGGTGGGTGAGGGTGTGTGGTGTGTGGGTGGGTGATAGGTGGGGTGGGGTGGGTGTGTGGGTGGGTGGGTGAGGTGGGTGTGGGTGTGTGTTGTGTGGGGTGGGTGATAGGGTGGGTGAGGTGTGTGTGTGTGGTGGGGTGGGTGAGAGGTGGGTGTGAGTGTGTGTGTGTGTGGTGGGTGATAGGGTGGGTGTGGGTGGGTGTGTGTGGGTGTGGTGGGTGAGTTGGGTGGGTGGTGGTGTGTGTGGTGGGTGATAGGTGGGTGAGGGGGGGTGTGTGTGGGGTGGGTGATAGGGGGTGGGGTGGGTGGGTGTGTGTGGGGGTGATAGAGGTGGGTGAGGGTGTGGTGTGTGTGTGTGTGGTGGGTGATAGGGTGGGTGAGGGTGGGTGTGTGTGTGGTGGGTGAT
The DNA here is from genome assembly GCF_048418815.1 of Hemitrygon akajei. Taxonomy (NCBI): domain Eukaryota; kingdom Metazoa; phylum Chordata; class Chondrichthyes; order Myliobatiformes; family Dasyatidae; genus Hemitrygon; species Hemitrygon akajei. The sequence goes on from NC_133125.1 coordinate 181,908,533, forward strand.
AGGTGGGTGTGGGGGTGGTGTGTGGTGGGGGTGATAGGTGGGTGAGGGTGTGTGTGTGTGTGTGTGGTGGGTGAGGTGGGTGGGGGGGTGTTGGGGGGTGTTGGGTGAGGGGTGGGTGGGGGGGTGTGTGTGTGGTGGGGATAGGGTGGGGGGAGGTGGGTGTGTGGTGGTGGTGGGTGAGGGTGGTGTGGGGGTGGGTGTGTGGTGGGGGGGTGATAAGGGTGGGGTGGGGGGGGGGTGGGGGGGGTGTAGGTGTGTGTGGTGTGTGTGGTGGGGGTGATAGGT